>NC_044575.1:4183931-4523671 GCF_901933205.1 Camarhynchus parvulus | reverse complement strand
TTCAAGTCATTAGCAATGTGCATCTTTAATTCTCAAACTTGCCAGCAAACTTTGAGCACAATAGTAGAGATAGGTATTGGATGTAATTCAGACAGGATCTACACAAAATATTCATTACAAGACTTTGAAGAGCTGCATATTGCATACTTAGAGATGCAAACAAAAAACTCCATAAGGGAGAAACCACACTTCATTGTCAAAAAAAATCTTGTGTTAGCTTTTTGATGGCAAATCCTACCATCAAAGGAATGAGCCCTTCTGCAAGAACAGTTTTGCACCGAGCAAAGAGCTGACATCTGCCACCACTCAGAGTCTGCAGAGCGAGGCTGAACTCCACAAACACCAGATGACTTTTCAGAACTAAAATTTAGTAAGGATTGCACGTAACTACCTCACAGACCCTGAGTAATCCCTAAATTAAATGGTAATAGAATGCATAGGAGCTTCACTTCTGGTCCTACAAGCTCAGAATTAATCTCTCAAATTCTTCCACAGGTTGAAGGAAGTATACAACCTATTGCTCCAATATAAACCCATTTTTGAGACTAAGGGATATCAATTATTAAGGCAAAGCCTCAGAGGAACAGGAAATTATTCACAAAGTCAATAAAAATGTGATACTGTACACATGGGAAATGTGTTGAAAAGCAAACAGATATATCCTCATCTGCAAGAACAAAAACATCTAAAAACTGTTTCTCCTTACCACATTTATATATCAGAATAACCATTTATGCACTGTTACTTCTAGAGATATGCAGTAACCTAGTGTGCATGTCTGTCTCTTATTCACTTATTTATTTACTTAAGGAATCCCAAAGAAATTCCAGATTTCATAAGAGACAAGGAATGGCCTTAAGGTGCAATGCCAGTCAGAGCACATGTCCATGTGCTGGGGCTCTGTTCTGAGCTCTCCCTCACATGCAGTACCTCACACAAGTCATCCTGGCTGAATTAGAAAGCAGAACAGTGGTTTTAAATTGGAACATGCTAGGCAGTATGATCATCTTGATTATTACTATGGGATGTTAAACTTCTAATACAACCCCTTGCTTTTTCATAAACTAGTTAAGCATCAAGGCACTGGACTTTTATGAGACACCTTGATTGCATATATTGATTTGCGTATTTATAAACCACTAGTTATTCAAAATTTCGCTATGTAGTTATTGCTTTTCTTGACATAGTTACAAAGTAGGTAATTTCATATAGAAAGCAAATACAGCCTTGAATTCCATGTAGTGTACCATGCTGAAAGAAAGCAGCTTGGCAGTTCCAAGTAGACTGCAGCATGGCATTAATATTGATAGACAAGAACACACCAGTTCTGTGAAGTTCTCCGTTTCTCTAAATCATAGGACATTCACTTAGAAAAAAAAAGAAATCACACGTGATGACAGTATCTGAAGTGCCTAGCAAGTGCCACTGCCTAATTTACAGCTTTCAGGAGAGATGCTTGTTAACATTCAATCTTAAAATACCGCGCTTCATTTATTTTGCTTCATTGTTGTAAAAAGCTGAATATGTTCCAAGGACCTGCACTGGGTCAGGAAAAAAACCCTCATGCAATATGCTTCATTTTATTTATATAGCAATATAACAGGACAGGCTGCTTTTTATCCATAAAATTGTGAAAGCTGCATACTTCTGTCAAGTTGGTATCAGAATCTCATCTTTCAGGTGTTTTCAGTTCAACAATACCTGAAAGCTTTACTCTGCAGAAATCTCAAAATCAGTAATACAGAAAGAACGTAATAGACCTTTGGATGCAATTTTTAGCCAACATTTCATCATGGCTTCATGAACTTAGATTGGTGATAAAAGTTCTGTAGAGCTGCAGTTTCCAGCACTCCACAATGCTTTAACTACCATATGAAAAAGAATTTCAAAAAGCAACACATAACCCATTTCAAATAAGCACAAAATCCCCTTAGCGCTATTGCAATACAGTGAGGTGGAATTGTTTCTAAGTGAACTTGCAGGTGTGACAGATGTGGCAATCTGCTGCCACAAGAACTCATAACATCAAGTGTAGGGTTCAAGCATAGTCAGGACAGGACATGTATTAATTCTCTGCACCCATCAGAGATGCAAAGAAAAGGCTTCAGGAGTGCTGGAGTGGGTGTAACAGGTGATATGAAAGTCAAAAAGACTTAGCAGACTCCTCCTGATTTTCTGGTCACAAAGTCAGACATAATTGAGCTATTAGGTTTTTATCTACTACTTTTTAAATAGGCAAATGCTGCCAGTACATTTTAAACTTTTGACTGAGCAAAGATGCAATCTTGCTTCTTACTGAAAGTAAACAGGAAATGTCAAGTCATACAATCATTTAGGCTGGAAAAGACCCCTAAGATCAGTGAGTCCAACCATCAACCCAGCATTGCCAAACCCACCACTAAACCATACTCCCCAGGTGCCACATCTCCCCATCTTTTAAATACCTCCAGGAGGGTGACTCAACTACTTCCCTGGATAAACATCATCATAAAAACACATGAATCTGATTAAAAAACCAACCAAACAAAAAAGAACCCCCCCCCAAAAACAAAAAACAAACAAACAAACAACAACAACAAAAAAACCCCAAACAAACCAAAAAAAACCAAAAAAAAAAACCCCACCAAAAAAACAACCCTGGTGTCATATTCACATTTTCTGAAAAATTCCTTTGCCTAGGATTTTTCTCCTGGGAAGCTGAGACACCTCAGAGAAAAAGGAAAACAATTCTTATCTCATTTGCTTCTCCTGTGTTGTGCTCACATGTGGAATGTGTTTGGAGATTGTTTCATTGGTTTCTGCTGTGAGTTGTTTTCACTCTTTGGCCAATCAAGGCCAAGCTGTGTCAGGGCTCTGGAAAGAGTCACGAGTTTTCATTATCAGCTTTTTAGCAACGTGTAAGTATCCTTTCTGTATTCTTTAGTATAGTTTAGTATAGCATTCTTTAATATAATATATTCTCATAAAATAATAAATTAGCCTTCTGAGAACATGGAGTCAGATTCATCATTGCTGCCTTCTTCTGAGGGCAACCCAAATACAATACCCTGGTTGTACCTACTGCAAGAAAGCCAGTGAATGCTGAGTGACGTTCTCAAAAATGGATGTTGAAAAAATCAATTTTAGATATTTAGGTATCTAAATTACTAAATGGTTTATTCTCTCAGAGTGCTGAAAATCTAACTTCCCCCAATGGATTTAACTATGATAAATGGGTTCTCAGCACTTTAAAAAAATTAAAACCAGAAAAAAATCAAAACAAGTAAGGTTAGTTCTTTATGTCACCCCTGTGTGCAAATCTTCAGTTAACTGCTTTAGCCTCACAAAAATACTACAGAGCTTTAACATGGAATGAAGTGATCAAATTACTTTACCCCTCAAGATGTGCAAATTCAGCATCATACATACTCTCAACTCACAGAATTAATTTTTATTTGAAAGCAGAAATAGAAACGAGTGCATCATCATTTCATAGGGCATCTGTTTTTCCCTGGAAATATTCTACCACAATAGTGATCACAATAGGGCCATCCTTGTCTTATGAGACCTGACAAGATCACAACCTGGGCTCCTTTGGCTGCACCTACTCCCTCTTAAATCAGCAAAACAGTGCACAGTTTGAGGATCCTGCTGCTAAGACAAAAGATGGATCAAGCAGAATTTATATACCACACATTGTACAGGCTTCCACAACTAACTTACCAGAGGATAATCACAGTAGAACAAACAAAGGCAGTTCAAATACAGGACTTTTACAAGGGACCTGATGAAGAGGCAAGAAAGAAGTATTTTCCCTAAGAAACTTAGAAGATAATTTTGGGGATAAAGAGGCAGTAAGTTCAAGTACCTAAACGCACCAAACACCACTGAAAGCACTGCAGAAATATGCTGGAGGTTCAGAGCAGGAGCCCCCAGGGCATGAAGTCACATTCACTTCCAGGCTCCTTTCTCTGCGTTACTGACTCAGACAGTGCTATCCAAAATCTCTCTGCTAGGACAGCACAGGTGAGAAACTGGGGCTACATTATCAGAAATCACAAAGGAAGCATTAAACTTCAGGGTTAGAATGTTTCTCCAGAAAATGTGACCTAAGTCAAACAAGAGAAAATATGAGAGATGAGACTCAAGTAAGGAAAGAACAATTTTCATGTTCACAAGGAACAACCTCCACAAAACACATGTACCTATGCACGCCACATGGTAATGTACTGCTTAAAAATTAATTCCAACACGTGTTTCAGCAAAGAAAAGCAGCATTACATGGAGCATTCCAGTTCAGAAAAGGGAGTTATGATTGTTAGCTAAACTGAGCACAGGTATTCTTGTAGAACATGCTCAAAGGAGAAGGCACAATCTAGGGGTGAGAACATCTAGCACAACCTGAATCCCACCCCTCTCTCTTATTAACTGACTGTATGATGGACATACTTTCATGAAGAAATGGTCACAAAGGTGTCACGTCACCGAAAAGCTCATCTAATACAATGAAATGGTTCACCAACAGACAAGAATTTAAAAAAGATTGGATTTGGAATATTTGAACCATTTGAAACAAAAGATTAGAATCCAAGAGAAACCAGACACTTTTTACTGTTGAGTGACAAGTAAATATTTTGACATCCTGGAGCACCACTGACATTTCAGGGCTGGCTTGCAAGTACAAGCACTATAAAATAATCAAGAGACAATTTGAAATGGGTTGCTGATAACCACAAACAAAGAATGGCTGGAACAAATCGGCTAAAAGCCCATTAGGAAAATGAGAGATGTAAACTTACTGCCACAGGTTAAGCATCAAAAAGACAATCACTGTAAAATTATTTGGAGGAAGGTGTCAGGAGGTGCATACCCAGACATTACCCTTCACAGAATTTCAAGAAATGAAAAGATCAAACTAATTAGACCCACAATCACAGAACATGCAGTGTTGGAAGGGATCCACAAGAATCATCCAAGTCCAACTCCTGGCCCTGCACAGCACCATTCCCAAGAGTCACACCGAGTGCTAGAGAGTGTTGTCCTAATGCTTCCTGAACTCTGCCAGGCTTGGTGCTCTGACCACTTCTCTGGGCAGCCAACCAGAGAAGTTGGGCAGTTCCAGTGCCCAGCACCCTTTGGATGAAGAGCCTTTTTTGAACATCCAACCTAAACCTCACCTGACACAACCTCAGGCCATCCCCACGTCCTGTCACTTGTCACCAGAGAGAAAAACAAAGGCATACCTTACACATCAAATAACATTCCTGCTCTAGGTACTGTCCCTAATCCCTGCAAAGGCATTTTGTACCCTCACTCTTTCCCAGGAGAACGCCCCTATTGAGAGAAGAAAAGGCAAGGTTCCTTGGTCCCCTGCCTGCTCCTGTCCCACAGTTAGGGGAAGGCAGGAAAGTGATATAAGTATGGCTTGCACATAATTTTGATAAAGACTGTAATTTCAGTCCTTTTAACATCTTCCATTTAGGGGCTCAAATCCAATTACGGTCATTAACAATCAGTATCTCATGTGTCACTTCTTTGACAGATGACAAATGTCTACAAGTAACAGCAAATACTGTCACAGGAAAAGCGGAAATTGTCTTTCCATCAGATCCCTGAGCTATGCTGCACAATGCTGAATTCAGCACTAAATTAGCATTAGAGTAATTGAGTAACTTTGCCCATAGAGGACTGTGGAGCTTTTTAGTTTCACCTATTCCTCAGAAAACCTGAACACAGAGAGAGCCTGCAGCATCACGGTGACAAATTCCCTGGAGGAAAGCTCCTGCCACAAGCTCCCATGCATACAGATGGGATGGATGTCAGCTGGGAGCCTCCATCTAATCTCCATCTTGCAGCCACAGAAGCAGGAGCCTTCTGCAGAACAGTCACAAGCACTCCAATGCCACAGAAAGAGATCATTCAATTAATATGTTAAAAATTAATAGCAATTTGAATAATTAAATATTAATAGTTTAATTTGGAAGGAGAAAAAAGGATTTCTTCTGATACTAATTTGACCCTGCGTCCTAGGTGACAGCATGAAAAAGATGCCAGGTGAATAAAATTAGTGTAACAAAACAATTGCCTGGAACCACAAATTGAATTTCAATGGGATACCTCATGCTGCTGCAACCCAAGGAAGTCATCTTGTGAGGCACACCTCACTGGATTCACATGCAGCTCAGAAAATTAAGAGGATAGATATGCATTTCAAATATTTATTAGAAGCAAGATAAGGTCAACCAAGAATAATCTCAGAGCTGAAAAATTATACATATGCAGTATAGTTTCTTTTTACTCTCTTGCAATAAGAAAAAAGTAATTTATTTCAGCCAGAAAAAAAGCTTTTCTAATTGATAGGGCATCCTAAAGAGTATTTACATTGAACAACATGTCACCAAGTCTTGTCACCAGTGACCACACCAACACTGACAAAACTGCTGTATTTTCCAAGAGCTTTCGGAAAGCAGCTACACAGAACAGAAATAAAACCCTTCAGTGCAGTTAACCCTGTAAGAGGCCTGAATTACAATGCAAAGTTCCTATCCCTACTCATAACTGAATTATTCAGAATTCCAGCGAGGACTGCGTGGGCCTTAGGAAACAGCCCAGCAGAGCTCAGCAGATCCCTGCTAGAGGAATGACACTGGGGGAATACAAGGGGAAAATAAGCTTTGGGAGACCCCTCCTCTTCATTTCACAAAAAAACTGTGAATAAATAACTATGGCATAATACCGAGAAAACGTGTCTCACAAATGGAGTGTGTTTCACATGGACAGAGGACACCTTGAGACCAGCCCGTAGTGAAGAGCCAGCCAAACAAGGCATCTTCCAGACTGGAATGCTCCCCTAAAACTTCACTTGCCCTGATGGGAAAGGGGCACATTTGGACTGGGTGAACCAATCACTAGCTCCAGACCCACAGCAATTCCCATCTTCTGTTTCTAACATAAAGAATAGTGACTCTCTTAGCTTGTGATCCTATTTTTCATTCATTGTGATCCTATTTTTCATTCCTTTTCTGAACAATTAATGGGGAAGGTTCGTCTTTTAAGCTTATTGTCTTTGAAATACTTGGCATTATTACAGCCTGTGACATTGTGTTGCAAAGTTTTCAAAATCCTTTGAAAGGGAAACATTTATTATTCTGTGATGCTCACTGAATGCCATTTCTTGCCTGAGAAGGCACAATGTAGGTTGTAGTATAATAATAAAAATTATTATTGGGTTTTTTAAAATTTTATTCTGTATCAGGAGATGGTTGTTAAGTACAGCAGGATTATCTCCTCATCTTGGACAGGGCTTTCTCATTTTCTGTGTAGGCTGGAACAGATCACCACATCTTAGATCACTGCTGGTATGATCACCACTGGGCCAGGCACAGAAATACAGCAATAAGAAATGATGAACAGCAACAATGGAAATAAACCAAACCAAACCAGAAAATGGGGGAGTGGGTCTTGAATCACATGTACAGAGGAAGAAATCTTGTAACTCAGATTTCTATCAGCTGTACACAGAAAGAGAAGGCAGCAGGGGAATAAGATATGAACTAGTTTAACTTGCCATTGAGAAAAGATACAGGAGGAGAAAGACATGGAAAATAATAAATAGCATGCTAATAGCTTTAGATTCTCCGGGAATCAAACAAAAAAACTGACTAAGGAGAACCAAATGTAACTCAGTTCTGCAAAATAAATAAGAGTTAATATTGGCACTCAGAAAGAATAAACTCTAAAGAAAATTCATTGAGATTAGCTAGAATATGATATTTAAAAGTTCTTTTCTGTAAAGCCAGGAAGTGTATGCTTCACAGTTAAAGAATTAATTTATAAATTATTTTATTATAAATTTATAAATTAATAATTTTTAAAAAGCAAGAATGCAACACTACAAGAAAAACTGTAATTTTTACCAAGTTTCTCATATTCTTTCCCATATTATAAGAGATGAGATAGCTTTGAAATGGTGGAGGAGAACCAGGAGCATCATGGTCTGCACCAGATCACAAATGTCAAGAAACTACAGGGAAAAAATGGCAATGTCATAATTATACAACATCTGAAATTGGTATTTCATGAAGTCTAAACTTTCCTGCTCTCACACTGCAGTAACATGGTTTAAGGATTATAATGCTTATGGACAGGAAAGGAGAAAAAAAAAAGAGAAGCTCATAAATATTTACCAAATTAAAAACCACTTGCAATAACATCTTGTGTGCTATCTGTGCCCTGCTGTAAAACCAAGGTAACTGATTCACAATAATACTAAGGTACTCAACACATTCTTGAAGTATTCTGAAGGATGCAAATGCAAACATCTAATTATTAGTGGTGGTGGTGGTGTTCAATACTCTCCAATTTCACTCTCCTTTACCTGAGGGTAGGTTTGGATCAGGCATTAGGCACAAATCCTGCTCTGTGTTGGTGCTGAGGTCCTGCACAGGGTGCCCAGAGCAGCTGTGGCTGCCCCATCCCTGGAAGTGCCCAAGGCCAGGCTGAACAACCTGGGATAGTGGAAGGTGGAAGTGTGGAATGAGCGGAAGGTGTCCGTGCCCATGGCAGGGAGGGGGGAATGAGATGATCTTTAAGGCCCTTTCCAACCCAAACTATTCTAACATTCCTTGGTGCATCTACCAGATTGGTTTCAATCACAGCAAGCTCAGCTAATCTAATTAGATTAGATATTTCATAATAACCTGACTGCCTTTCCGGAGAGAATCTCATTTTTATCATCTCTAAAGCAATCACATTTTTATATTAAGCTTAAAATGTAAGGACATTGGAAATAATGTATTGTGGCCATTTGAAATTATACCAACAAATAGCATTTGAGGGATTTAAACAGATAGCAGCAATTATCCTCCTTTTTGTAGAGCATGGAAATGATAAAAATTATTATTTCTTCAATATCACTACAATATTCATGTATCTGCTTAACTTCCTTGGAAGGTCCCATTTGTTTTCTTCAGAATGGAATAAAAATATTTTAAGGATTATGATTATTCAGTACTTATGAGAAAATTAATAGTAGCTATGACAAAGCTACTATTACTAAAATGCGTAACAATGTAAAATACTCTTACCCAGTATTAATAAAAATGCTCTCTTGCTTAGTGAGATTAAAGGGGAAAAAAATCAGGGGGGACAGATAGAAACAGTCATTTTACAGAATAGGTCCAACTAATAAAATACTTTGGGCAGTATTGAATTTAAGTCAAATAATATTCAAAATAGTAGTCCCTTAATGAACATGAATAGCACAAATCATCCTGCCAGCTAGAATTTAATTATGAAATTATTGATTCTCATGGTTCAAGGCACAAAATCATCATTAGATGGAATGAAGGAAAGGGATTCCTTGTATGATATATTATAGTTGCAGGGAGGCCTGTGTTTTCTCTGAAACAACCAACTCTGCTGACAGAGAATAAATACAAGGTCAACTGCAGGTGAAGATGCCAGGTTCTAATAAAAAGGCAATTAATTTTATCTGACCGAAAAAACCCATGGAGTTTGCTATCTGAAGAGATCTTGGGCAGGAGGGTATCCAGGACTGCTGTCTGCAGCAGTGAGCCTCCCAACTTACACCACTTTAATTACCTGTTCTTCCTGAGTTCAGCTGATAAAAGACCACATTTATACTCAGTTTGCTGGTGGGATGGAGGAAGAATGGGAAGTTGGCTTTCCTGCCTTCACCAGCTGAGCCAGTTCCTGCAGGGGTGCAGGATGACTCCCAGCCATTCCAGCAGGGTCACACAGGAGGAGACTGAGCTTGCCCTCCACGCTGCTGCTGAAAGGGCAGTGTGGGTACCCATGAACCAGCACACGCACACATCCCTGAGGGCTAAAGGATGAGGACAGATACTCTGCAGCTGCTGCTTCTTCAGTTCTCTGTATCAGGAGCACTTCAGTAAAGGATGCTCAGAGGGCTGGGGCACCTCTCCTGTGAAGACAGGCTGAGCGAACTGGGGCTGTTCAGTCTGGAGAACAAAAGGCCCTGGGGAGACCTTGACTCCCTTCCAGTACCTCAAGGGGCCACCAGACAGCTGGAGAGGTGTTGGAACCCAAAACATTCTTCTGACTACCCTGGATAGCTCAGAGACCCTGGCAAAAAGCTCAGAGACTGTGGCACACAATCAAGGACACCTGTGCCTTCGATTTTAACCCATGGAGAAAATTACCAGCTTTGTGTGAAGATTTACAAGCCACAAAAGTTTCAGTAGAATGATAGCTAACTTGTCACAAAGTGGAAAAGCAGAATTTTAGAGATTTAGAATAAGAGTTCAAAAAGCAAGATAGAAGAATCTGAGCGTGTCCTGTCATTCTTCTTCTTATCCTCCATCTTCTGCTGTAACACTTTTAAATTCTTTTAAGATAGAAACAAACAGTCTAACATAAGTGATAAGTATTAGAAAATTATTGTAAATAAAGTACATGTAAGTTTTAGTATAAAAAGTTAACACCACCCCAAGGGCAGTGATTTTGCCACAAACCAACCTGCCAGACAGATCTCAGCAAGTCAAAGAAAGAATGCAATAGACAAGAGAAAATAAACAACCTTAAAAACAAAAACCAAAGAATCTCAACTTCTTCTTTGGTCCGGGCTGAGAAAAAAAAACTCTTTAATACCTTGGGAGCCATTTCACAACACAAAACCCAAGGGAGAGGGACTTTGGACCAGGACATGGAGTGACAGAACACAGGAGAATGACTTCAAACTGAAAGAGGGCAGGTTCAGATTGGGTGCCTGTAAGAAATTCTTTCCTGTGAGGGAGGTGAGGCACTCGAACAGGTTGTCCAGGTTAGTTGTGGATGCCCCACCTCTGGAAGTGTCCCCAGTAGTGTTTCCCTTTTAGCAGCAGCAAGAAGAAAAAATGTAAAGGAACCTCCATTATCAGATGCCATATACATTTTAGTTGATCTTGGAAAGGTTAGAAACTCCAGATCCAGGGAGAGAAGAGCCACCTGGACCATGGATTTTGAACTTTCTCTGAGGAATAGAATAAATCTAGTTTCCTAAGTGTGGAGTGAATCAATCAAAATATTTTTGTAAGTGATTAAACATGCCAGCCAGAGAAACAGGGAATGTGGTTTACATACATTTAACTACCCTCATATGAACATCAGAGGGTTTGTGGGACTCTTGAAAGCATGCAGGGTGAAGTAAAAGGGTACTGAGCAGTCACTACCAGCACATTCAAACAAGAGTCGCTTTAGAGGTTGTGCTAGAACGGAACTACCTTTGGAATGTCTTCGCTTTAGTGCAAAGCCATTTTTGTGGCCCAATTATAACAGAGGGTGCAGTTCAGAATTGGATAAATACCAAGGAACCTGAGACCAAGTCTCCAAAGATCAGAGGATTCCTCTGCCCCTCTGGGGAGTGTGTGTGCCTAAATATGCACATCCTTAATTTACTGTTTGAAGAATTTGCTGTGTCAGACGTTCCACAGAGCACCACTTTTAACATTTGTACTATTTTGAAAGCAAAAGGCCAACAACAAACCAGCCAAAAAAATAGCATAAAGGACAATAGTTGGTAGATAGTTCAGCATTATGAAAAATTCTATTCATTAAACTTCATGAAATAGAATCCTCTGTTATGACAAGCACAAAGCAGACTAAACCAAATCCCTGGGATCCTGAAAACATGGAAACTTTCCTTCGTCATAAATAAATAGGAAAAACATATTTTTCCCTTAGAGGCCATTAAGCTGCCTCTCCACTGACATCCTTATCCTTTACTTGGCAGCCCTGTTTTCTGGCCCCTTCTGCAAAGCCTTCCCCAAAACACCTGATTATCTCAGTCTAGCAGCATGAACTGCATTTTGTAAAAATGAACTTTATTTGTAAACTCTGAAAAGGGAAAGAAAAAAATCTAAGCTCACAGAAATTGCAGTAGACTGTTCTAATGGGAACACAATTAGCAAGACTGTGTCATTCATTTGCCCAGCTCTGTCCCACTTCTCTGACAATGAAGAATGAGAGCTATTTCTGTGAGAGTCATAAAAATCCCCAGTTTGAGCAATTATTACATGCAATCATGTAACTAAATAGGAAGTTTCATACTGGGAGGCAAAAAGCCTACAGTAGGAAGGATGAAAATATTAACTACAAAGTGATAGATCAAAGCACCTCTCCTTTCCCCCATCCCTGTACTATTCCCAAAGGCTGTATTTCTTAAGGACCAAGCAAGTCTGCCTGCCAGTGTCGGCTCCTCTACAACCTTTAAAATTATTTCACAAATACGTCAGGAAGGCAACACTACCAGATTCATGGTTATTGACTGATGTTTACAAACACAGAAATAAATTCAGGAATCCAGGATATCTAGTTATCAAATACACTGACATTCACCTGCAGTATTACCCACACTGTATCTCAATATTCTTGCTCACAGACAGAACATAAAGGTCCTCCAAAAGCAGAATTAGGCTATCCATAAAGAGACAAATCACACTTCACACCTTCAGAGCCACAGGCACTCTTCCCCATCCCCTTAATGTACATATTTCTCCTGAAAAAAGAGCATTTTTTAACTTATCTGTGAACATGCAGAACCAGCAAAGCAAGAGTTGGATGATCTACAATGCATTTCTAAACAGCGGTCACACCAAAGCCCAGCCACTTCAAACAAATTACAGGTGCCCATCATTGAACCAAGGTCCTGAGGTCTTTTCAGTATCTCAGATTGCTCAGAAGGTGATCCTTTGATCACTTGTATACAGTAATAGACATTCAAGAATCAATAGCTGTTAATAAAATATTAGCTTTCTCCCAATCAATATACACACAGCTATGAAATATTCAGCACAGGTATAAAAATGAGATCATAGCAAAATGAGAAGTGTTAATACATTGTTTCATGGTGTATAAAGTGCAGATTTAGATTAAAAAAAGGAAAAACCCAAGACATGCTAAAGCCTTTGTCACACATATTTCTCACTGTCAGAAAAGCCCATCAGATGTAAGAACCACAAACTTCATGGAAAATTTTCTGTTCAGCTTAACAAGTTTTACAGAATTCCTTTGTTTCATAAGTAAAAGCCTTGCTCTGGAAGTCATAAATCCAAGCAGCAAACACAAAGATACAACAGCAGAGCAGCAAAGTGCTGCACATTTCACAGATATGTCACTCCTAACCCGCCAGGCTGTTTTCATCTACCACACCACACTGCCCTTCAGGAGATACACACCTGTCAAATCCAAATAAATACACTGCAAGTTCTTGGCCTTCCTACAGGTCCAGTGATTGCATCCCAGATCATCTCCACCATTCCTTAAATTGAAGTCATAGGAATTTGGCACATTTCCAATGAGAATAGGCTCCTCTCCCTGTGTAGGGGATTTCTCTGGGAGAAATGCACATGCATGTGCCACACCCTGCACACTCTTTGGTCACTGTCCCAGACTGCAAGGCAGGATGGATTTATTCTATTTGCCATCTGTATGGCAGTTGTCTCCTGTTCCGTGGGCAGTTTTCCTTATCTCTTCCACACCCAATCCTCCCTCTGTGGGGACATCTGCTGATAAGAGGCCATTGAATGTCACTGCATGACTGATAAGAACTACAGCATCCCATTGGGAGATGTGAGCCCAGAGGGAGGAGCCAAGCATTCCTACCTGGATATAATCTGGAGATTCTGGAACACCAGCACGGCTTCTCCACTGGATTTCCCAGAGGAGCAGCAGCTGCCTCATCCACTGGATCTTCAGAGAAAGACTACACCCTTTTCTACAGGATCCCTGCTCCAGCAGAACCACCCCTGACACTGCAGGAGGGCTGCAGCCACAATTCCAATGGGACTGCTGCCAACACCCTGACCCACAGGGTGTCAGGTTGAGTTCTGACTCTGTCGGTGTTGTTTTTAGTTTACTGCATTGTTTATTTTATTTTTTCATTTTCTTCCCTGTTAAAGAGCTGTTATTCCTGCTCCCATATTTTTTGCCTGAGATCCCCTTAATTTAAAATTTATAGCAATTCGGAGGGAGGGGGTTTACACTTTCCATTTCAGGGGAGGCTCCTGTCTTCCTTAGCAGTCTTCCCAAACCAAGACAGTCACAAAGGAGACACACAGTGCAAGACACACACAGGCAGACTGGGAGAGCATGGGAGCATTTTCTCCTGACATTTTCCAGCAGCCATGTGCTCATTGTTACTCAAATCAGACAAGCCATGGAATCAAATGGAGCACCAAAACAAACACTAGAGATATTCTGTACTTGGCAATTAGTCGTCTGACGGCTCCTCTTGGTATAGCTGAATGATGTTTGGACAGGAAAAGAGGACACAGCAGGGCAAATAGAGAACTCCTATCCAGCATGGGCAGCACTGGGCCTGGCTCCACCAGCCTTTGGAAGCACAGCCTGGGACTCTGGGAATCAGCATGGGAGGTTTAAGCCACATTTATCCATCTGACTTGCCAGCCTCATACACACTGCACCTCCTCTTACCGGGGACCTTTCTTGAGAGCACCTTCCTTGACACACATGAACAATCTTGCTGTTCAATGTGAAAAATACTTCTGTAAAGACACCGAAATTCTGGGAGCAAAGACCCAGAATCTTTTCAAAAGAAGATGTGAAGTTAAGAAGAAGAGTTAGAGTATTGCAGTACTGCTCAGCCTCAAAACTAAAAATAGGCTTTTAGGTTTCAAATGAGAAGATTAAAGCATACTCATGAAAAGATATTTCAAATATTAAAATGGAGTGCAAATACAAAGGTCAAAGTGTTCTCTGAGAAGATGGCAAGAGGTGACAGGCTTAAACTGTGGCAAGAGAGATTTAAGGGAGCCATTAAGGAAACCTTTCTAAAGGGCTGAGGAAGGGGGACACACACAAAAAGGGAATTAAAGTGTTTCCCTCACTGAAATTGCCTGTGTTTTTTGAGAACAGATAAGACAAAGGATGTTTCAGAGTCCATGGATCCTGCCTTGAGGAATGGTGAGCCCGATGCCCTTCTCTATAATTCAGTTACTTCCTTGATTTAGTAGGAGAGTTCAATTCTGCGTCTGAAGAACAAAGAGTTTGTTACAAATGGTATCTAGAAACAGAATAGAGATTGGGAATTTTTTTACATGTTTGGACAAAGGAGATGACAAACCCTGGCAGTTATATCTCCAAAAAGATCAGAACGTGATTGAGTAAACTCTTTCCCAAAAGCAAGTTGCACTCCTGAAGGCATTCACCCTTACTGTGGGAGCAGATGACTAAAACATGAGAGCTTTTTGCTTGCAGCCACTGGCATCGATCCTGCAGCTGCTACATGTTTGTGAGATAGCACATCCCCACTAAGAAATGAGTGTGGTGGCTCTCTTTCTATCCCTCACCTCCCTGACTGTTTGTAGGAATTGCCACATTTAGAAACCTAGAGTTCTTATGCCATAAAAATGGATTTAGTCCTATTGTATCAAGGAGAAATCCTAAAGTAAGAGAACTCAGGACAAATGCTGGCCAGGAGACATGGCTTGTCCTTGATGTCTCTTTAGATAGACAGCTTCATTCATTAATCCTGCTGAGTATTAAATATATAATACTATTTTTATGCTTAATGCTTAAGTTTATGCATAAGCATGAACATACATAGGCAAAACAATTTAAAATACTGCATTTTTATGACAGTTCATACACCAGCACAAAAGGCTGCAGCTAAGAAATAATGTAAAAATGCTAATTATGCCTAAGTCAAGAAATACAACCATCAGCATGATTTGCGGTCAGCTGTTTAATTAATTTTAGTATTAATAAAGTTACAGAAAATCAATGTGTCAAAAGGACTTGAAAGGATTACCAACTACTCTGGACAAATTAGCAACACTTCCATGCCTAGAGCACAGGAAAGCACAAAGACGTTTAATTAAACTATTTGCCAGTGAGGAATTTAAATCACTGTAAATATTGCATTTTTAGTACTTTTTTTTCCCTCAGATTGAAAGCACTTAGGAGCAAGTAATATTCCGTTTTCTGATGCTATTTTTTTAAAGGAAGGAATGTAAAAAATGTTGCAGTCAAACCCAGTAAGCCCATAAAACGAAGGTGAAGTCAGGAACAAAAGAATGCAACATGGCATTTAAAATTAGAGGACTGGGGAATAATTCAGCTCCAAAGCAACAAAAGATGTTACAAAACTGCATGGAAAAAGGAAGGAGAAGATTTATAACATAAAGGCCACATAGTTACTCAGGGCTCATGCACACTGTGCTTCAATGAACTGCTATTGTTTCTTGTGAAAATGTCAATATCTATAAAAATAAACCTCACTGTTCACTGAATTCTTGCTGCTCTAAGTCTGTGTTTTTCCCATATCTAATTTATCTGACTTCTTTACTAGACCCCCCAATGCTTGCCACTGTGTCTGCATGAATTTGGCCAAAATACTCCAGCTCTCTGTGCCTCAGCTTCCCTTTTCCAAAAGAGCAATTAAACACTTCTCAGCTTTCAAGGGATGCATTGAGAAGCCACATTATCTGTGTTAGTACAGCATTCTCTGACAACACAGAGGAATCAGCCTTTTTAGTATTGTTAAAGACAGAGCTTCCCTATGGCAATAGTGCAGCAGTTATCTCTCTGTGGGACTTATCTAAAGCCAAAATGAATGCCACTGAAAGCTTTCTCCTGTGTTAATGGGGTTTGAGCCAAAACCTCTGTGCCTGTCAGTCAGCTGGTGTGCAGCTGCTCAGCTTCTGTTGTGCTGGATTGATTTAATACACTTCCAGTCTTCTGCTGACTTGTCCTGCAGAGCAAAGAAATGCTCTCTGATGCAGGCAATGCCCACCAGCACACAGATTACCTGCTGCTCAACTTGGCCAACAGCCCTCCAAGGCACTTGGAACAAATGTTTCTGCATTTCAAGGCGCCTCAAACTAAATCACATTTCCCTTCACAGGTCTGGGAACTGAGCTGCTATTGACTGCAGCTCAAACAAAGGAGTCCTGCTTAGCACCAGGAGCTGAGTCCTGCCTTGCCTCAGAGCACCTGACATTAAAGGACTCAGTTGAGTAGAGATCAGCATAAAAATATCTTCTGTCTGCTGAGTTAACATCATCCATTCAGGTTGGCTTACAACCAATGTCCAAGTGCATCTGAAAATGCCTGAGTACTGTCCTGAAGATGTGCAGTGAGAAGACACGCACACAGATCCCAATGGGCTCCCAGAAAGACCGTGGTGTGTCTTTTCAGGGTGTTGTGACAGAGTGGATTCCAAAGAAGGGAACATAGATTGGTTCCAAGCAGAATCAGGGGATCAGAATCTACCTGAGGTGCTCAGCCCCAGCCTGTGGTGGTGTTCACAGGGGTCCCAGGACAAGGGAAGAGATGAGAATCTTGTCTCCATGGTTCAGAAGGCTGATTTATTATTTTATGATATATATTATATTGAAAGAAAATGATCTATTAAAACTATACTAAAAGAATAGAAGAAAGGATTTCATCAGAAGGCTTGCAAGGAATAGAAAGGAATGATAACAAAAGCTTGTGACTCTCAGAGAGTCTGAGCCAGCTGACTGTGATTGGCCATTAATTAGAAACAACCAACACAGACCAATCAAAGATGCACCTGTTGCATTCCACAGCAGCAGATAATTATCATTTTTCTTTTGCTCTGAGGCTTCTCAGGAGAAAAGTCCTGGCAAAGGGATTTTTCAGAAAATATCATGGCAACGCCAGTCAAACCTATTGTGTTAAATATCTGACACCTAATCTATAAACAGTGACATCATTATGACTCCAACCCAATTGATATTTTCAGCATTGTTCTAGGAAAGTTTGGCAAGTTTGCTGATGGCACCAAGCTGAGTGGCACCTGCCAGAGGGAAGGGATGCCATTCTGAAGGACCTCGACAGCCTTTGGAGGTGTGCACCTCAGAACTTCATCATGTTCAACAAGCCCAAGCGCCATGTCCTGCACCCAGGCCAGGACAATCCCAAATGCCCTCTCTCTGGGCAGAGAATGGATTGAGAGCAGCCTTCAGTAGGAGGATTTGGGTGTGTTGGTGGAGGAGGAGCTCAACAGGACCCAGCAATGTGCACCTGCAGCCTGCAAAGCCAACCACATCCCGGGCTGCGTGAAGAGCAGTGTGAGGAGGAGGTCGAGGGAGGTGACTGTGTCTTCCCTCTGCTCTTGTGAGACCCCAGCAGGAGCACTGTGCACAGCTCTGGGGCCCCAACATGAGAAGGACAGACCTGTTGGAGAGCCCAGAGGGGCCCCCAGAGATGCTCAGAGGCTGCAGAATCTCTCCTATGAAGACAGGCTGAAAGATTTCAGGTTGCTCAGCCTGGAGAAGAAAAGGCTCCAGGGAGACCTTCCAGCACTTTCCAGGGCCTGTAACAACTGGAAAGAGACTTTTTACAGGGACAGAACAAGGGGAAATAGCTTAAAACTGAAAGAGGGAAGTTTTAGATTAGACATTAGGAAGAAACTCTTTACTGCAAAGTTAATGGGGCCCTGGCCTAGGCTGCCCAGAGAAGCTGTGGCTGTTCCATCCTTGGAAGTGCCCAAGGCCAGGCTGGATGGGGCTCTGAGCAACCTGGTCTAGTGGAAGGTGTCCCTGCCCATGGCAGGAGGAGGTGAAACTAGAAGACCTTTAAGGTCCTTTAGAACCCAAACCATTCTACGATGCTATAAAAAAATTATATAGCTATTAGGCAAGTGTATTAGATGTCTGAGGCCAGATTTTGGTAGCAGGGGAGCTACAGGGGTGGCTCTTATGAGAAGCTGCTGGAAGCTTCTCCCATGTCCAGCAGAGCCAAGGCCAGAGAGCTCCAGGATGGCCCTGCTGCTGACCAATGCTGGCCCAATCAAGAATGATGGTAATGCCTCTTAGATTTAGGAAGGAAAAAAAGTTATTGCTCAGATGTAATTTTAGCCAGAGAAGAGCAGGGTGAGAATATGGGAGAGGGACAGCTCTGCAGACACCCTGGTCAGGGCTGAAGGAGGGGCAGGAGCTGCTCCAGGTGTTGGAGCTGAGATTCCCCTCCAGACTGTGGTGCAGCCCAAGGGTCAGAGATCCACCTGCAGCCCATGGAGGAGCTCACACCAAAGCAGCTGGATGCCTGAGAGGAGCCTGGGAACCCATGGGATATGGGGCAGTTATCTTCTGCTCATTGGGCCACCTGTTACAGTTTTCTTTATCTCTTCCACAACCAATCCTCCCTCCAGAAAATAGCTTCTGTTTATGGCCAGTGAGTGTCCCTACATGGCTGATAAAATTACACCATCCCACTGTGAGATCCTCTGCCCAGGGGTGGAGACAAGCATTCCTACCTGGATATGATCTGAGATTTGGAACAGCACAGCAGCCTTTGCCCACTGGATTCCCAGAGGAGCACATTTCTTTTTCACTGGATTCCCAGAAGAAGACCAGGCCCACTACACCACCACTGGACCTTTAAAAGAAAACTCCACGCTTTGACAAGATCACTGCTTCAACAGAACCACATTTGTCACTCCTGGAAGGCTGAGCCACCATGGAATGGGGCTGTGCCACCACCCTGACCCACAGGGTGCCAGGGCCTATTCTCACTCTGTCAGTGTTGTTTTGTATTACTGTCTTTTTGTTTTATTTTTATTTTTTCCCTGATAAAGAACTGTCATTCCTACTCCCAATCTTTGCCTGAGAGCCCCTTAATTTCAAAGTTGTAATAATTCAGAGGGAGAGGGTTTACATTCTCCATTTCAAGGGAAGCTCCTGCCTTCCTTAGCAGACACCTGTCTTTTCAAACCAAGACAGTGAGTGATCTCTCCTGGTCTTTATCTCAACTAACTTTATCTCTGTTATGTTTTCTCTCCCCAGCCCAGCTGCACAGGGAGATGACAGAGAGGCTTTGGTGGGTACCAGGAATGCAGACAGGGTCACCCCACTACAGCCAGATCCTAATGATACCCTTTAGAACAGCGAGATCTCAAGAGAGCTCTTGCACAAAACAAACCTGAAAGGTATTCCACCACAGACCTGTCTGCAGGGCCTGCTGCCCCAGAGTGGTGTTTTCAGACAACTCTCTCCATTCACCAACCCCAGCCCATCACAAGAGCAGCTGTAACATTTGTTTACTGACCTCCCTGAACATCCATGACCCTGCGCAGCACGTTGAATGTGCAAGCGCCATACCAAAAATAACAACGTTGCTTTCTGGAATGCTAATTCAGTTCACAAAGAAGGAACAGTGGAAAAGAAGGTCACTAGATTAGATTTCAGAAAACAGCACTATCTTTCAAAGAGTGACCATGTTATCAATTGCCTGCCCAAAGGCTTTCATTGAGCTCTTTTACAAACACACACACTGATTCTGGATGTGAGGCCAGTAACCTGCCCTTTGAGATTGCCACTTCACTCTAGCCAAACTTGCTGCATTATTAGCATTATTATGGGGTCAACTGCACCACCTTGAACCTGACAGGTAAAGCCCAGCAACAAAAATACAGAGGCATCAATTTTAGTAATAGCAAACAATTTCAACATTTGTTCTAACCGTAGCGGGGACCTTCTGCAGCTGAGCTGCCTTTCACAGACAGGGGAGGGGAAGAAGGGAAGAGCAGGAGAAAAGGGTTCTGGTTTTTTCCCTTAAAAATGAGATTTCTCAGAGCTCTTACATTCTTCTATGCTTTAAGCACAACTTTTCTAATAATGTGCTGGAGAAAGGCTTGCTCTGAAAAGTGCAGTACATTCAAAACTGAATGCTGGCCCAGAAACCACACAGGATGGACGTGAAGGGATTTATGAGATAACCAGTCAAAATCATTAGCTTTTCTTACTTCCTCTTCTCTAGTCATACTGTAAATCAAATTAGAATACAGACTCAAGACTAAGATTTATATTTTAAGACTTCTTCTAAATAATATACTTCCATTCTAAGACTTCTAAATAATATATTTCCACGTAACATCTATTTTTTCACAGAATTAGAATACTGAACTATGTGTTCTGAAAATACTTCCTGTTTCTGTGGTAGATACAGACTTATTTTTTGCAAGTAACACAAAAATATTTTAGTGACTCATGGCTTTGAGAAACCAGAGGTTAAAGAAATTCCGGGAACGTCATCACAGCAAATGAGGACTGAAAGAAGCTTAAAGCACAGTCCACTATTGAAACAACATGCAGACCAGTAAAATATGGAGGTGGATTACTTTCACAGAGAAAAACATCTGCCAGCATAGCTTTGGTGCATGAAGAGGAGGATGCTTGCACAGGTCTCACCCCATTTTGACAGAATGGGTACTCCTGACATGTTGGATGGCCAGATAACTTTCCATGAAATTTCTACTTCTTGAAAAGATAAAACTTGGGCAAAATGGGCTAAGACATTCTCAAGTCCAAAGGAGGTTTCTTCAGTTAGAAGAATGGCCATGAGTAACACACGGAAATAGAGAATGAAAAACCTCCTGGCACTCTCATTTGAAAAGGTCTTTAAGTTTTATTACATAATCAGTGAATATTCACAGTAAATTAAAAAAAAACAAACAAACAAACAACAAACACAAGCAAACAAGAAAACCCCAAATCCATCAAAATTCAGTGTTCAAGTCCAGTAGTGACCACATAAAATGAAACTCATTCTTTGAATGACTGCAGGATTTGAGACAGTTTTTGGTGTTCCATGCAGACACAAGGAGAAAATTGCAAAATGAGTAATTATTTTTTAAATGGCTACCATAGCTGTTAGAGGCCAGGAATCTTTTTTGTGATCATTGTCTTTGTAGAAAATGCCAACATTATGCAAAGAGAAATGAAACCTACCCACACTGTTTTCTCTTCCTAGCAGCATGATATACGTGGTCATTCCAGGTAACTTATGGCTTATTCAGATGAAAAATCATTAGCATACTTGATTGAATGGCAGTGAGATATAGGAACTATATATTCTAGTTTCAAACTACAGAAAGTCATATGCATGAATTTTTAACATCATACCAGAGAACAGATGAAGCCCATCAAAAATAAGAGTATTATAGTCTTATTGTGTAATTTGTAAGGCTTTAAAAAGCATAAAAGGAAATAATGCACTTCTGAAGCAAACTCCCAAACTGCTACGTTACAGGAAAGCAACCCAAGAGAATTTATTTTTCAACAAGCAACGAGGGTAAAAACATGTGAGAATCAATCAAATGCTTTAAATCGGTAGATTCCAGCAAACGAGAACATCTGGAGCAGCAAATCTTCCTGCCAGTTTCAGAATGGACAAGACTGTGATTTACTAGAGAACAGATAAACAACCTGTCAGTGCCACAGGAAGAGACTGAAAAGCAGGTTCCTATTCCAGGGTAACTCTTCTTAATAAATCCATCTTTCACTCAACAAGTTAATTAACATTCAGTGCACAAAGCCCTAGGAACAGGTAAGCAGAAAACCACTAATGTTCCTTTCTTGGTGAGCACAGGTTGAAGTTATTGTATAAGGCTGACTAATCTGTCTCATCATCCCAGGTCTTTCCCTTACACAAGACTGAACACTGATTATTTATCAAAATAGTCAGCACTTGATTTGAAGTCATAGGTGAGAGTTTAATATCATGGTAGACTTCATCCAGAATAATGTTTTAGTCACTCTCTCTGTATAAGTGCATTTTCTGTGCAATCAGCACATCTTCCAACACAGCAGCTTCTTATTTGATAACCACAGAAGTTTCTAACTTCACAGTTGGAAACTATTATCCAAAAATTGTTTCCGGGAAAAAACTTCCAGCAACATCAAGCCTGTACAAATTAGTTTAATTTCACTAAGATCCAGTGTTTTAAAGAAAATACTGGAGCAGCATATTTAAAATTCAGCACTATCCAAATGAATTTTATTTTGCTCAATTCAAATTGACATAGCATTTCAGCAATCACTCCATTTCCTTTTATAAAGATAAAACCCCCTCAATATCAAATGGAAACATTTCATTCAGCTTAAAAATTGTTTCTGATTTACACCTTCCGCACAGAGATTTACACCTTCCACATACTTTCCACCTTTTGAAAGCTACAAGAGCTGGGGGATCAGCCACCAAGCATATCCCTGCCCAGCAACACACAGAATCTGCTCAACTGCAAATGACTTTATACCTTGATGAACTAGACTCAGGCTGCCCACAACAAGGTATCTCCTGCTCTGTAGAAAAGCTCTGCTTTAGGCTCAGCAGTGTACAAAATACATGCAATGCCATGCACGTGCCTCAAGCACTTACATCTGAAACTTCATCTTTATCCTGAACCCATCAGAGCCTTACCCCATACACACACAATTTTAATCAAAACACCAACCCATCTCAGGCTTTCAGATTTGTCTTCAAATACATGGTTCAATAACAAGAAAATTTCTATCTATTCGGCTTGAACAAAGAGTAACACAATTTTAAAGACCTGAGTAACAGCTACAGTCTATGGTGCCTGCTAAACATTTGTTGTCAGTATAAGGGGAAATTACTAAAGTATTTGTTGGCTGATTTTTTATTGCTTTTTTTTTAAATCATTACTATTACTGCTAGAAGTCTGTTTAAGCATAATGCGAAATACAAAGACAGGATTAGTGCTTCTATTGCACAGCATTTATCTTAACTCCATTTAATATTATAACAAACACTTATTTCTAAATACAACAGGCAATGAACCAAGTTTCTCCTGATCTATGTAACACATTTCCTGTGCTTTTTAACGACCATGTCAAAAATGAAGTGTTTTTTTGCAAGACAATAAACCTGCAAGAAATAGTTGTCTCTCTCATTCCATTATTTGTTCTTTTACCTGCTCGGGATTCTTTGTGTGCATGCACTTTAAGTGAATGTTCCCTCATTACTGTCAAGCAACTTGTCTTGCTACTTCACACTTTCTGGGTGTATCACAAATACCTTTCCTTCTAAACCATTTGCATGCCTAATAATAGTGCCTTGCTGGAAAGAAAGGCACATTAGGAAATTAGTAGAGCATAGATGGAAAAGAAAAGAGTCAGATTATCAAAACCACTCTCCCCGTCACTGTGAAGGTTGATACCTCACACAGCACAGAATTTAAGGTTTGAATCTGTCATGTCACACTGTAAAAGATCAAGAAAAAGTGAAAAGAGACAGATTACACAGAAATAATGACTCTTTGGGCAAAATAAAAATCAGCTTCCCAACAGCTATTTAGTATCAGCATCTCTCAAGAGGTGGGCAGGACTTTCCTGAAGTTTCATAAATCATATAATATTAGCTAAAAGACATGCTGTCATCATGAAAGTCAACATTTCCCATGACCTTCCCTAAGGATAACACACATTACAATGTAGTGATTCCAGGCTGAAAATCATTCTGATATTGAATATTCCTGTGCCATCTTTCCACTTCAGAGAGCAGCTCACCCAACACCATTCTAAACATGTGTCAAGCCGATTTATACCCATTTCAATGAATGACAGGTGTACCATCAAAATAAGCCCAAAATCAGACTTTCTGGAGTGTTGTCATTGAAAGATGTTATTCAGATAGATAGAGTTGGGATGAGCAGTTCAGCAGCTTCTTGCATTTTTCTGAGACTCCCAGAGAAGGTCTCTTAAAAACCCCTAAATGGAAATGAGGCTCTAGCCACTTTCCACTAGGAATTTTTAGAGCTCATTTTGCAGATAGATACCTTTAAAAACACCAACTAGATTCATTGTCTAATGCCTTCCACTTGCTGTCTTTTCTAAACAACATGTCACAGTTCCTGAGACATTAATTCTCAGCATTAACAACAATTTCCAAAGCACCTAACAATAACTGGATTTAAGAACTTGACACATTTCCGTTTTCCTTTTGCATGTTTGACTGTCCAGAAATCTCCTCCTCCTGGGTACCTTCTCATGTTTCAATCCACTGACCAGTTTCAGACCACAGCTGATGAAATCTTATGTCACTGTCATGTTTTCGGAAAAATCCCTTTGCCAGGACTTCTTCTCCTGGGAAGCTGAGAAGCCTCAGAGAGGAATGAAAGCAATAATTATCTGATTGCTTCTGCTGTGTTTCGTTGCTTTGGAATGTGGTCTGGAGATCATTTACCAACTGGTGCATGTTTGATTGGTTCCATGTGAATTGTTTTTACTCAATGACCAATCACCATCAGCTGTGTCGGACTCTGAGGAGTCAGTCACGAGCTTTCATTATCATTCTTGTTACGCCTTCTGTCTGTATACTTTGTCTTTCTTTAGTTAAGTTTTAGTATAGCATTCTATCATATCATATCAGCTTTCTGAGAGCATGGAGTCAGATTCTCAATTCCTCTTTGTCCTGGGGACCTCAAATACCACAGTCTTATTTCTTTTCACAGCACGTATGATCTCAGCCCCTGCACCTCGCCCAGAAGGCAGATGTGGGACACACAGGGACTGTGTCTTGGCTGGCAAGAGCCCTCAGGGGCCTTCTTCAGCCGCCTTCCAAGCCAACCCCAAAGCACCCACACAGGGGAAAGGCACTTCCTACCACATTTACCCACCCTACCTGTGCCTACATGTCACCCTGGCAAAGGGCCAGCTGCTGAGTGGCCTTTGGGACCGGACAGAAGGTGGGAGTTCACACAGGACAAGCGTGGCAGCGCCAGGGCTGCAGCTGAAGCTCACCTGTGCAGGAGAAGTCATCGACGCGCACGTAGCCGCGACGCAGTCGCAGCGGTAGGAGCCAGGCAGGTTCACACACACGGTGTTGGCGTGGCAGTAGTGCATCTTGGCAGCACACTCATCAATGTCTGCAGGGAGCAAACACCCAGGGAGGCTACAGTCAGACTCGGTGAAATGAATAACGCGACATTACAGAAAATAAAGGCCATTTACAACGCCCATGGCAATCTGTTTAAATGCTAGTACTGATAAACAAGGCAAATTCAGTAAAAAATACTCCTTAAAATAGATTTAATAAATAAATAGATTATATAAAATCTATAAATAAACATAGATAATAATATATATAATCTATATATATATAATATATTAATAATATATATCTAATATATATAATGTATCTAATATATAGATAATGTAATATAAATCTAATAACATGACATATAATATATATCTAATAGCGTGACATTACAGAAAATAAGGTCCATTTACAATGCTAAAGGCAATCTGTTTAAATGCCAGTACTGAAAAACGAGGCAAATTCAGTAAAAAATATTCCATTAAATAGATTTAACAAATAAATAGATTATATAAAATCTATAAATAAGAGCTAAATCTATAAATGTATAGATAATAATATAGATAATCTATAGAAAATAGATTATTAGTAAAAAAATATATCTCATTTATATTATATATAATGTATCTAATATATATAGATATGCATCTAATATATTATATATAATGTATCTAATATATAATATACATCTAATATATTATATATAATGTATCTAATATATAGATAATATAACTCTAATAACATAACATATAATATATATCTAATAATGTGACATTACAGAAAATAAATTCCATTTACGATGCCAAAGGCAATCTGTTTAAATGCCAGTACTGAAAAACAAGGGAAATTCAGTAAAAATATTCCTTTAAATAGATTTAATAAATAAATAGATTATATAAAATCTATAAATAAGAGATAAATCTATAAATATATAGATAATCTATAGATAATAGATTATTAATAAAAATATATCTAATATATAATATATAATGTATCTAATATATAGATAATATAACATCTAATATATAGATAATATAATATATATTATATAAGACAATATACAGATAATATAATATTATCTTATATAGATAATATATATAATATATAGATAATAACATAGATAAACCTATACATGTAGATAAAATCTATAAACAATAGATTTAATAATGAAATAAATAAATTTCAGTAAAAAAATTCCTTAAAACTCCTGTATCATAGCAATGTGTTCCTTTCCACTGTTCTTCATAAAACACTACTTCTCTTTTTTAATTCTGGAAAGGTAACACATACATTTGGGTTTTTTTGCAATGGTAAAAACCAAAAACTGATGTGGTTTTCAAGCGCATAAAATAGTGTGAAAGTAGGCACTACTGAAAATGCTAACTCTTCAAGGCGCAGTAACTCCACACAGCATGGTATGAGTTGCAGTGCTGGTCAGATGTGCCACAGGGGGTTTGCCAGAGCAGATTCCAGTGCCCAGTTGAACAGTGAGTCCTCCACCCCTCCAGACTCACCCAAGTGCTCTGGCAAAGCCCTGGACACACAACTGCTGCAGGAGTTACTGGCCAGGGCTCTCTGCCACCTCCACATGTCACACAAGGAGAAGGCTGAACCAGTCACCTAAGCCCATTTTAGGGTTTGCATCACATCAAAGCAAAAAAGAAAAAACATTATTAAGGAGCAGCAAAAGCTTGACCTCATGTCTCTGCTTAAGCAATCTCTATTGCTGCTGCAAATCCAAAATCCAAAACGGTTTTCACAACAGTGACTCAAACCTGTCATTTACTTGCCTGTTTAAATATCTCAAAGCCCTGTCATATGGTAAACTGTAACATCTCCCTTCCTTTTTGACAAAACCAGATATTACACTGAAGAATTGTCTTTATTTTTTTCTCAGCAGGATAGATTTTCTGCTTAGCAGCGCAGATTTTACATGAAGTAATTCATGGTTTTCAAAATATTAATTCTAGTGTTACATATGTCCAACACAAAAAAGATGAATCAGAGACTTTTTTTTCCCCCATTCCTTTCCTTTTGTTATTGATTGCTCACACCCTGGAAAGGCATCAATTGCCAGCACAGCTGAAGAACCTCCTTGGCTTGTGGTCACCAGACAGTGCAGCCTCCTGTCACACCCCTCTGCACCCCATCTACAGTGTCCCTTCTCCCTCCACACAGTGCTTATGGAAACAGCACCAAAACATCAGCATTCAGCCCCAGAATGGGGGGGGAAGTTTGATTCTGCACATGCTGAGTACCTGGCTACCTAAAATCAGGTATCTTGTTTAACCTTCCTAAACTGAAGCAGCTGCAGTTGAGATGCACCCACATTTTCCAGGCTCTGAAAATGAAACACATGCCAGCTACACTCACACTTTCTACATTACAGACATCTGTCCAGCAGGAGCTACCAGCTAAATCTCTTCGTGCTGGCCAGCAAACAGCTGGCAGCAGTTTCTGACTGCTGCCAACTTGGGATGAATTAGAAATGATGGCCTGGAGGCAAAATACTTTGTATACCACTGCAAACACCTTAAACTATCTCATTCTTGCATTTCTGTTGTTTCAGTTGCAGTGCCACTTGATGAAATGAATTTTAAAAAGTCAGGAGCATCAATATATGAAAGATAAAAGCCAGGAAAAATCCTCCCACATGTCTTGTTATCACACCACTGAGTGCATGAGCCACTTGGGAAACTCTCAGGTGTTGACGTGTGTTCACACTGATCTGCTTGCAGACTATTTTTAATAGGCTTTTGGAGCGTAGCTTTGAGGAGTTTTGCTCTTGCATATCTAATAATTTTCCAGCATAAAAGGAAAAGAAATGAAAAGAGGTCTGCAAAGAAAGCAAGAATGTCAAAACAGCAACCAGTTCGCCTGAAAATTAACCTTATGCACTACCCTTCATCTCCTGCTCCCTCACTACTCTTCTCTTTATTCCCCCAAGGGGAAGTGAGAGGATTAGAAGTCTCAGAGGTGAAGGAATTTGAACTTAGATTCATTGCAAAAACAGCCCAGGTTGCTGCAACAAAAAATATGAGAATACCCAAAGATAGAAAGAAAATTCACTGCCTATATGAAAACACTGCCATGAGAGAGTATCTCAAAAGGAGACTAACGACTTCAAGTGATGACTTGACTATAAATAGAAGAATTGAGAAAATCTGGCACTGGGTCGCTGCAGAAGTTCCACAGCCCAGGAAGAAAAAGCCTGACTCTAACAAAGGAAGCAGAAGTAAAAAAAAAAATCTGTCTCTTCAAACTTTTCCATTTATTTAACTGTCTTTGCAATCTTTAGGGGTTACATTTTCCATAAACCCTTTCAGCATTTCAGATTTTCTTTTACCTTTACAGTATTAGCCTTCCACTAATACATGCATTTTCTTCACACAGAACAATATTGAGAGGTCAAAACTGGCAACAAAATTTTCTTATTAAAGCCTGTAGGGCAACACTAAATCTCTTGCTCTGGACCACAATGCTACAAATACTTGTAAAAGGTTAGGTATTCATCACAAAAAGCTTTGGGTTTTTACTTAATATTGTTAGAGTAAAACCCATAAAGCACACAGTGGTATATATCAGCTCAGCTGTAATGGAGCTCAAATTGTGATTCATGTGTATGGATTGCTTGTCGCATTTGAAATATTAAAGCTCATCTTCTAGTGGTCTTTGGAGGTGACAAAAATACATGATTTATGCTTCTCTCTAGGCTGGTGAAGTAGTTTGTTTTTCTTTTAAAAAGGTATACTTATGGTCTTTAAAATGAGACTTGACACAGCATAATTATCACGCACATATCAGCAGCTTCCACCTCCATCAGCTCACACTCTGCACCAACAGAGACACTTGGGCTCCAGCTTTCAGCAAGGTCTGGGCTGTTAGAGGGTGGGCTGGCCTGGGAGGGGACTGGGACACCACTGGGCTCCTATGTCTCCTCAGCAGCCAGTGAAGCAGGGTTCAACCATCAGTGCAGAGCTCTCCTTACACACCCCATAGCTAATTGGCCATCCCCATGACTCTGCTGCACTAAACAGAGAATGTGAACTCAGAGGCAATAATAAAAGAAAATACCTGTCACTGGCTGTGCTAGTGCACTCAGCAGTGCTGTGAGCATACTGGGATATAAAACACAAGGACAGTATCTCAGAGGAGCTGCCTGCTCAGCACCTGACAGGTGAGCACCTCATACCAACCAACAACACCAGCTGGGAGGGGGAGACAATACAAATGGTGTTCAACCATGGAAACCAAGTGGTTTTCTCATCTGCAAATGTACTTTACCAACTATTCAAACCACTTAAGTCTCTCTATGCTTGATTTAGAATCCTATTACTACATATCTGTAATGCTTAAAAATGACAAGAAGACACCAGATCTCAACTAGAGCATCTCTTTACTGTTTGTCCTCCCCAATAAGTCGCATCAAACCAAACTAATTTCAGCTGTAAAGAAGGCACAATACCTATGGATGGCAATGGGGGTTTTGTCCATTCAGGCCAAGGTGAAATGAAACTATTGTTTTTTAAACTGTTAGTCCTGTAATCACCATGAGGGAACAATTTTGAAACAAAGCACTCTGTGCCTCTGGCATTGTACACCACCCTTTCCATGCACTTAACAATAATCCCTTTACACATCAGCATTGTCATCACCTGTTGTCTGGGGCTTCACTTTCAGTTTAACTACTGAAAGACAGTAACATACAAAGCAAAACAAAATGAAACAAACTACGAAGGGTTCCAGATCAGTAACAGATTATGTTTTTTATCACAATCAATTATTCTATTTGGAGCTATCTCCCAGTTAATCACTTTCCATTTGGGGACTATACCAAACAGAATTAGAATTTTTGGGAACTCTGTAGGGAAGCAAAGGCAGGAAATCAAAAACAGGGAAAAAAACCCAGCTTTGCAGCAAGCTCTGATGTCTAATTCATGTTTATTAATGTGGGGGAGGATTCCCCTCCCCTCTTTGGATTCCAGCCAGCACTATGCATTGACTTGAATGGTGTTAGACCCTGGTCTACATCATCAGGATTTTTAAAAATGTGAAATCAAACTATTTAAGTAATGTCAAATCTTAAAGTATGTTCACAAGCTGATGGAATCATATCAATGAAGTGTCCAAAACAGCAGAGAACAGCAGCATTGGAGCACGAGGCAGGTCCTACAATTTCAGACACCCTGTGCTTATGCTAAAATGAACACACACCATTTTCACTGCACTGGCTTAGCTGCTCCTTGTTCATTATACCTGCTTGCTCTCCAGATTCTCCCTGATTCTGCCCTCCCCTGCTCTTATCTCCTTTCCACTGTCAAACTCACTTGACTTCAGCTCCACTTGCCTTTCTGTTTTTCCTTTTCATCCTCCCTCTGCCTGTCTCCTTTCTCATACATCCCATGCATCTAACATAACCCCACACCTGGTTCTTACCTTTAGCACAGGCCTGGCTTCTCAAATTGTGCCCCAGAGCCCTCAGGGAGCCATAAAGCACCAGACACAGCAGTCAGCAGTTCCCCATGAGCTGGCAGCAGCTCAGCCTCCCCCAGCTGCCTGAGTAAGAAGAGACTAATTGCTGGCAGCAAATGTTTAGGCTAGCCTTAAAACTGTTTACCAACAACTGTTTTCCAGCTTCCGTGGTAGCAATTCATCTCCTCCAAGGCAGGGCAGCAGTGCAACTCTGCCTTGGGGATGGAGCTACTGCCCATTCAGAGGCAGGCAAAGAGCCCAAAAGAAGAGCAGATGAGCCAAAGAACAACCTCCCTTTCAACAAGGCTGAGAAATATTACCCTAATGTCATTAAGTAACTAACTAGTGAAAAATGCATTCATAAATTAGGGCTGGTGTAGCATCACCTGGGAATCCAAAGGCAATAAAATAACTATCAACATAATAATATCAGGAAGTATTATCCCTTTGACTTTTACAGCACCATTAAAAGGGTGCAGCCTCTTCCTCTGCACACAGCAGAAAGGAGCTTTACATTGCTGTACCCACGTTATGATCAGTGCAAGAGTATCAATATTCCAAATCTGCTTTCTGACTATTTAACTGCTGCTCTAGGGATGGAAACTGTACAACTATCAGGCTAAACAACTAAACAAATAAATATTTTAAAGCACATATTCACGTGCAAATCACACTTGAACAGTCACATTTTCCAGTGCAGACCAGCCCCCAAAAAAGCATTCCCCCTAAAACGAAGGACAAAAATAAAAAATCAGGGGAAGGGTCCTGGTCTTTATTTCAACAATATAAAGTTTAAATACTTCCACCATTCACACTCAAGGAAGCAATTGATTATTCTCAAAAAGAGATCACAACATCTTGCTACCTGTTTCTCAGCTACAGTAGTAGTAAACTGCCCAGGAACATGGTTGTTTCCTAAAATCTGTCCTAGGGAAGCTTAGATGTTAAAATATTGCCTCAGTACAACACAATCCCTACTCCATCCTTGTTATTGCTTACAATAATACACAAGTCATCAGCTTCTTTACTTGAGGTTATGATTTTTTTTGCTGAAAAAAATGAAAATTAAAAAAAAAAAACTTATTTCCATAGCCTGAATCTGCAATGATCTGACCAATTCCCTGACTTCTCTGGAGTCAGAGAATTTCATCCATAGTCTTTTTTGGTCATCGTTCCTCAAAATAACAAAATCCTATCTTGAAAGGCAGCACTCAGCCCTTTAAAAATCTTGCTGTTCAGACAAGCCAGTGTCCCTCTCAGCAAGAAGTTTTTTTCCTTTTATTATGCTACTAAATTCTGCTTCTCTCTAAGGAAAACTGAAAATGGGCAGTTCCACTCTCCTTTGTGCTTTCCGTCATTACACTGGCAAATTATGTGCACTGGTTTGGTGGGAGGGTCCCAAAGAACCTTGAGATCTCTTAGGATAAAACCAGTTCATTTAAATTGAAGCTCTCCTAAAAGATCATTTCAATCAGTTCAAAAGCTGCCACTGATATGTTAATGCCAAAGAAAAGTAATGTGGTGTTGTTTTTAACATAAAGGAACTGTTTTCTTAACCCTAAGTGCATTCATTTGATAAATACATTAATAGAAAATGTTCACAGACTTAATACTTTTTTAGAAATGTTTGCAGCTATAGCTCTTAGGGATGGTTGATAATTTATTCATAAGGTATCTCTGACAGTTGCAAATAAGTTATTTTAAAAAATATGCAGCCAGATTCACATATGATAACACAGCGTAAGAGAATGCAGATTAAAAATAATCACAGAAAGCAGAATGAAACATTTGGGGAAACAGGTTTTGGCTAACAGCAGCAGTTCAGTCATTTGCTCCAACATGCCAAAGCAACTAGGAAAAACAAGTCAAAATTCTGCTTGTTCTGCTGTAGCAGCTGCTGTGATGTTTAGAAGTAAGTGAAGTTTTAAAAGATTGCTTTATCCGGCATTACTCAAGCCTTTTAATTTTTTCCTTCTAATTACTCTTTGAAACTATACTGATATTTCTATCTAGAATGCACAGCAGCAGAACAGGCTACTCCGGAGTGTGCCTGAGTGGGTGTAAGGATTTTTCTTTAAAGACACTGCTGGATTTGCTCTTCCCCTCAGTGGCTTATGAGAGACCAAGCAAGCCATTTCTCATTTTGGAGGGTCTGCCTCGCCAGCAGCATTCAGGGCTTTTACCCAAGGCAGTGCCACCTTCCCTCCCTGCTCTCCAGCTACTCACTGGCCCCCTGGACTCCATCAAGGCAGATCAATGCCTCTGAGGACACTCTGCTGGGAGGGATTCTGAGGAACATTCATTACATCCTCTCATGGACATTATGGCAAACAGGTTCTTTGACACCCCCAGGTATTTGAACATACTCAGGAATACCAGCAGCTACTTGAAGGAAGAATTTTGTATTTCAGGGAAATGACCTGGTGTCCTTCAGAAAAAAAAAAAAAAAAAAGACAATGATGACTGCTGCCTCTTGAACTGTATTAAGTGCTCTGAAAAGAGCAAGATGTAATGACAGGTAGATGAGAAATACTGAGAAACTGCTTCAATCTGAGGCTTCAAACTGACAGGGGGTGGGTTCAGATTAGACATTGGGAAGAAATTCTTCCATGTGAGGGTGGTGAGGCAAGAGCAGCACACCCAGAGGAGTCACGCTGCCCCATCCCTGGAGGTGTTCTAGTGGGAAGTGTCCTTTCCCATGGCAGGGGAGCTGGAAATAGGTACTCTGTAAGGCCCCTTCCATCCTGTCGCAGACATCCTTTTTGTGAAAATCCTTTTCTTTAGGATTTTCCCTTCTGAGAAGCTGAAGCCTCAGAAACAGAATGTAAACAATGGTTATCTGCTGCTGTGGAATGCATCAGGTTTGTCTGTGATTGGGCCATCTTGAATGTTTACAATTAATGGCCAACCACCACCAGATAGCTTAAACTCTCTGTCCGAGCCACAGATCTTTGTTATTCATTCTTCTATTCTTAGCTTAGCCTTCTGAAAAACAAAACAAAACAAAAAAATAAATAAAAAGAGTTGAAATAGCTGGCAGCAGCTCAAAAGCATTGAAGGGCCAAAAATCAGCTTCAGCCCAAGATGTTCAATAAAGGGCTGTAGCCAAGACATTCCAGAAATTTTCTAAAAATTGTTTGAAATTGTTTGATGACTGTCAATAGACTTTTGATAACTATTGACAGATTTTTCTGTAGCAAGCCTGTTTCAGGATCAAAAAAGACTTTCAGAGATAGCAAAGAAGAACATCTTCAGTCCACGGACTTTTCCTGAAACTCAGCTGTTTGGACTTGAATTTTCTTTGCATTGTTTTTGCATTTTCTTATATAGTAAGACTGTTTTAGCAATATGATAGAATTTTATGTTCTACATTCCACATCAGCACTTAACTGAAGTTTTGATTAGCAAAAGATAACCTGTCAAGTGTTTGTTCTTTGCTCTGCATGAGCCCAGCAGAGAAAATTACAAACACTTTTATTTTTAATGTAACTAAATAAAAAAAGGTGACATGTCGCAGACATCCTTTTTGTGAAAATCCTTTTCTTTAGGATTTTGCGTTCTGAGAAGCTGAAGCCTCAGAAACAGAATGTAAACAATGGTTATCTGCTGCTGTGGAATGCAACAGGTTTGTCTGTGATTGGGCCATCTTGAATGTTTACAATTAATGGCCAACCACAGACCAGATAGCTTAAACTCTCTGTCCGAGACACAGATCTTTGTTATTCATTCTTCTATTCTTAGCTTAGCCTTCTGAGGAAACCTTTCCTTCTATTTCTTTTTAGTATAGTTATAATGTAATATATATATCATAAAACAATGAATCAAGCCTTCTGAACATGGAGTCAACATTCTCATCTCTTGCCTCATCCAAGAACCCTTGTGACCACTGTCACACCATCCCAAACCATTCTGTGACCCTTTGCAACTTCTGCTCATTATAACCAGACCCCCTGAACTAAAGTGGAGGTAATCCCATATAATCCCACTGGGGCTGGCCCTACAGGAGCTGGTGGGTGTCAGAACTTTGCAGGAGAAGCTGTTTGCTCTTTGTAGAGTTGTACCCAGGAGATTTCAGGGGTCACAGAGCTCTGGCTGTATCCTCAAGAATTGCACCACATCCTAAACCAGCAGAGATCTGGGCTCTCTCTACCCACAGTCAGAGGCATGGTCCTGGCAAGAGTGCCAAGCACTCTGCAGCAGGGGACAGCTAAATTCAGTGAAAGGTAAGAGAGAAGCTCAGAAAAAGAATGCCATTCAAATAGAATGCATTTTGAAAGCTTCTCTTCTAAAAATATTGAAGGAGAAATAAACCCATGTAGCTGTAAGTCTCATAATGATGTTAGGGGGTTTTTTTCATACATATTTTATCTTAAAAACAGCTCCAAAATTGCTGTTCTTTTTATTATTTTTATGAAAGATGTTGTGTTCAATATTTCACATTGTAAATGCTTTCATCCATCAGCCATACTTTTCCAAAGTTAGTAAATAATCATTCTTGGACATGTTATCTTTTTCAGAAGAGAAGTTTTCTTAAGGCTACTCTGGAAGTGTTAATTTAGGAATAAATAAACATTTCTACAGATGTGATAAGTAAAATGCTGGTGTTCCTAAGCTTCATCCTTGTAGATATAATAAATGCTTGCATAGGCATTGTGACATGCAGCCAATAAAGAAAATATTGCTTAAATTCACCATAATAATCACGTTTGGCAGTGCAACAGAAATTAAACAGCACAGACAACATCAAAAACCACTGGCTTTTCCTGTCCTGCCCCAGGTATGGTGTATATTTTTTGTAGAAAGCAGGAGATGTTTTGGGAATCTCCTAGCTGCTGAGGAGAAGATAGTGGGGGAAAAAAGGCTTATCACACAAATCCTTTCCCCTCAAGATGGTTCGGTAAGGCAAACAGTAAATGGTGAGCTATCCTGTCACCCTCTGCCAGCACAGCACATCTCCAGGCAGCTGCAAGCTTGGGGGTTTGCAACCAGAAATTGCAGTCAGCTGCAAGCTTGGGGGTTTGCAATCAGGAATTCACTGCAACCTTTGGGGTTTGCAATCAGGAATTGCAGTCAGCTGCAAGCTTTGAGGTTTGCAATCAGGATCTGCAGTCAGCTGCAAGCTTTGGGGTTTGCAATCAGGATCTGCAACAGCTTTGGGGTTTGCAATCAGGATTGCGTACTGCAAGCTTTGGGGTTTGCAATCAGGATCTGCAATCACTGCAAGCTTTGGGGTTTGCAATCAGGATCTGCAGTCACTGCAAGCTTTGGGGTTTGCAATCAGGATCTGCAGTCAGCTGCAAGCTTTGGGGTTTGCAATCAGGATCTGCAGTCACTGCAAGCTTTGGGGTTTGCAATCAGGATCTGCAGTCAGCTGCAAGCTTTGGGGTTTGCAATCAGGATCTGCAGTCAGCTGCAAGCTTTGGGGTTTGCTGCAGCAGCTGCAAGCTTTGGGGTTTGCAATCAGGAATTGCAGTCAGCTGCGCTTTGGGGTTTGCAATCAGGAATTGCAGTCAGCTGCAAGCTTTGGGGTTTGCAATCAGGAATTGCAGTCAGCTGCAAGCTTTGGGGTTTGCAATCAGGAATTGCAGTCAGCTGCAAGCTTTGGGGTTTGCAATCAGGAATTGCAGTCAGCTGCAAGCTTTGGGGTTTGCAATCAGGAATTGCAGTCAGCTGCAAGCTTTGGGGTTTGCAATCAGGATTTGGACACTTCCCCACCACCCCCCTGGCGAAACCTGGAGCAATGACAGGGTCTGATCTGAGCCTGTTCCCTCACAAACCCATGCAGACCAACAAATATGTCAATATCTGTGAAGCCCCTTCCCTTACAGAAGTGGTGCTCACCAGTGCAGCACAATTTGCTTCCCTGGGACGCAGAGGGACCTAGTTGCTTTCCACTGGCTAGAAACCTCATCAAATTACCCCAGGAAAAGAAGTGGGAAGAGTTCTATATAATAAATCTAACTGGACTACTCTCCCTTAGCAGTATTCTCCCTTAGTACCACTCTTTCACCCATTTTTGTTCTTCAAAGGCTCTTAATGCACAAGAATTCACTCTAAATCTACCGACTGCATGCTTAGCTGCAAGAGCCACCATTACATAGTCTGCTGCAAATAAAAGGTTATGCTGCTACTGCTCACAAATATATTACTGCCCATTAGAAAACAAAGCAAAATAATCACCTCATTCTCAGGAAAACAGCTCTGTTCCCTAGAATGACTCTCCTTCTTTACTACATAAATGTACTCCTGAAGCCAGGCTTGCTTTGGCTTTGATTTCACTTTTGAAAGAAACTCCTGGATCTCAGCAAGCACTGATGAAATAAATTCTGCTATCCAAAAAGGAATGCAAGATTTCTGTAACAGATTCACCTCCTTATTTATTGTTATTTTTTAATCTTTCCAAACACTCTGAGAGATACCAGTGGATGCTTACACAGAGGGAGGGTGGAAGGGAAGAGGTGAGGGTTTGGTTTTTTTCTAATCTTCCATTTACCTGTATTAGCCAAGCAGTACAATACATTGAAATAACTCTATCCATTTTCATTCAGCTCATACCTTACCTTTTCAACCCCCTCTATCTGATTTTACTAATGGCTGGGGTTGAACAATGGATTATTATATCAAAATGAGCAATTCTTTCTTCATGCCATTATACTGAGAGTAATTATCTTAAATATCTCATTCCATCAGCATGTATCTTATGCCACCATCCACCATTTTTCTTTCACTCTCTATTTTTGGTCCAATACTCTTACCCAGTTTTTCTCCTTCTATATACATCCTGCCATATTGACTGGCTTACTCTTTCAAATCCACACAGATGCTATCTTCAAATGATAAATTGTAGAAGGCTGCCCATGTAATTGATCCAGAATCCCTGTGCCCACAGCAACATTTTATTGTGGCATTTTGAAGGATGCTGTAGCTCTCTGAAAAATTAAATGCTTATGAAAAGTGTATGGGGCTTTTTTGGGGTGGTGTCTTTATCATGCTTGAAAAAGCCCCTGGACAACTACCAGTCCAGTATTTTATAAGGACTTTAAGTATATGTTGTTATAATAAATGAGACAGGTAATATGTTAGTAGCAAAAATCATTTCAAATTAATACTCCACAATTTTGCACTGAAGTAATTTTTTTCACTCAAGGACTATTTGTGCAGAACAATATTGTCCCATGCTGCCAAACACCAACTGTGCCTTATCTTCTCTATTTATGGCCTTCATTTTCCTAACTATTCTCTTAAACATCCTGTCAGCAATTCATTATTCAGCTGTTCCCATCACATCTTGTTCCCCTATCCAGCTCTGCTGAAAAATCCATGAGGAAGCACTGAAGTGGCAGAGTCATCACCACTGCTGAGCTGGCAGCACTGCCTCCTCACTGCCACAGCATTCAAACCAGGTGGTTCCACATGATAGAGGATTTACTGGGTTTATTTTCATGGCTCCAGATTATTCCCTGTTCATCCGGTTCCACAGAGGATAAAGACTAATATCATATTCAGATAAGGAAATTATGGATCATTGCAAAACAGTTCCTTTCCAGGATCCCTCAGAGCCATGCTAAACACATTTCAGTGTTCCATATCCTTGCTATGCAATCTGGTCTTACTGTCTGTGCCTTTTTAAATTTAATTTCATCTATAATGTAAAAATAAACAATGAAACATCAGCAGAATAAAAACACTTAATTTTAGATATTATAAATATTTTTCCCTATAAACACAATCCTAATTGACATAACTGAAAAGTGCAAGATGGATCTCTCATCAGCAAATATGATAATCAGGTGTGATTTATAGCACTAGTTACTAAAGGAGGCATTTCTGGTCTGGAGATTGCAACAGTACTGCATTCCTTAGGCATAACCTGAGGTGAAACAAGTAAGAGGGGGTGAGGGGGAATCCAACAGCTGATCATAAAAATATTTTTTACCTGCAACCTAAAGTCCTGCCTCAACACTTAGGATGAATTTTATTTTAATTGCTTTGCTTTTGGCTATGAAATTGAACTGGTGATTTAATGCTTTCCCCTTTGATAACGTAGTCACATGCTTAGCTGCAGTTAAAAAAAGAAGAAATTGGAACACTCACGTCGTTAATATTTCATTTTTAGTAACTCTTCATCTAAATTACTACATAGCCCATCATCATAGGGTGTTTTACAATACATGTTTTAGATACATTTCCTTTCTCAGTGTCAGCTACTGAGGAATACATGCACAGATTCCCTTGGGTTCCACCAAGGCAAGTGGTCAGAGCACCAGGAAAGGCTGGAGCAGAGAGGTGCAGAGCCAGTCCTTGCCAGCCAAGAAAGCCAGGTAGGGATGTGAGGGATGTGCAGCTTCCTCCATGCTGTAATGGGACACCTTGGAGTGGCACGTGCCCTCCTGCAAACGAGCTTCCTGAGCCTTCCAGAAGCAGGGTTCAATTTGTAGGACACAGCACACCTTTGGGAGCAGAGGTTGGGAACAGAGGCAGCATTATGTTGCTAATTGGGATAGTGAATTACTATTTTATTGCCAGCATCATTTCATAAATTTCAGAGCGTGTTATCAGCAGTAAGACGCAATTCCAGCATGGCCACGGCTGACTTTTGCCAGCTCTTCCAAAACCCAGCAAAATTCTCTGTGAAATACAGGACCACACAGCAGGGCAGTGGCAAAGACATACTTTAACATAGGTTAAAGTAATCCTTGTGAAAGTTAGCAGAAAGCCCAGAAATGAATAATGAATTATTGAAAGCCCAGAAATGGGCTTTGAACCAACCTACTGAATAGTCTGTGTGTGTGTGTGTACTTATTCGTACACTGCAGAGGAAGGTGAACCAACAAAAATCTCACCCTGAATGAAGAGAAGGAAAAGGAGGGTTGAATGAGCATTACTGATTCCAATTGCTGTGTTCTGACTCAAATTTTTATGCTAGATTAAACTTCATTTAATAGCAAAATTGTAACTCTTAAATTGCTGTTGATGAAACCTTCATGTATTTTGTCTCTGCAGAGAACCATTATGAAAACCATGTGAGATTCCATTATCAATATAAAGATGGAAACTTCTTATAGATATCTAATGCATTTTCACCATCTTGATTAAGAAGCAAATTCTGGCCTGATTTCATTGGTAATTCTACATTAGTTGTAAATAAATGATAAAAAAAAAATAAAGACAGCAAAACTAGACAAGCTGTGGATAGAAAGTCAATACCAAAATCAATGCAAAATACTCCTCATCCCAATGGTTTCCAATGCTCTCACCTCCCTCCACATGTATTTCAAGCTACTGTTGACTTTTTATTAACAGCAATGTAACCTCATCACTTTGTGGCACACAGCATGAGGTCACCCACAGAGTAAAGCCAGACAGGATGCCATGAAAACACACTCCCACTCCTAGGGACTTCAACAAACATGAAGTGAGAATTGTCAAAGCAAACCTACTCCACACAGAATTCATGAGATTATATAATAAAGACCATACTTTGAAGAGTCTCTGAGATTTTTCCAGCGCCAAAGTTCTAATTTTTGTAAATGAAAAAGGTACTGAGAACACAAATCTCTCATCAATGCAAATCAATGCCTACACCAGCATAAAATGGGAAATATTAATTTGTAGCTGCCAAGTGCAGAACAGAGTTAGCAAGTACTGGAGGGACCTGCTCCCCCAACACACCCAGTTGCTGCAGAGTACTACATGAAGCTTAAATCCCAGACAAAAATGTGTTTTAAAAAGTAATTAACAGTTCTTACTTTAGTACATTAAGGCACACTTTTCCACTTACCTGTGCTCTGTGCACATGTCACTATCCCAAATATCCTTTGCTTTCCTCCACAGCAGCAGCCAAATAATCACCTCCAGAAAGGCAGTGACCATGAAAACCTCCACTTTACCCACAAGTGGGATAATAACACTTGTAGGATTGCTACAAACAGAAGTGAGGGGAGAAGCCACTGCCTGTATTTCCCTCCTTATGATGGATGTCTGCCCTTTGATGGAAAGCAAAGTTAGCACCTCAAAGAGGTTCGGAGTAACAATGCTGACAAAATAAAAGACATTTCCTTAACGTTGGGAAAAGAAGAGATGAAACTGAGCTTAAGAGGGAAGTAAGGGCCTGGATGTTAACATACACATACATGTTAGAGAACAGCATGGACAGGCTAGAGCTCCTGCTGATGGGCTGGAACACAAGACCAAGATGACTGTAAAACTGAAAGGAGAAAAGCACAAAGCATTACTTTTCCACAACAGTCAAAAACCCTCATATCACATTCCAAAGGTGGTCATCCTTCTCAAAACAAACAGTTAGAACAGCTCCTTCTGCTGAGAAAGCATAGAAAGAGAATTTCAGAATGTATGCCATTGTCACGTGTACTGCATGCCTCTCTCCAGAAAAGAAACCCTCATTTCACTGTATTGAGTTGGCATGGCAAGGTTTTGGCAGCAGGGGGTGGGCTCTGTGACAAAATGCCAGAAGCAGCCCCCATGTTCATGGAGCCAAGGCCTGCCAGCTCCAGGACAGACCCATCACTGACCCAAGCTGAGCCCATCACCAACACCAGCAGCACACCTCTGTGAGTGTGTCCTTCAGGAAGGGTAAAAAGCCTTGCATGAGAGCAGCTGGCAGAGAGGATTGGGAACGTGAGAGGAACAGCCCTGCAGACACGCAGGGCAGAAGGAGGGGCAGGAGCTGCTCCAGGTCCTGGAACTGAGATTCCCCTGCAGGCCCTGGTAAGGCAGCTGTGACCCTGCAGCCCCTGGAGGGCACAGATCCACCTGCAGCCCATGGAGAGAGGGCACAGGGATGCACAGATCCACCTGCAGCCCATGGAGGGCACAGGGATGCACAGATCCACCTGCAGCCCCTGGAGGGCACAGATCCACCTGCAGCCCATGGATGGAGGGCACAGGGATGCACAGATCCACCTGCAGCCCATGGAGGGAGGGCACAGGGATGCACAGATCCACCTGCAGCCCATGGAGGGAGGGCACAGGGATGCACAGATCCACCTGCAGCCCATGGAGGGAGGGCACAGGGATGCACAGATCCACCTGCAGCCCATGGAGGGCACAGGGATGCACAGATCCACCTGCAGCCCAGGGAGGGCACAGGGATGCACAGATCCACCTGCAGCCCATGGAGGGAGGGCACAGGGATGCACAGATCCACCTGCAGCCCATGGAGGGGCACAGGGATGCACAGATCCACCTGCAGCCCATGGAGGGCACAGGGATGCACAGATCCACCTGCAGCCCATGGATAGAGGGCACAGGGATGCACAGATCCACCTGCAGCCCATGGAGGGAGGGCACAGGGATGCACAGATCCACCTGCAGCCCATGGAAGAGACTCACAGGAGAACATGTGGATGTGCCCTGAAGGAAGCTGTGACTTTATGGACAGCCAGCAATGGGGCAGGCTCCTGCTGGGACCTGTCCCCCCATGGAAAGAAGCCTGCACTGGAGCAAGTTTGGTGGCAGGACCTGTGACCCCACAGAAGGCACCCACACTGAAGCAGCCCATGGAAGGACGCACATTGGAACAGCTCACAAAGGACTTTCTCCTGCAGAAAGTGCCCCATGCTGGAGCAGGGGAGGAGTGTGAGGAGGAAAGAATAGCAGAAACAAGGTGTTATGGACTGATGATAACTCCCATTCCACATCCTCCTCTATCGCTTGGGGCAAGGAGATAGAAAATCCAGGGGCAAAGTTCAGACTGGGAAGGGGGAGGATGGGGAGATTTAAATTGGTTCTTATTTTTTTATTATCCTGCTCCAATTTGATTGGCTGTAAATTAAATTTATTTCCTCAAGTCAAGTCTGTTTTGCCTATGATGTTAATTGCTGAGTGATATCTCCCTGTCCTTATCTTGACCCATGAGCCTTTTGTAATATTTTCTCTCCTGTTTGTTGAGGAAGGGAGTGATAAAGCAGTTTGGCAGTCACCTGGCAGGTAGCCAAGGTCAACCCATTTAATTTACTTATTGTACACTAAGAATTTTATTTCCTTTAGCATAAAAAAAAATGCAAGTAATTTTATCAGCATGTTTGTTATGTCTTATGTGCTAAAGAATGAAGAATCAGAGACACATTTATTATGGTAAGGCAAAATCAAGATTTTTCAAGTTTCCATTCCACTTAAGCCCTTAAGAATGGTGCTAGTAACTGTCATTTAACAGCTGATAGGTGCAATTTTAATTACTTAGGTATTGTTTTTCATTAATGTGAGTGAGGTACTGAAACCTTTTGAGTCATAAACCCATCATTAAACACAACTTTTTTGAGTCCGTTCACTTGACTTTCTATGAAATCAAAGGAAAGGAGTGACTTCTATCTTGACTGCATTCCTGTTTCTGGGTATAATAAATGTCAAGAAAAGAATCAGTAATACACAATAACAAGACTTGTACACAGAGCACACACTGCTTTCTCACAAAGCATTGATATTCAAGATTTAAAAAGACTTGTTAAAAAAGTCATGCACTTTCTTCCAATAAAGCTTCTCATCCTCCTGTGGTGCACTCACAAACCCAAATAACAAAGAAATGAAATAATCTACTGACACAATAGACTGACCAGCTTAACAAAGCTGAATATGTGTATATATATATTTTCTCTTAAACAATCAGTTTCTATTTACCTTCCCGTTTTTCACAGATCTTATCAACTTTATTCTGTAGTTCCTCCTTCTTATTATCTTGACAGCCCTAAAACACCTCTTTTGTCTGGTCCACAGCCCTGAATGCACAAAAAGCTCCTCTTTGCTCATGCACAGATCTGAAGACACGTTCAGCCCATCCATTCAACCAACCCCTACTTATCTAACTTCTGTTCTTGCCTCATAAATCAGTTTCTACAAGCTGTTCATCATTTTCAGAGTGCTTTCTGAATAGCTTTCTATTTATTAATTTTACATTTTCTAACCCAATGTGTCACATGCCCTGAACTCTGCTTCTGAATCATCACAAAGATTTTTGAAGGGTAAAATCATATGCTGCTTTGACCTTGTTAAACTATCCCAGAACTGTTAAAACAGCTTTAGAGAAAGCATGAAGGAAAAAAACTATACAGGAATAGTGAAATCACTGTCATTGAGCTACTTTTAGGTCTACCTAGGGCCATAAAGACTTCCCAAACAAAAGAAGACAGATACAAATTTCTTATAAATACAATTACATAGCATACCATGGATACTGATTCTAGGTTATACAAATCTTCTTGATGCTTTCCAATAGGTACTAGATTCTTGTATTTTGATAAGTCCCCCATAAATGTGCTATTACTTAAAATAAAAGGAAGACACATCATCATGGATGATGAGGATATTTTCCTTGGCTTAAGAACAAGACCGAGCTCATGAGGTGCACTAGAACACCTGTACATCCGATTTTCAGCTGATAAAAACCCAAATATTTGACATCCATACTGTCTAAAAAACTGCTATTTATGCACGTATCCATATATAAAAGTTCAAAGTAAATTAAAACAGCCCCTAGTTCCCCCATGCAGATCCAGAAGGGGCTATGTTCCTTGAGCATGCTGGGTTTATCCTGCTTATTCAGGAATCAGTAACAAAACACAAGGCAGATAAAAATTCCAAAGCATCCAACTTCATTCAGTCACAGGCAGTTCTTAAGACTTGACTGCTAAATACCAAAATCTTATCCAGGGTATCACTATCCATATGCCAAAATCTGTATTTGGTTCTAAGTTAGAAAATTAGTGTGTTATAATACCACATATTAAAACATCTGATTAACCATGTTATTGATGTAATAACAAAATATTTTAATAATAATTCAAATATCTAATAACATGAACAGCTTGTTTCCGAGGTGACCAAAGTGAATCATATTTCTTACCAATTTTCCCTTAGGTACAGCCAGCTTATTACTACTTTGAAAAATTTTTTTTTTCTCCTACTGACAGCATCCTTCACTAGCTGTTCTCTGCTGTCAGTGTTGCAATTCATCAATGTTGCTTTTAATCTGCCATTTTATCTGGTGTCTGTGTAAATAAATACTGATCCTTGATGTCTTACAACCCACCCAAAAGGCCCAGACATCTTGAAGACATAAAGGAATTGATGGTTTGACAATATCTTGATGCAAGCTGATGTACAATATGAAGAAATATGTATTTTGGCTTGAAAGAATACTCTCTGACTATTCTGCTGGACTTCTGAATTAACCATACACCACAGAAGACATTTCTTAACTCAAAAGCACTTTTTGGACAGATATAATTGTCTCAGTTTCAGCAGAGGTAATTGTAAGCAGTTTTGTGTCTGAAAGTAAAAAGAAGAGCAGAGAGCAAAGCAATGAAACCTGCCATGGCAAGGGGCACAAAGGGCTGCAGAACAAAGCAATGATGCTCTTTGGAGAGAGCCAGGCTCTTCAGCATGGCATCTTCCATCCAGCCAGACTGGAACATCCATCCAGCCAAAGATGTTAGGTCAGCACTGCGCCCGAACAACTCTCCTGCAGTGCAGAGTACCCACAAAGGCAAGCCAAGATGGGCAAGATGTCTGGGGTTTGATACCATTAAATATAAAATCATCTTATTGCATCATCAGAGAGAAAAGTTGCACAATTACAAACTATTTGGTTCACTCCTATGAGCCTCCTGTTTGCCCCAACCAGCAGAGACACAGCATAAAACAAAGGAACAAAAGACAAAGTGTAATAAGAAATCCACCAGCCAGCATTTCCCACCATAAATAAATAAAGCCCTGACAATCAGCCTGTCACTGACATATTTTATGAAAATCCTTTTGCTAGGATTTTACTCCTGAGAAGCTGAGAGGCCTCAGAAACAAAATGTAAACAATGATTATCTGATGGCTGTGAAATGTGGTCTGGAGATGGTTTACCAACAGGTGCATCTTTGATTGGTTCCATGTGAATTGTTCCTACTTGATAACCAATCATGGTCCAGCTGTGTCAAGGCTCTGGTCTGTCGCAAGATTTTATTATTCATTCCTTTCTTTTCTAGCCTTCTGATATCTCCTTTCTCTCTATTTCTTTAGTATAGTATTAGCATATAATTTTTTAATATAATATATATCACAAAATAATAAATCAGCCTTCTGAAACATGGAGCCAAGATTCTCATTTCTTCCCTTGTCCTGGGCACCCTCAAGCACCACCACACCTGCCTGCCCTTGCAGCAATGTAATTCACACCAGCAGAGCCCTCCCAGACATGGATTTGACAGGGTGCAACATGTGGTGACCAGCTGAATCCCAGCTTGACTGGGATGTTCTGTCCAGCCTGAAAGGAGAGGAGTTGCATAGCCATATCTGCCCTTTCTCCTCTCTTCCCTCACCAGCCACATCCTTAAATTCCCTCAGAACTGAAGAGCCCAGGGGCCATGATGGCAGAAGGCTGCAGACCATCAGATTCCTTTGGAAACCACCAGGAACAGCCCAACAAACCATGGTGTCTCAGACAACTGAGGAGAAAATTAGGCTAACTCCTTCCAAATTTGAGAGAGAGAAAAGGCAACCTACACATATGTTACATTCACATTTTTTGGAAAAATCCCTTCACCCAGGATTTTTCTCCTGGGAAGCTGAGATGCCTCAGAGAAAAAGGAAAACAATTTTTATCTAATTTGCTTCTCCTGTGTTCTGCTCACATGTGGAATGTGTTTGGAGATTGTTTCATTGGATTCTGCTGTGAGTTGTTTTCACTCTTTGGCCAATCAGGGCCAAGCTGTGTCAGGACTCTGGAAAGAGTCACGAGTTTTCATTATCTTTTTAGCATTCTGTAAGTATCCTTTCTGTATTTTTAGTATAGTTTAATATAGTACTCTTTAATATAATATAGTATCATAAAATAATAGATTAGCCTTCTGAGAACATGGAGTCAGATTCATCATTCTCCTTAAACAAACAAACTAATAACAATAAAATAACGGTTCCGACACATCCATCAGTAGTCCCGTCCCGTTCGTGCTTGTCTATAAACTGCCGCCGCACAACACACCTGGAATCAAAGAGCTGCTTGGGAAATCAGTCTGTAAGTCTCCCCTGATGAGCCTAGACCATCACCACGGACTGTAAAAGCACTTCTGAACATCAGTCCGTCCCTGCCCACGTGTCTCAACCCTAGAGCTCAAAGAAATACCCTACCTGCAATGTCTCATAGAAAGTGACAACTTCCGAAAGCACATCAACAAGTGGCTTTTACACTGGGAAACTATTTTACATGCAATGACCAGTCCTTTGGGAAAGTGTATCTGCCTCACCGTTCAGGTGCCATTTTCACCATCAGCCTCTGAAAGAAAAAACTATGCTCATTTATAGAAAAAGAGGGAGGTCAAGACTAAAACCTTCAACATTGTCCAGTCCTTCACGCTCACACACTGCCATTATTGCTTTTTCTCAGTGACAAAGACAGATGGGGAAATTTCTCTCTTCACAGCTGGCGAGTTCTCAAATTCTTAAGCTGACAGCAATTTGTGTATAGAATACAGACTTAATCTTGGATCTTAATCTTTTTAAGTAAATGCCACTATACACATATGACAGCAGTCAGGGAGCAGCAATATCCTGCTTTATTTCTCCAGCTGTATATTTCCATAGCTTTTCTTCAGAGGCTGCAAGGTTCACAGCCTACTGCAGCATGTGGTACTATAGCTGTGGCAACAAAGTGTGAAAAGATCACTATACTACACTAATTTCTTCTTACCTGTTAGTCATGCCAAAAGTGACCATGAAAAAGAAAAGATAGAAGATGTAGAGGCTAAATACAGGCACAATGAAAAAGTATTTATTCCCTGCCAAGCTTATATCCCCAGTTTGTACTGCTAGGAACAGTGAGATTGTCAGTAATTTTCAGACTCCTAAATATTTTAGAGAGCTTTCCAAAGACTACAGATATAACTTGGGAGTTTCTCCCTAAGGAATGAAAGCAGACAAATTTGGTACTAGAAAAGCAGGAGATGAGAATGCAGAACAGGCAGCTTTTCAGGAACAGAGAGGTCACAGAACTTGACTTGCTCACAAATCAAAAAAAGCAAGTAAATCCAGTACTAGAAATCATTCATTGGGGTTTTTGGGGGGTGTTTAGCAGAGATTGATGACTTGCTTTTATTTTAAATAAATAGACCACATGACAAAAATACAGTTTTGACTTAACAGAAAGTATTCATTAATTTACAGCAAATTAAGAAAGCAGAGCTGAGTTAATATGAATAAAACCTTTTTGAAGAGCGTGGTATTTCTGAAATCGCACTTTTCAGCTTTGCATTGCAAGGGAACAAGCGCCACACACAGAAGATGGCATGGAGAGGTCTGAACATGGGTCTCTCCCGACAGAAAAACATCCCAATCAGAGATTGGAGAAGCACAAATAGAGGCAACATCAAAGTCCTGTTTGAGGGGGTGTGTTTCCTCTCTTGGGATTTTTTGTTTGCTTTACAGCACTCCCCAAACATTTGCAACTCTTCATCCCACTTCTGTCTATTTCATAACATCTTAATACCTATTAATTACTCTATAACTTGTTAATAACTCTATAACTGAAACACTGGCTACTGCTTTTGCAGAACTACTTTAAATGTAGTAGCTTGAGGTACATTTTCTGATACCTTTTTCAGAGATACTAATTCCAATGCAAATATGTGGATCCCCAACAGGTTTTACACAACCAAACAAACATAACTCAAATTCTTAAAAAAGAAAAAATTACAACCACCACTACTAGAAGTAGGAGGTTGGCCTTCTCATGACACCTAATTACAGCTTTTAGAACACACATTATTCAGGCGATCTTTTAGTTCTTGTTTCTCTCTCAGGAGCAGATTTTTTTGTGAGCCCCCAACATTCCAGGCTCTCTGATCCCCCAAACTACACATTACATTGCTTGCAACATCAGTGAGCTTTTACTAAATATGACAATAATTTCTCCTAGAGACAAGCTCTTAGGAATACTGAATCATCCCTTTCTTCCCTTCACCCTGAGCCTATCCTCACAGGTAATCTTGCCCCTGTATTCTTCTCCCTCTTGTCCAATCCACAGTTAAGAGTGTTACTTAAAAATGTAAGACATTTCCTAAAGCTAATGCCTAAAACATGACTGTTTAAATTCCCTTGAGGAGGCCAAATGCAGGGCACTTGGGCAATTTCTGTGATCAGGTATTTCTCTAGAAATTTATTATGTATTTCATTGTGGAATATATTTTAACATGTAGAGTTTGTCACTAACTCAGTCTTCAAAACAAGACATATGCAGAACAACTGCGGCAAACTTACACAAAAAAACCTTTGCACATATACTTGTATGATACACAACCCCAAGCAGAAAAATCAGAATTTATTGGGAAAGCTTCACAAAATATCAGCAGAAAAATCAGAATTTCTAAGGAAGATTTAAAAAAAAATATATGAACAAAACAGTATGTTGGGACACCAGCATGCAATGAGAAAAAGAGCTATCCTGGTTCTGGGAATGAGCTCCCTTAGGCAGGCAATTAACTTAAAAGGCTAATAAGAACAAATAGGGCTTTTTCTTTTTGCCACACTTGTGTGACAGCAACTTATTTTCAAACTGTGACTTCAATAGGGTTTGGCATGTTTTACAACAGGAAACAAAAATTATGCACCATAGGCATGGAGTTGTTACACCGTGGCTAGCCATGGCCATCCACAGAAGAAACAGAATTGTACCAAGTCAAATAGTTTGATTGTGGATACAATAATTACACAGAAAGATGCTATTATAAATTTTTTTCTAGTTTAGCAGCACATCAAACAGGTCTGTATATCATTTCTCCTCACTTACCTAATTTTTTATTATGTGTTTCAGCACTAAAAAGCATGCCCACTGTATATGTGATGTTTCTCTTTAAAACTACAGGTAATTCAACCAAAGAGGTTCTTCTGCATGTCCAAAATTTTAAAATTCGTAATCTTGTTACTAAAAATTATTTTAAAGTTAATTAAGGTGCAATAAAATTTGATTAACTACCGTTATAAATCTGAACTAAAATGAAGACAGCTCTAAATCAAATAAAATGCCTTATTAAAAGTTAAAACATTAGGTAGTCATCAATCTCCAGAAATAAAGAGTAGAAAACAGAAAGCTATATCATGTATATGAAGCCTGGAGTGATTAATCCTGTCATCGTGTGCTATTGACTGGGAGTAAATCAAAAGACAAAAACAGACTGGAAACCTCATCCTTTTTTTTATAGTAATTTTTCTAATGTCAGTTTGTAATTTTTTAACTCATGCTGTAAATTCTTCAGGCTTGTTCTTAACCTCCAGTCACAGCTGAGCCTCACTGAGGACATCAGGGGGAAGAATTTAAAAGCAACAGAAAATGTGACCCTACAGAAATTCTGGTTAAATTAAGAAATTAATCAAATGGTTGTGACCAACTCATCTTTTGACAAGTCGATATATAAAAATATATATAAAAATAAGCCTACAAAGAAGGTCTGGGATTCAACAGAGCCAACTCTGAGTGCATAGGAAAGTTAACACAACTGATAATCCTACACTGAGCTCAAGAATATAGAGATACAGCTTTAACAAAAGGTTGAAACTCTTTGGAATGAAATTAAAAAAGAACATCAAGGATAAGAAGCTTCAAAGAAGATATCAGGAGTAAGCAAAAAACTTACAACGACAGAAAAAGAGAACTTGATTAACAAGGTAAGGCAGGTGTCCTAAATTAGTCACACAATAAAAATAGCACCTCAGCTCAATCTTTCAAAGAAAAACAGACTGAACAGCTCATTTCACCTAAGCAGAAGAGAGAGATTAAAATACAGAGAAGAACTAGTTAAGACTTACTCTCATATAGATTCAATGAAAAGTTAACTGTGCATCCCCAAACCTGGACAAATGTTCCATTTTCTCATAAGAATAATGTCACAAGGACAGGAACATTTGCAGCATACTAAAAGAGCCAGAAGATAAAAATACAAACTCACTGGCAAATTTTTTTAATGAAATTTATAACCCAATGGGAACTAAAGTTTTCCCTGTATACCAGTTAGTTTCATAAACCTTTACTCAAAAACTTTGTTTTTTGGGCATCCCTGATCATCAGTGCTAAAGCAGAAATAAAACCAGGGAATACTAAACATAGATGCACTCCAAGAAAGGAGAAGTGATAAACACATATTCATGTGATTTTGACACTGACTACAGCAGACTTTGGAAGAGGCAGTAATGGAGGTAGGTCTAAAGTAACATAAAAAGAAATATATTCTCATTACTGATAGATCACCTGAGAGACATGATGAGTTTCTTAGTAAGACAGATGACTACTTAGACAAGGGCAATATAGTGCAACTAATACATCTATGTCTGAATTAAGCATCTGGCAGTGTTCTCTAAGAAATCTTTATTTAAAAGGCAGACAATCAGGAACAATGTAAGAATACATCATAATATGGATAGAAAACTATAGAGGGGAGGCACCACAAGAGTATGTAGTGAAAAAAAAAAAGCAGTTCTAAAGATGGAGAAATATTACTAAGCATTTCTCAGGAACCAGTCTTGGGATGGATCCTGCTTAATACATTCATTAGGAACCTTGATCCAAGGACTGGATTATGAAATGCAAAGATGATATAATTATGAGCATGGAAGAGGACAAGATCATCACACGGAGAGAATGAGATGACCTTGTGAGGTAGAAAACTGAATAGGATGAAGTTTAAAAGCAAAAAGTACATCATGACAAGGCACGCTAATGAGGATTTCTGCTTTAAACTGAAGGTTCATCAGATTTAAGAAATGAAGAAGAAAGCTGGTGGACAGCATGATTAAGAGGTACCTAGTTGTTATCTACCAGCTGTAAAAAGGTCTAATGAATGTCTGGGAATATCAGACATTGTCAGTCAACTCAGATAACTACTTGGACCTCTTCTGAAATAGTGGACTGATTCATGATTGTTATAGACATATTTTCTGAAAAATCTTTTTGCTAAGATTTTTCTCTTGAGAAGCTGAGAAGCTTCAGAAACGAAATGTAACCAATAACTATCTGTTGCTGTAGAATGTAGCAAGTGCCTATTTGATTGGTCTCATGTAGCTGTTTTTAATTAATGACCAATCACAAGTTTAGTTGTGTTGAGACTGAGCAATCACAAGATTTTGTTATTCCTTCCTTTCCTTGCTAGCCTTCTGATGTCTCCTTTCTCTTTCCTTTAATATAGTTTTAGTATATAATTTCTTTTAATATAATATATATCATAAAATAATAAATCAGCCTTCTAAAACATAGAATCAAAATTCTCATCTCTTCCCTCATTTTAAAAACCCACAAACATCACCACACACGATCACCTGTTTTCAAAAAAAAACCTCTAAGTATGCCCAGAAAAGGGTTTTTGAGATTATAAGAGTGGGAAAATAACTTTCTTGACAAGAAGCAAGGAAACCTTATTCCTTCCAGTCTAGTTAAGCAAAAACTGAGACTACATTTAAGTATATTTGGTCATTGTTATACATAACCTTGTTGCGCTCAGCTTCTTCTCATGGCTAGCTCTAAATACAGACAGCATGCAAAGGAATCCAAGAGCCATGTGGAAGCTGGGGTGTCAATGTCCTAGGGTGACATTGTGGTGCTTGTATCCCCATTTCTGTGTTCTGTCTATGCTGGATATCATGTTCTGTGCCTTCAAGACTGGCTCTGAAGAGCAAATGTTTTGTTTTGGTTTTGCTCTCAGCCGCTCCCCCACGGCTGGCGGGACACAGAGACGGGGCGGTACATGGTGCTGCTTTTGCTTTTTGCTTTGCTCTTGCTTTTTGCTTCTGCTCATTAGTTAGTTTAGCTAAGCAGTCCGAATTTTTCCCTGGACTGTTTCTCCTTTCCCTTTTTTGGAGCCACTCGAGCCTGCTCCGGACTGGGGCCTGGGAACACCGAGAGTTTGCACCTTGTGGCTGCAGCAGCTGCCCCAACACAGGACTGATAACAGAGCGACCACCCCCAAGACAGACTTTCTGAGTTTGTCATCTTTTCCAGAGTGGTGAAAGAGTGGTGTCATCTGGTATTGTTCATTGTGTGTACTGGGGGTTCTGTGCCTGGTAAATAAACAGGTTCTTTCCACTTCTCTCCGAGGAATCCTTCCCAACCTGGTTGGAGGGAGGGGCCGTGTGGGTTTGCTTTCTGGAAGGGCCCCCTTTGGAGGTTTTCCCCCAGGACAAATTTGGCGCCCAACGTGCGGCGAGAGAGAGAAAGAGAGAGAGAGAGAGAGAGAGAGTGTGGAAAAACCCTCTTTGAGTACATTTTGGTTGCCATTACTCTGTGTTGGTATAAAGCAGTTAATAGCCAACAAACAATCCTTTTCACACATATGGTAACAGGGAGCCTCTCAAAGCAGCTCAAGAGTTACTGAGCACAAAATGGGAACCTATTCTATGATTTTTTGTGATATACATTCCTCCAAGCAACAGCTTGGATTATGTGATGCAACAGAACCCTTTCACACAAAAATATATCCCCATGGCAGCTGATACAAGGTTTGTCTCAATAACCTGTTCAGCCATCAAGTGTCACCTTTTTGGCTAATGGTTTATATCAAAGGAAAGAACACACCTCATAATGTACATAACCAACTGTGAAATGCTGCTCAGCAGGGAAATATCCCTCCTGTAATGCTGCAGTGATTACCTTATGCCTTGAAGCATGACAGCTGATGATCTTTATCTTACCTTTCATAACTAAAAATGCTACTATTGGTCATAAAATTATCCAAGCACTTCAAAAATTCAGCCACAATATTTGATTTGATGACCCTCTGCACTGGGGACTAGCACAACCTCACTAGGTGTTCAATGTCTGCCAAGTCATTTGTTTTAAATTACACCTTTATTTTTATATTGCAGAACTGGATTAGAATAACCTTCTGAATAAGTTTCACTACAGCATTCATTAAAAAATTTTTTTTGAGTAGCTAAAGCAAACCTTGCTTAAGGGCCTGAGTGTGACTTTTCCTTATGCTGTATGTCATAATAAGTACTCTCACGCAAGAGATGCCAACACCTTCCCACCCAGAGCAGGTGGACTGGAAATGTGGAGGATGTGCAGAGACAATGGCTTGTCAGGCTTTCCACAGCAGCCAGCACAACCCTCACAATTTGCTGCAAGTGTGTCAGCACTTCCCTGCTGCTTGCAGAGCCCTGAGACACAGGAACAAGGTCTCAGGGGGAGAGACAGGTCCCTGGGCCACGACACTTCTTGTGATAATCCTGAGTTTGAGCAGCACTTCTCCTTCAGACAAGTGCCAAAAGGTGCAGTTTAGCCTTAAGTCCTTTCATTTGTATTCGATTTTATCAGGTGCTTAGGTGTGAAGAATACCAATATATTCATTGTCAAAAGACATCCTCACATCTTTTCCTTTACTTATTAAGTCACAGCACTACTACCCAAGACTCTTGTCTGAAGAAAACTCTTTTTAAATAAAACCAAACCAAAAAAAACCCACACAACTATCTTTGGGCTGCTCAGAAGATAAAAAGAACAACAAAAAAAAACTACCAACAAAAAAACCCAACCCAACAGAATCAGTTATTAAAGAGCAAGTAGCTCACTTGTCCTCCCACCCACCCTCTCAGCACAAACAAGCACTCAGGCACACAAGACTGTTCTGCTTTATATCCCAGAACCTGACAAGGAAAAAACAACAGATTCCAAACAGAATTAAAGCAGCTATTCTCAATAAGCAAAGCATATTTTTGAAAATTAATAGCTGAGTAAGTTTATGTAAACAAAGCCAGATAGGCTCAATCACACTTGCGTATCAGCTACCAAAACAGCTTCTAAAATGAGGTTCAAAGATAGGTGGTTTATTTTTTGTACTATTTTTTTTTAAAGTACCACTAGCTCAAAAAAAAAATTATTAAGAAGTAATGACATTTCAGGGGACAGAAAATGACATTTTATGCCCAAAATCTAACCATTCTGTGTAGACTGTTCTACAAAATGAGCATCAGGCAAAAAGATCAAAAAGACACCATTTCTTTGCCAGTAGTAACATATTTAAGGGATTGCTTGCTAGCAAACTGCCATGGCAACCACAGCAGCACCTGGGGTACAGTGTTCTCCTGAGAAACAGCACGCCTTCCCTTGAGAAACAAAGTCATTTTGCAACACTGCAACAGAAAAGTAATTTTTAAACCAGATAAGGAGCTCCAGTGACTGTAGAGTCACTGAACTTCAGAATCAGGCCTTCAATAACTATTTATTTACCCCAAAAATCTACATTAAACATCTATATTAAAAATAGTAGCTCTAAATACATCACAGCAAAATGCACACTTTAGACTTACACCTGCCACTCTCCACTTCTATATCTGACTTCCCTTAGAATGGCATAACTGAGGGATAACCCAATATTCTTTCCAAACATTTTTTGGAAAGAAGTCAGTAATAATGAATGTCACTTCAGTGTCAAAAGCAGAGTGAATGGGTCACGATTAAATGGTCAAGCCCCTCTTCCAGCCAAGACACTGAGCCTTGAACTCCCTAAAAAAGGAGCCAGGAGTGCTCATGTGCCTCCCTCCCTAGCTGCAAATGCAGCTTAAATTGAAAAATATAAGCTAGAGTTCTTTCTGCAATTTAGAAAGTTTATACCCAGAAATAGCCTAATCCAATCTAATTACCAAGGGACAGAGGAAAGAAAAGAAAAAGGAAAATACCAGCTATAGATCTCTCTGCATGTAAGAACATTTTTATGCTATGAAAAAATAAAAACACTGGAATGAGAGTTTTTGATGTCAAATTGACCAATAGTGCACTTGCCTTAGCTCAGCTCTTTTCTACAGAAGACTGCACGTAGTGATTAAGTCAACTTTTGAGAAAAAGCAATTCTAAACTCATGTTATTCTGAAAAATAATTTTATATAATGCATTATTTTTGAGTGCACCCTATCTCAACTATCACTTTAGAAGACTTGCATTATTGTATTTTTAGATACCACCAGTGGCAGGGGAGGAGGGGAGAGGGTTGAAACACATCACTCTAACACATCTTCCCTCGCTTTTTCTAGCTTTTTTTCTGTTCTGCTTTCTCAAGGCTATGGGGAAAAAAAAAAATCACACAGATCATCTCAACCAATAAAAGGGAAAATAGTGAAGATAAGCAACACTACTGACAATGGCAGACACCTTAATTTTCTGATATCAAAAAAGCTTCCAGTGCTTTTAACTAGCAATTTATGAGTGTCACCCACTGACACTCAACTTTTGTGTTTCCAGCAGACTCACTTATTGTCATGCTAATACTTTATTAAGATTTATTTCTTTCCCCCCTCTCTTTCACCTAAACTTTAAACCCTTGCCTGGAATCACTGTGCAGAGGGTTACAAAGACAAACCGGGCCCCAAGAGATGAACCATTCTAGCAATGCCCACCTCCTTTTAGATGAAGCTATTGCTGGTGTGTTTTGAAAAGGTAAAACAATAATTTTCCTACCATGCATTTGGGAATAGCTTTCACTTACAGTTAAAATATTTCTTAGCCTTTTTTTCCTTCCCTTGGTCTTCATTTAAAACCACAGTTTTACATTCTATTAGACACCTGCAGGTACCATAGATTAAAGAAGATTAATCTATTCAACTAATGTGTTGACTTATTCTCTTACTAGTGTCAAAAACTTACAATTAAATATTTTCCTTCAACAATATTATAGTATGTAATTCTTGAATCAAGCAATCATAATTTAATTTATAAATGGAAAAAGCTTAAGCCACACAAGATGGTGAACACTGAAAAAGCCTGTTTAGAGGAACTGCTTTTCATGTAGTTATTGTTTTAAATTATTTTTCTCATATGTAGTCCAACTTCTGTTTAACTTGCAAGTGTCCCATCTATCTCACACATTATTAAATGTGTCTGACATCTACAATAAAAACCACTTGCTTGCACAGAATATAAAAAGGTGGGGGGTTTATTTTCTGTATTTTAACAATGTAGTGATTTGGTTTGCTCCAAATACAAACCAACTCCCATAAGGATTTTCTCCAAGATTGACAGCCATGACCAGTCAGGCTTCAATATGAGCAAGGATCTCTAGTCATCTTCACCAATATCTGCAATCAAGTTGCTTTAATTCCTTTTTAAACACAATGCTTTACATTCCAAAATGCATCCAGGTGTGAACTTGTTTGATCTAAAATCTAAAATGCTGGTGACATATACAACATAGCTCAACAACGAATGAAAGAGCACAAGGGAAGTCAATTAAGCTTCTTCATAGAATGAAAATGGCTCCAGTTCTCTCCACATCACTATTAAAGGAAGTTTTACAGCAAGAGCTAAGTAGCCAGTAAGAGATGCAAGCTATTTAGAGCTTCATGGACAAAAGAGATTTCTAATGGCAGAAGCTCAGGAAGTCACGATCCCACAAAGCTCAAGATTTTGATGACAATATGTTGTCATATATAGTGCAAGATTTCTATTGCCATTACATTGCAAAGGTTCCATTTTGCCAGAGTTTCGTACCTCTTTCATGTTTCTCACAGGCAGCTCCTCAAGCACTGACTCTTCCTTGTCCTTGCAGTTGGAACTGACTCCAGCTCCCACCAATCCACTCTTTTACAACACTCTTCTCATTGGATACAGGTGTGGCCTGTTAAAATCACACCTGCTCCTAATCTTTACTAATTGGCTCAGCTGCAACTCTTTAGGGGATAAGATTACAGTCCATACCACCTTCATTTACCCATTCTGTATCCCCCTACAACAATATCTCCATTCGATGGGAATTGCTTCAAAGCAGTTCACTGTCACGAAGTGCAAAGGCACACACTGGTGAAGCACTTCATGTTTTCAACTTGCAGCACCTCACTCCTTGCAGGTAACTCAATGAGATTGCTCCCAGCACTAAAAGTTGAACTGAGGCTGCTTCTCTGGCTAAAATGGGACACAGAGTCAGGTGCCCCATCAGAAGATGGAGTGGCCAAACTCGGGGAAGAGAATGGGTCATGGCTGGATGGTGTGTTCAGTTGATTTAATCTTGCACCAACATGGAGAGAATTTTTGAAGATAGGTGTGCACATACTGATTGGTGTCACAGTCCTTTTAATATTTGTGCCATGTCTACTTTAGAAGATCCAACAGATGATGGATGAGGCTGTCAAAGGAGTGGTTTTGGTTTAAAGAGAAGGGGGAGATGTGGAAACCCAGGGCACCACAGGGAATATTTCAGTGTCTGCTCTGGGGTGCCCTGACCCCCAGGGGAGCACTGACTTTGACCCTCATTCATGGAGAAACTCTCCCAGACTTCAAGATAGACTGGAATCCACAAAAGTGTGAAACAGATTATAGAGAGCAGTGTGGTTGTATCACTGGGTGAGAAATTGAGGTTTTGGGATTTTTAGTATGTTGTGGATGGAAGCAAGATGGAGGGCACAGGGTGTCATCCTGGGTTTCTTCTTCATGCTGCTTCTTCCTTCTTCTTCATGGGTTTGGGTGGCATTTGGTAACTGGGCAGAAAAGTCCCCATTGCAGCTCTTTGGGATCAGTTATTGGGTTAAAAGGGAAAATAATCCAGGTGTCAGTTCTTAATTGGATAGTTTAGTCTTAAAAGCCCTTGTAACAAGAGATTGTTGGCCACTTTGTGCCTTCTAATGAAAAGCTTCTGAGCTCACAGCAGTGAGGCTGTTTTACTGATAAGAATTAATAAACACCTGAGTCTGAACATGAATTATTGTCTCAAGTGCCTTCAATCCAGACCCAGAGAAACACACAACTGGTACCCCCACACCCAAAGGATGCAGTGATCAGCAGCAGCATTGACACAGCCAACACCAAGTCTACTTTGGTGAGAATGTCTAGCCCAAGTCTATTTGGGCTGAGAATGAGCAGTATTGGGAAGCCCTAGTGCAGTAGTTGTTTTGTTCACCGTGGCATGAGGGAACTTTTAGCCCTTTTCCTTTTTCATTTGTCAGTGAAGACCCCAAGTTATTTCAAGACACTAACAGAGCAAATAAGAATCTAAGGATATTTTGTGCTATACACTGTGTTCTAAAACGATTTCTGGGTGCTGTGTGAAGCGTGTATTTGTTTTACTAATCAAATTTAATATTATTAAGCATCATTCCTACAGGGTTTGTCCTGACTGATATTATTCAGTGCTTTTACCTGGATGATGAAAGGAGTATGCAGACAAAATTTGCTAGCAGACAAAACAGCGCTAACCTGGCAAGAACTATGAAGATGTTGGTGCATATAAGAATTTGAAAGTGTTCTGACAAATTGGAGGCACAATTCTTCAAAAACAGAATGCAATTTGAAAAGGGCAAGGTTAGACACCTACACAGAAATAAGAAACTGCACTGATACTAAGTGGGAGCAATAAATGAAATTGATGGATCAGTTGCTTTTCCAGAAAACAGCTTACAAAACAAAACCAAAACACCCAACATCTCAAATAAAAGGGTTAAAAAGCACTATTTCATGCTGCTTTGCAGCAGCCTTTTATGCATTTGAAGATGATTATGGTGCATCCTGCTCTTCAAATGCCTAACACCACCAGCTCTGTGAATGAAGATTATGTCAGCTCAACATCTGCTTATTCCTTGGACTTTTTCCAGCAAATCCAAATCTGTCCAGATCTGAAGAAAATGCTTTAATTGATGCGTTGCAATGCAGAGGGGAGCAAAAAATTTACTATGTTTGGTACCTCCTTCACAATGGAGCTTGCCTAATTTTGCAAAAATATGATAGTGACTCAATGGACCCTCAGATAGAACAGGACTCTCTTGAACACTCTTCTATTTTCTTATTTGAACCATCCTATGAAATTAGGATTGAGACTGCAGCACAGGTTAGGTATTACAAAAGGAATAAGCACCAAAGCACTGGAACAGCTTTCCACATGGAAGCTGCATAGTTTCCATCTCTGGGGGAGGGTTTTAAGACAATGCTAGGCAAGTGTCTGTCAGGAATCATTTTGTTCAGCTATTCTATTGCTGAGCAAGCAAAATGTACTGTACTGCTCTCTCAGATCAGTCTTCTATCTTTCAGCGCTGGCTTTTCACATAAAAACATTTTTTTAGAGATACAGAAATATAGGAACAAAATGACAAGAGAAACAGGTTATTTCTCATTTGTCACAGCTACATGGCTGTGCCAGTGCATCTCAGCATTCTAATCCTGAACAGGGAAAAATCATACTCACAACCAGCTCTTGAAATCTTGTACATCTCATGAAAATTTAACCCAAACATACTAAAGGAAAAGCAAATGGAGAAGTAACAGCACTGACCTGAAAAAAGAGGGCTTCTATGTAACATTACATAATCACAAACAGATTTTTTTTTTTCCCTTAACACAGAATTCTGTCTTTACATTCTCCTTGAAGAAGATCCACCAAAGGTCTTTTGAGGTAATAATTGCAAAAAATCATGAGTAACTGTATTCAGCTCCTCAGGACCTAACTCCAGTCTCAGGATCTACCTTCAACACAAAGAGATTTCTGATGTGTGGTGGAACGTCTACTGGAATTTCCAAAGCTCAGATCTCATTATGGAGGTGAGGCCACACAAGTAGTGAAGGATTTGCTAATTTGTGAGAAAAGGTACAAAATCTTAGGTACCAGTGATGGTTCTGCCTAGACATCATTGTAATGGGTAAAACACAGAACAGATAAGAATTCCAGGCTGTAAAATTGTCCCCAGTACTCTATTACACATGATCCACAAAAAACCTGGAAGGAGTTCTAAAAGACCTTGGACCTCTGTAGGTAGTACCAAACAGCATTTATAAATCTGGTCCTTGGAACCTGCCAGTAAGAGCATCATGTTCTCAAAGGGAATAAAAGAATTCAGACAACCAAGCTTATAAACTCTCTGAGCCAAACAATTTTCAATTTTACTTTTGGAGCCTTTTTTAGGTTAGGATATCAAGCCAGTAAATGAAGCATGAGCTATAAACCAGCTGAATATTACAGATGACTGATGAAATTTTTTTTTCCCTTCTAACATAACACCACATTCCAGTGTCTTCTATTTCAACATGATGTTTCTACTTTCTCTTGTTTGCTGGTTCTGATATCACCAACCAGAATACCCATCCACCCATCAGATCATCAGTGCAGGTAATTAAAACATTGTCTTTTCAGACAAGAAATTCCAGGACACAGAGAATACAAATTTCTTGCTTCCTGTCACTGGTTTTAACACTCTTTTTTCTCACTGGCACTTATGAGTTGTAGGACCAAAGACTGAGACAAAAGTGAAATAGAGCACAGGGCATTTCTTTAACTTTTGCACTAAGAAAGCAACTGGACTTTGTACCTATTTCCTATTACCATCTTCTTTCATTAATATGAGAAAAGATGACAAGTTACAAGGATCTCAAGGATTTTACTACAGGCCTTAGAAGTTAAACTAGCAAACATGAACAACCTTCCATTGATCATCACTCATTTATCTGAGTGTTTCACCACTCACATAAAAACTGGAGGACTGCCCCTTGTTCTTAAAATGGATCTAAGTGTTATATAAAGTTCTACAAGAAGTTATGATGCAATTTTATTGGGATCTTACATTGTGCACCTAATTTAAGATGTTAAATTAGGACTAGTCTCAAGTGCATTCATCTCTCATATGGAAAAAACAGTTTGTGCATCAGCTTATAACATAAACACAAATATAAATCACATCTACTGAATGTATTGATAGGTACATCTATGAAATCTTACTGCTGGATTGTTCAGATAACACCTCGGCAAAGGCTTGGCTTGCTTCATCTTGGCTCCCCCACCTTTAAGGGTATAGACACTTCCCTAGGCTAGTACCCACATTTTGTTCTTTCTTCTGAACTGGGCAAGAGTGACACACTGTGAGATCTTCAAATAATTATGGAAAGTTTACACTTTGTGGTATTAAAAAGGACAACTCATCTCATATGCACATAGATTTTCCAAATATTAAAATTTAGTCAGCTAATACAGCTGTAGACATAGAAGCTGGGGTCTAAACACCAATTTTAGCAGGGACAACTTCCATGTAACTATTAATAGCTCCGTAAAACATACAAGTGTCTGGGTCCTTGACCAAAATCTATCACCCTGAGGTGGATGTCAAGGTCCGTGTGTAAGAGCAGGACAATCCACAGCATGGGATTCACATCAGTGACCCTGCTGAGCACAAACCTGACCATGTCAGCTGACAGAAAAATGCAATAGCAAGAGTTTAGCTCAAATCCCACCTCTCCTGCAGGCTTAGAGGTCTTGCTCTATTTGACAGGGAGACACTTACCTCCACCTCACATTTTCCTGAGAACACAGGCACAAAGGGCCAAAGCATGTATGCTCCTAATTCCTGCTTAAGCCCTTAAAACACCCACTAAAGTCAGGAGAATCTCAGGATTTAAATTGGAGATTAAGAGCTGAAGCATCTTTAGGGATTGATCCTCTATTTCAAAAGGAAACAACCTTCTATCTTTTTTTTTTCTTCTTTTTTTTCTGGTTCCACTAGACAGCAGAGAAAGAAACAGCTTCTTCCCTTTGTGCAACAGCCCAACCATTAAATGTGTTCTGACACACTGGGCACCCACATCACTCCTCCACTTCACAGGATTCACACTGCCATTCCCCTGGCCACCATCCCAGCAATCCGAGCAAACTCATCTGCAGGTGAAGTATGAAACATCTGGAGTTTGCTCAGAAAAGGGATTCATCAGGACACAGTGAGATTTCCCTTGTAAGGCCAGTGGTCAAGACACCTGCCCAGGCAAACAGAGAAGAACTAACAGCTGATCTCTAACAGGAGAACTGTGTATTTTCTTAACCATGTGCTTGCTTTCATACCTTGCTGGAACACTTTTGTACACAAGAAATACTTAACTACTTTGTCCTCTTACAGGATACAAAATGTTTTGCCCTAAGAGGGCTGTGAGCTCCTGGAGAAACAAAAACAGTGACTGCTTAGCTGAGGATCCTAAAAACACTTTTGCAGAAGTTTGGGGTTTTTATAAAGATCCAGACCCACATGTTTCAAAACACTGGAATAACACACTGATGATGAAGGGAAGGAACATAAACCATAACTGAGAATGACTCAATTCCATCTGCCCCATCAGGAAGCTGTCATTAGACATGTTCTCTTATTATTCTAATAATAATTTCTTCTTATATAACACATTCCCACTTTACAAAAAGTTTTCTGACCTCCGAAGCAGTCTGCCATGACTTGTAAGTGCAAACCAACATTCAGTGACCCAGGCTGTCACCTGAGATGTGATGATTGCTGTCATTTAAAGTGCCATAATAAATTTCAGGTAACTTGATCCAAGTCTGCATTATTGACTTATAAGAGCCATGCTCATGGAGTGTTTCCTTAATTTTTTTGTCACTGCTTAATGTCTGCAGTGGCCATTTATACTCTGAAGTATAGTTTCCTTTTGTGAAAACATACACTTTGTAAACAGCAGAGATGGGATTTTTATCTGTTGTTGGTGAGCATTGCTCCTGCCTCTGTGGCAATGGACAAGTCTGTGGATCATTCCTGCTTTGTGAAGTTGGCTCCTGAGACCCTGGGAAATGCATTCCTGGGATCCAGCATGGATAATAGATAAATAGATAATAGATAAACTGCGGCAACCCCACAATGCTGCACCCCAGCAATCAGCTGCTGCTTCTGTGGGCCCACTCTGAGCTCTGCTTCCATTGCAAGGGGAATTTAAGGAGCCCACAGGGAGACCAGGAAACCTTTTCACTAACTTTGAACAATGAGACGTTAGAAAAATAATGTCAATGCACAGATAAGAGAAAAAATTATAAAAGGCTCAGAAAAGCACCCTTATTCTGTTTAAACCACTTTCATCTCTCACACCTCACCAACCCAGAGGCAGCAAGGCAAGCACAGTTGAAATCTGAATACTTAACTATTCACTTCTAGCTCTAGTGCCAGTAACTGAAACTGCTGTTCTAAGCTTCAGAAAAACATACACAGATCACAGGATGCAGCAAAGTGCTCAGAAATCTCAGTGAAAATCAAGGAGCCTATTGAAAAAGTAAAAAGTGATGGAGAGTCTACACAGCTAACCTCTCCAAACAAGTAACAAGAATCAACCCCACAGTGAGAGCCTGGGATTTGCATCAAATTTGATGAGACATTTAGGAAAAAACAGGACTGGCACCTTTTGAAAGGAAAGATAGTATTTACAGTAAATGAGAATTTAGTAAGCCGTGCATGAGTTACCAGGCTTTGTTCAAATAATGCAGCCTCTTAGTACAACAAGACACCAGAAGGGAACAAACAAAAAAATCCAAATATGTGATGTATCAGTACATGCCACACAGTTCAAGTGCACTTACTGCCTCCTCAATGCACAGTTCAGCTAGCACAGTTTTGATAGAACTCCTATTGTATGCTTTTCATGCAAAAAATTAATTACTTCTATCTGTCAGGCATCATAAGCCCCACTGCACTAAAATGAGGTTTTGCTTGTTTGTTCCTCTGATATTTTAATTATTGCAACATGATTACAACAGACTAACAACAGCCTAAAGGTACAGATGTAGCTAACATCTAAAATACACTCGTGTATAAATATGTATGAGCACACACGCAGCTATGGACGATGCTTCTTTCCATAAACAAGTAACTCACATAATCAAAGCTTAGAACACTTTTGTGGTACCTTCCTGTCATTAACGTCCTCCAAAATTGCTCCTAATCACAACCAAGGGGCTTCCAGGTAATGAATAAACATCACTCATTCTTTTACGCGGTAAAAATGTGATGAGGTGTCAGAGCCCAGGACATTCCTGTGGCTGCCCTGGGTGATTCCAGAGCCTGGCAGGGGGCTCAGAGGCCTTGGCACAAAATCACAAACACCTGTGCCTTTGATTTTAACCCATGGAAACAATTACCAACTTTGTGTGAGGAGTTACAAGCCACAAGGGTTTGAGTAGAATGATAGTGAATTTGTCACAGGGTGGAAAAGTAGAATTTTGGGGTTTTTAGAATGGGGGTTCAAGAGGCAAGATGGAGGAATCTGGGCATGTCCTGTCTTTCTCCTTCTTCTTGTCCTCCATCTTCTGCTGTGATGGTGACATCTAACATAAGCGATAGGTATTGGAAAATTATTGTAAATAAAGTACACATAGTTCTTAGTATAAAAAGCTAACACCACCCCAAGGGCAGGCACTGTGCCACAACCTGACCTGCTGGACAGATCTCAGCAGGTCAGAGAAGGAATGGAATAGATAAGAAAGAATAAACAACCTTGAAAAACAAAACCAACAAATCTTGACTTCTTCAGTCACAGGGCTGGGAAAAAAAGACTTTCTAACACCTTGGGGTCATCTCAACCACAGAAACCCAAGAATGAGGGAAACACAGGAAACTTGGTGAGAGATATTGCAGTCATCCAATGGAAATGCACAACACAAACAACTGATCATACCCTATCACTTACTCTCATCCTTCCATCTCACTGTTCACGTGTCATTCAAGCCAATCTGATGGTTAAATATTAATCATAGACTCGTTTAAACAGGGAAAGACCTTTGAAATCACTGAGTCCAGCTGCTGTCTTAGACAACCAATACAGAGTGAAACAGTCACCTCCAGCTGACAAACTCTTGCCTTCCATCTATGCATGTGTGGATTTAGAAAGTTTGGGGGGGGTGGGGAAGGTTGATCAGCTATTTAAAGTACTCTAAAATCTCAATCTTTTCAATTTCAGAAAGAATTTTGGTACCCAAATATGAACAAACCAATTATCAAAATGGGTAGGATTATAAAGTTGCAATTTAAAGATGGAGAGTGTCAAAAAGAAATAATGCCTCATCTTATTCTGTAAGGAACAGGTCTGATTTCCAAGAGTTATGACCATTGAAAAATCCTGTCCAAAAATACAATATAGTAATGAATATAATACAGTAATTCTCAGTAATGAAGAGAACCACCTACTGCAGTAGAGTTAGACTAGATCCAAACTTATTTTACTACTTGTATTATTATTGCTACTGATGTTGGGGTGCCATGTGGAATTACACGTGACTGTCAGGCCACAGCCTATGGAACAGGCTCTGGGAAAGGAGCAGCAATAATTGCTCTCTGCACAAGAGAATAGAGAGAATACTTGGAGTTGGTCTACTGGATGGATGATGAGCCTCCCTCCCTTTACAGTTGGTGGCTGTAAATGGAGGGTGGTAAAAGGTGTAATCCTTTCAGGCTAGTGAAAATAGAGTGTTTAAGCTGACAAAATTCCTCCCTGCCCTGGAGCAGGAATATCAAATATTCCTTCCCCAGCAGGAATATCAGAGAACAGCATCTGATGCTGCTGCACTTAGAACATTCCAACCTCAGAGTGGAATCAGTTTGCCTGATGATGCAGTCTGTCACTCTACAGGACAAAATTGCTCCTACTGCAATATATGTTATTTTTCAGGAAATAACAGTGCCAGCTTTCATGCCAGTTGTAGGATACTTATTCTTATGTCACAACGGAATCATTTCAATATCATCTCTTTAGGTAACATGCTTTTCCAAGACTGCAACCAAGAAATTGTACCAATCAACCAAAATTTTTCTTCCCAAAATTCTGTTTTCCAACTAATTCATTTGAAAAGAGAACGGACAGCTCATGTTCCCGGTATCCTTAAACCAGATTGAGGGTGTGAGGCCCCTGTCCCAACCCTCCAGGTCTCAGAAGGATTATTGCACACTCCTCTTCCTTTTGAAGGGTCAGGAGTTATCACCTGTAACAGGAACTCATACAACTTCAAATAAAAAAAATAATTTACTACAAAATCAGTTGGTTTTCCCTCAAGATTTCTTATTTTCTTGTAGTTTCTAATTTTGGCACTTTCTGGCTGTCTCAGGTTTTATGAGCTTCACCAGTTCTTGAGAATTCTATATACCTACAGATTCCACAGGGGTCAGAGGAAGGCTGTGAAGAAAATAAGGGAGAATTTACCTGGTTTAGTAGTAATATTGAAGGAAGAGTTCTCAAGCCAGTCATTTGAGATTTAATTAAAACACAGGAGAAACTACCAGGGAACGATTTATATTCAAAGGGGATTATGGCTAACACTAAACTGTTTACAAAATCAATGGGAACCCAGCACAAAACAGATATAGCTCAGGGGAATACACATTGATTAGATTCCTCTGTCCAAGATGCAGTCCTCTTTTCCATGTTCCTCATTAATTCATTTCAAGATTTATGTGAATTGCAAAATAGATGTTCCAAGCTGTACCGAGCTCCAGTTATTTATATTCTGTTAAATAAGGGAAAAAATTTTCTATTCATCTGAAACTAAAATTCATTTGTCTCCGAACATTTAATGAGAGAGGATGGTTCAGCTCATCTCCAAATTCATCATCTGCTGCACATTAATGAATATCCAATAATGCCAATAGTAACCAAGAGATGACTGGCACAATCTGTTAGCTCTCAGACTGAGCTGACAATTTCCTGATGTACCCAAAACACAAACCTGGGTACTCCTGACAACCAAAACAGTGTTTGGTACAAGCTCTACATTTTCACAATATTCAGTGTTCTGTAGCTTTTTATTTAAAATTAGCAAGGTCCTAATTGCCAAAAAGGACGTTGGTGCACTGCAGCTCCACTTTTGTCAAGCCTCAGCTGCCCACCAGCCACGAGGCAGGTCATGTTTGAGCCAAATTTGGTATTGTTTGTACAGAAAAATCATCAGATGATAACCAGACACAGCGGCAGCGTCAGGCTCTGAATTGATTTTCATAGAAAAGAGCAACTGAAAATTGTGCCTTACCTTCTTCCACAAACTAGATGCACTTCAGATTGCCACTGACCTTTTCAACAGCACTGATTGAGCTAACTAGACTGAAAGTTAGAAAGCAAATAAAGTCACCGAAGGGGTAATGGGTTAAAAAACCTCCAGAAGAGAGCAGAAGGCCTGACCTTCAAAGGTTAATGTCACTTGTGCCCAAGTAAATGGAGGAAATGTATCATGATTAAAACAGTGGTTCTTAAACAGACATTATATAATTCCAGTGAAACAAAGTGCTTAACCAAAAAATAACTCACATGCATGAGTGATGGTCATAACTCCTGGAAATCAAACCTGCTCCTTACAGAATAAGATGAAGCATTACTTCTTTCTGACACTCTCCATGAACTGGTGTCTTAAGAGACTGAACCAATTGGTTACACAGATCCCAATTTTTAACAATGATCTTCCTCTTCCCACAGGCTTGCCCGGTTTTCCATTTTGTCAGTTAAGTGACAATAAAAGTCCATGTGAGTACTGCAAAATTCCTCTTGCCTAAGAAACCCACAATGGGAAACAATGCCCATATTCTAGGAAGAGCTTTGTGGAGAAAAACGAATCAGGACCATTCCTACTCCTGGAGGCAACAAACTCATTGCCATGGCACCCTCATGTGTGCCAAATAACAACTCAGCCCTGTCACTGGGGAGGGAGCACTGAATCAACTCTGCACAAAACTGTGTTTTACTGCCTCATGGATGGGGGACTCAAAAGCCAGGAAACAAAACCCTCAGTGATCTTCTCCTGAGGGAACAGAAAAAGTGGGAATGGCCACAGCTGCTCCTTGAACACCCACCACGATGGCTGGCAGGTCTCAGTGCATTTCCTGCTCCCTGGGAAGCACCAGCAGGCACTGAGTCCTGCTGCCACAGACATATTTTATGAAAAATCCTTTCATTAGGGTTTTTCTCTTGAGAAGCTGAGAGGCCTCAGAGGAAAAGAAAAACAATGGTTATCTGTTGCTGTGGAATGCAACAGGTGCATCTTTGATTGCTCTCATGTGGTTGTTTTTAATTAATGGCCAATCACAGTCTGGCTGTCTCAGACTCTCTAGTCAGTCACAAAATTTTATTATCATTCCATTCCTTTCCTTTTAAGTCTTCTGATGAAATCCTTTCTTCTATTCTTTTAGTATAGTTTTAATATAATATATATATCATAAAATAATAAATCAGGCCTTCTGAAACATGGAGTCAGATCCTCATCTCTTCTCTCATCCTGGGACCCCTGTGAACACCAACAAATCCTGGCACCAGCACTGGGCAAGCAGAGTGGCCAAGCTGCCCTGTGGTGGTGTTTGAGGGTCCCCAGGACAAGGGAAGAGATGAGAATCTTGACTCCATGTTTCAGAAGGCTGATTTATTATTTTATGATATATATTCTATTAAAAGAAAATGATATATTAAAACTACACTAAAGAATGGAAGAAAGGATTTCATCAGAAGGCTAGCAAGGAAAGGATTGGAATGAATAATAAAATCTTGTGACTGCTCACAGCCTCGACACAGCTGGACTGGGATTGGCCATCAAGTAAAAACAATTCAAATGCTGGGTAAACAATTCTCCAAATCACATTCCAAAGCAGCAAAACATGGAGAAGCTGAAGCTTCCCAGCTTCTCAGGAGAAAAGATCCTGGCAAAGGGATTTTTCATAAAATATCACAGTGACACTGCCCCAGGAATCCACCCCCTGTGCCCAGCCCAGAGCCAGCCCAAGGCACACAGGCATTGCTCAGTGCAAACTCTCTGCAAGCTGGATGTTCTCTGCTTTTCCAGAACACAGAAAGTCTCTGAGCTAACACTAACTCACAGTCAAATAAGATGTTGCTGCGTATTCCTATAATTATCTCAGTTACTAATAGCTACCAAGATGTAGACACAGCCTCTGGTGAAAGCTTGAAGGGATAATGTAAGTCATTAAAAATTAGGGAAACAAAATAATAAAACGAAAAAGAGAAGTAAACAATCCTAAGGAAGATGAGAGACAAAATGGAGTTTGCATTTTTGCATTGTCAATTTTATCCCAATTATTTTCAAGCACTTCCTTAAGCCTGTAAGTGGAGAGAAAATAATATTCTACTATTAAACAGAGTGATCCCTACAGGGACATGCCTCATTCACATAAGGCATGCACAGCTTCAGCAAGTGAGCTCAGGACAAGATAGAAACAACACAAGATACAAACACTGCAAACATCTTCAACAAAAGCAATAAAAAAAATTAGGTTAATATAATGCAGTTAGTCAGAAAATATCTAGAGCAGGAAGGAAAACTAAGATTCTAATTTAGAAATTAAAATTTTAAAAGGAAGCGATAAGGACAAATACTGAAAAGTTTTCTACTGAACACCCAGAGTATTTTGAAATTTACCTTTTAGACATGAAGAACAGATACCCTAACTGGAAAAATGAGAAGTTACCGTTTTTGGAAAAAAACCACTGAACACTAAAACTATTATAAGAGTCAGCAAATCAACAGGAAACTCACATCAATATAAGGATTACCTTTGTAGATGCTGTACATACATTTGTACTGATTTCAATTATTTAACTCAAAGTCTCACTAACTTTTTCTATAACTTTTTGTCAGCCTCCAAAAAGATACAGGTACACAGAAGTAGATCATTAAATAGGGGTAGTTGCATTAGAAAAATACATTTTTGAGATTTTTTTTTTAGAAGCAGCTACCTACTTAAATGAAATTGATTTGTCTGTCAAAAATCTTACAGACTAAGAGGAATTCTCTTTCTAAAAATTAAATATGTACATGAATATTTTATAGAATGTCTGCCCTCAGCTGTCAATAACACTTAGAAAATAAAACTGGAAAAAAACCCAAAAACTTATTTCTTGCTGAGTAAGCAGTTTGATTACTTTTCTACACTTACTTTGGCTGATTTTGTGGTATCATTGTGCTATTCCCTGTGCAATCCTGCACCCAGTAAACTCCACACTACACTGGCAAAACAACAAAGGATGCTGCTACCACTATTATCCCAGATTTTAGGCAGTAAAGCAAACCAGACAAACCTGCCCAGATACACAGCACTAAGCACACAGATCTTACAGACAACTGGACCCAGCTTCCTCTTCTTACTAGAACCATGCAAGTGGAAAAAAATTGCCTAATTTTTAGTTTAAATTAAAATACATCTCCTAATGCAACACAATAAATAATATGATGTTGTTTTGCTTAAATAAACAATAATAAAAAATGTATTTCCATAAATGAACTGCATTGAAAGAAAAAAACTGAACTAAATGAATCTTTATTTGAAAATAAAACTTGATACAAATACGTAGAAACAAAATGTCTATTGATATTAAATTTGTTGTCTAAAATTGTCTAAATATATTAGAATTGTTATATGCCAGTGTATCCCAGCTACATTTGGATAATGTCAAAAGCTCAATGCCTTTTAATAAATTCAGAATACACTGTACTTAGTACAGACATAGCCTGTACCATCAGCATACAACTCAATTCCAAATTATCTGAACAGAAGCTGTAAGGAGAAATGCTGGTCAAGGATGAAAAACATGCATGCTGAAATTGCAAAAACAATAATAGGGAGCAAACCAAATAGCGAAGCATGAGGTTAGTAATAATGCCTTTTCCAATAATTTCTTAACTTCTGTGCTTTGTTTTTCACATGCACATTAACTTTGGATACCCAGAACCAAATCAGTAAGTCCCTTACTAAATCTTGCAGGGAAAAATGTGTCAGTATAAACTGACATTTGCCATGGGTTTAGAGACTCTTGCACTTTTAGAATGAATTTTGTTTACCTTCTACTGGAAACAAAATATATTCACATAACAATAGTAATATTTTCTGGAGCAGCCTCCAGCTATGCTATCACCAAGGGCAAAACACACTCGCTACTAAAAATAATTTTAAAAAATATTTTTATATTGAGCCAAATTATATCTTCCATTTGGTTTTGGTGTTCTGCTTGTTGAGGTTTCTTCCTAGTGAAGGATAAAATCCTAATTTCCTTCAGTAGTTTCAAATACAAAAAAATCCATAACACTTGCAGGGAGAAACGAGTGATCGTTTGGTTTGCTGCCCTTTTTGGTTTTCTTCTTTAGGGCAACTAACTTTAGGTAGAGCAAATCCTTTAAGGTTAATCATACAACAGAGAATATCTGCTAGATGTCCTTTTCTGCTGTGTTTTGACTCATATTACAGAGCCTGGGCACTGTAAGTCTCCTGTAAAGCTCCCCAGAGCCCCCAGCCCTCATTTTCACCTTCTCTGTAAAGCTGTGCCTCTCCTCATCTGTTGCCTTCTCCAGGACAGGGCTGTGCAAAGCCTGGCCAAGTGCCACTGAAATAGAGATTTTTGGAGTTCACTTGAATTAGCAATACCACCACAGTGTCCCCAGGGTCACTGCCCACTGCTCAGCATCTCCCCAGGAAAAACCAGAGCCTCGGACACACTCACACCCAAGCAGCTGAAATGGCTTAAAAGCATTTTTAAAAAAAAACTTCCCTGAGACACCATGGCAATGAGGACAGTTCCGAGGAGTTTAATGCTATTTTTTTCCCAAGATCCCTAAATCTATATACAAACCTGAACAAAGTGATTCTCTACACTCACTTCACTGCATCTGTTACCTCTGGTCTCTAATTCTCTAGCCTTAGCTCAGTGCTCCACACCCTTCATGTGAGCTTCTCCAGTAAATCAGGGTTTTTTCTTATGTTCTCAAAACTGAGGAGGGTGGAGGGTTGCTTTTCAGTCTGTAAGAGATCCTGCTGTAGAACAAGTGCTTTTGTTTCCCTCTTCTGACCCACCCATGCCAACATTCAGGCAGCCTCCAAACCAGCTCTGTTGCTCTACTATTGGCAGCACAGCCTTTGGAGCAAGCAGATGACTTTGAAGCCATCAAGATCATTTACAACATGCAATTTTACACATCCAGAATCAAGCCCAAGTCAACATCTCTAAACTGGCTGTGAGAACTCCCATTTGGAAAAGGGACTCCATGCCCCCAGATTATTCTTTAAGAGTAACAGAGAGACAGATTGAGCACCAAATCCACACATCAAGTTTGTTCAAAGTAGCTGAAAAAAATGTTAAGCACCAGCATTTCAAAGACATTGTCTTTTTCTCATTTCAAAACATTGAACAATGCAAAATAATTGCCCTCTCTGCAAACCCAAGCACTGCCAAAGGTAACCACAGAGACTCCACAGCATCTAAAATGACCCTCCAGTGCTCTTGATGCAGGTCTTTTGGGTTTTTGTGGTTGAGATGACTTTTGAGGTATTAGAAAGTCTTTTTTTTTTAGCTTTGTGACTGAAGAAGTTGAGATTTGTTGGTTTTGTTTTTTAAGGTTTTTGTTTGGGGTTTTTTGTTTGTTTGTTTGGGTTATTTTTGTGGGGTTTTTTTATTTGTTCAGATTTGTTTAGCAGGTCAGGTTGTGGCACAGCATTTGTTTTTGAGGTGGTGTTAATTTTTTATATTACCAATTACATGTACTTTATTTACAATAATTTTTTTATACTTATTACTTATGTTAAACAGTTTGTTTTTATTTTAAATTAACTGAAAAGTGTTACCATTATAGCAGAAGATGGAGGATAAGAAGAAGGAGTAGAAGGACAGGACACGCTTAGATTATTTTATTTTGTTTTTTGAATTCTTATTTTAAAACTTTAAAATTCTGGGTTTTTTTTACTTTGTGACAAATTAACTATTATTTTATTCAAACCCTTGTGGCTTGTAACTCCTCACACAAAGTTGGTAATTGTTTCCATGGGCTAAAATCAAAGGCACAGGTGTTTGTGACTCCATGCCAAGGTCTCTGAGCCCCCTGCCAGGGTCTGCAATCACCCAGGGCAGACAGAGGAATGTCCTGGGCCCCAACACAGGTCAATATGACTGAATCAGAAAAAAATTAGGTTGGAGTTTACCTGGAGGTTTTCTATGCCAACTCCCTTTTGAAGTTCCCAGGCCCCTGAGAGAGGTGCAGCTGTCAGAGCCCAGGTAACCAAAGGCAATGGGAAAACTCCATTCCCCACAGATACATAAACACACGTGCACACACGTCACTTTTTAAACTATTCCAGTGATGCTACAGACTTTTAAAAAGGCAGAACTTCAACCTTGAGGTTTTGAGAGCTAAGCACACAATTTTTAGCAGCTTGTATAAAAATACTAGTAAGTGGCTTTCATCCAAGCCCAAGCAGAATCTCCTCATTATATACAAATATTTCTCAGTATTCTTCAGTCCAGCACAAGCACAAGTGAACTTCTGATCATCACTGGAAGAACAATGCTGATTTTTTTCTTTCCTTTGCTGCCGAATGTTTGATGCAAGCACTTGTCTGGTTTAAACCACCAGAATTCCACCAAAACTCTTTCAAATCTTTCCCTTTTTTCATTGATGCCAGCAGGAATGTGACATGAGCTATACTGTATCATAAAGTGAAAAAAAAAAAAAACAAAAGTATTTTGGAACTATCAGGATCAATACAAGGGCTTAATGAGTAAAGACCAGCAAAAGCTCTTTCTGCTGACAGGCTGGAGGACATACCCACCCACACTGCTTGCATGGATTTCTCCCTCTTGCACTGCTGGAACAGCTTTGGGGACAGTTTGCTGTGCCTGGAGTGGTTATAAACAACTGGAACAATGCCCTATTGACAGGGTTGTCTGGGGCAGAAGGAGAAGGGGCCTCTTGCTGCTTTTGGTGTTGAATAACGCTGAAACCAGCCTGACTCATCGAGCCCAGAGTTCAACCTCCCCACAGGGAGGTGAAGATGGGGCAGACCTGGTGAAGTACCTGAGAAAGGAACCAACAATGATAACTGGAGATGCTGGGCTGGCACAGCTGGCCAGGACACACATGACTGATGTCGTTTTGTACTAGAAAAGCCCAATCCCACTCTTTAATGGCAAGGTCTTCTAACACACCCCTCCTTTGAGTGTGTGCAGAGTCCTCCTGGAGTGGGGACATCCTGCAGGGTGAGCAAAAGAGGTGTGCCCACATTGGTATGGGTGAATACCATCAATCTCTACTGAAAAATTGCTTTTAATGTAACTTCAACATCATTCCTTTGATATTGACTCAAAAATAGTGAATTATACTATACTAGTAATCATGGCTGCCCATACTGTGCAGTAAATAATTCTGATTAACATCTTTTAGTCTAAGCACTATCACTATAAATAATTCCTTTTTATATTAATATTTCTATTTATATAATATATATAATATGTATTATAAATATATATTATATAATGTAAATAATTTATAAATAATTATAATTTATAAATTATTATAAAGATTATAGATGTTTATTATATATAATTATAAATATTTATAAATATACAATGTATGTAAATAATATACATAATTATAAATAAGTTCACTTTACATAAATATCTATATTATATAATATATTATATATTGTACATATATTATATGAATATATTATATAAACATGATAAGAATATGAATATAGATACAAATATAGCTATACCTATAAATATAAATATAACTAAATATGTATATAAATAAAAATAAATATAAATATAAATAAAAATAAATATAAATATAAATACAAATATAAATATAAATGGTTTGCCATCCTTAACCCTGTGGAACAAAGATATATTAAGGTTCAGTTACACCTACCCAATCCTTTGGACTCAAAGCAAGTCTGGAGCTAAGCCTGGCTCCAGCTGCACCCACTCTCCCCTCTGGGGAGGAGTTCAGAAAGCAAGGGGGCCCTTTCTGCACCTCCTGACTAAACAGCAGGGTTTCTCTAATAAACCTTGTCTGAAGCTCCCATTCTGCACACAATGAAGGGTCATTACAGTGAAAAAGATAATTACACTGATACTGAAGGAACATGCATTTTTTTTTCTCCACTGGTCAGTTTTTAATTCAGATTCCACTATGATTAGTGGCCAACAACATGGCACTGGGTTTTCATTAACCCATCTATCTGATTATATCCTGCACAATTCAGGAGAATGCAACCCTAACATGCAAGAACATTTATTGATTTGGGGACACAAGATCCCCAATCTCTTCATGTGAACAAAGATTTCAACATCTTCAGAGCAAGATTTTCATTGCCATCCAGCAGGAGCAAGGATTTTTTTTCCTTTAATAGCAATGACTATAATTTGTTCAAATGTGAGTTACTAACACAAGAACTGACAGTTGCAAGCCTGAATTCCTTGGGAGCCATAATTATTTATGACACTTTATTACAACAACACCAAAACATATGGTTACCTTATTAGAAATCAGAATTTATTTTCATATAAATCTCAGCACGACATTACACCAAAAGAACTAAAGTTACTCCAGGGGATGGCAAGTAATTCCACTTTCCAGGTTTCTGTAGCTGGAATATGATTTTAAACTAATTAACTTGTAAATATAAAAGCAGCTTTGATAACAGAAATAATCTATCCAGAGCCATATAAGGCACAAACATCACTTCCAAAAAACTCTTGAATCTTCTTAGGATAAAAATTTTAGTATTTTGCTTGAACTCTTTCTGTTCACTGGCAAGAACATAATCTCTGCCTGAAATTTACCACCATCCAATGAACTTGAGAGGGAAAGGGTCTATTTTGGTTTTGATTCAGTCTCCTCCACTAGCAGCTCATAGCACAAGGAATTAGCAGTCTCACTTATTAAAGTCCATATACCCACAAAGGCAGGACAACTGACAAGTGCCTGCCTTTGGATTATGTTATAAAAGATGATTTTGAGTTCATATGATGGTTAAGGGTATAATTTTAAATAAAAAGTCTCTCTCTATGGAAACAGAAGCCAGAACAAATATATTATTTGTATCATATCACCAGGAGAAATGACCTTCACTGATAAATAGGATTACCTACATAGTAGAAGTTTAAATTTGACACTGTTAGGTAACTGAAATCTTAAAAAGTAGGCTAACAAGTGTCTTTCAAAGAAAACTTTTTAAAAAGCAACACGGCATTGAGTTCCATGTTTATAAAAGGTGGGGGGGTTGTTTGGGGTTTTGGCATTTCAGGGGGGGTTTTGGGTTTTGCTTTGGAAATCCCCATGAGAACTTTGTTCCAACTGAACCACTGCCCTCTTTATCTTTCAGACAGAGATGATGATTCAACCGTAACATTTTCAGATTCTTGTCCTGCCTTCCCCTTTTCTATGAATTCTGCATAGAGAAAAAAAAACCCAGTGCATTTATCATCAATATTTGTCCCAACCCCTTAACTTCATGAAATCACCTGAAACCTGCCCAGTTCTCTAGCTGTATCTGTATCCTCACACATAAGTTTATCACAGCACACAGAACAACATCTGCAGGACACAGACATCTTGTGATGCAGGTTTTCTGGGAGCACAGCAAGCAGAAGGGTTCTCTCTCATTAAAAGCTGATCCAGAAGTCAAGACAATGGACCCCATCCAACAGCACAGTTGTACATCACTGCCACACAGAAGGTTTATATGGTCCCACATAATTTTAATGCCACCTCCCAAGCCACAGTGCAGTGAAATTAGAACAGCTGCAGTGAAATCACTACAGAGGAGGAGGGGAAAACTCAACAAAATTCACCTTATTTTATAGAGCAAGAAAAACACCAGCTGTGAAAACTCAGTGGATTGCCAGCAGACTTCTACTCTGAGGGCCATATGCAGGACTGGGTTTATTCTTTTTCAGCTCAAATGGCTTGAGAAAAGTTCTGCACACTGAACAGTTATTTATGCACAGAATGTGATGAGTCAAAGGATTAAGTATTAGATGTAAGCTTTATGAAGCTCTCTCATCTTCAAAACTGTAACAGAAGTCCCACTTTATGATGAAAGGTTTTCTTGTTCCACTATGTTTTGCAACAGAAGTAAACTTTTTTTTTCTCACTGAAGCATGCTGATACTTATGTCTTTGCATTTGGAACTAAATCATTAATCTAAAAAGGTTAATTTTTCCTGATTTCTGCAATAATGGGGAAAAACCCATCATCTTCTGTGTGTTGTAATTTTTTTTCTGAGTGACTTTCAGAAAAGAAGCATTTTCTGACAAAACCTACACTAATGTACCTTCAGAACAGATATTTTCAATATATTTAGGTATCTATCTTTCTGTAAAGGATTTCCTGACTACATGTGGTATCAAGTTCAAAGGAAAAGAAACTGAAAGCAATAAAGACCACTGTATGTGTCTGGAACGTACTTGTAAATTACAAGGAAATTAAATATGTTTTAATTTTTACAATAGTTAACAGCCAAGTCCTGAGATTTCAAGCACACCAGGCAGACACTCTGCCAGGCCCCCATGCTGCATGCTTGGATCCATGCTCAGAAGAAAATGAACACTCAGTTTTCTCCCTAAGCTTTCATTCGTCTTTATTTCATCTTCCCAAAATCTGCCAAGCCCAGTAAAATTATCATAACTCTTCCTTACAGCACGAAGTAGGCAGATTTTCTGAATTTGGCTAGCATTTCAGAGCTTATGTGACATCTTTTAGAAATGAGCAATAATTTGTTAACAACAGATTAAATAACACTTTGGGAGCACAGAAGGGAAAGAGCGACTGAGTCATGTTCCTCCTGAAAGTCATGTGTGCTTCTAGAGCATTCCACCAAGGACAAAAATTGCATAAATTTTCACAAGTGTTTAGGAATTTAATTCATCACTCTTTAAGCTGATGTAACAGTGCTAAGGTGAGGGTCAGGTCATACAAGAATCATCCTAGAGAGCATACTTAGGTACAGAGGGAAAGAACACAATAGTCATAAAATGAGAATATTCATCTTGCAGGTCCACTTTAGTGAATGGATCTTTTCTTACATGACACATGTTACCACAAACCGTTCTCTGGTGACACTGGCTGAGCACATGTGTAACACAACAAAACACCTCGTGCTATGCCAATGTGCCCCTTTCCATGAGATGCTTCTTGGAGGTGTAAAGGATGGCTCAGGTTAACACTGATTTTCTTGTTCCATGCACTCTTGTCAGTGAGAAGAAACATGCATTTGTCAGATTTTAGCAGTACTCACAATGGATCAGATCTCAAGAGCACCGAGGTAAAAATCACTTTTGTACCAACATAACTTCACAGGTAGAAAGGGCTGTAAATGTTTCAAGCGAAGGAGGTAATAAAGAATGGGGAGCTGAAATGTGGCAGAGAGAAACATTATTCTTTTCCCCTTCACTGTGAAATATATAGCAGAAATTCTTTTCAGAAGAGATGGCCCTCTGCCTGTTATCTAAAAAGTGAGCATCAGCATGCTTGCTAGCAACAACCCTGGCTCCCAGCTGATGAGCCTTGATTTTCCTTTATCATCGCTGAACTCCAGACTCCCCACGTGCTGATCCTTTCCTGCCTCTTGGTTCATAGTGCTGTGCTATTATTTGCAAAGTAGGCATAGACTGCAGTGTTTTTCAACTCTGAAGAAGTACACAGGAGTATAAACATTTGCAGGTCTGCTGCACACATCACACACCACATCTGGAACAATCAGCATCTGTAGACAGAGTCCCCATTTTGGTCCTGGCTCTGCCACAAACTGCTGCCCATGTGGCACTAACACACATGCAACTTCCCTCGCTCAGTGCAGATGTCCGTCTGTCCTGTCCTGAGAGCTGCAAGTGTGCACACACTGCTGCAGCTGCAGTGTTGGAGTCCTGCAGGCCTGGGCTTGGCTAGCTCAGCTGCAAGAGTGCCAGGATTTATCCATGCCTGTGTGACAAAGGGGCACTGCTTCAACACTTGTGCCCATGTATCTACAGCTATAGGTAAACCTCAACCATATGATCAATAGAAATGTTTCTACACATCTCTTTTCAAAAGACCAGTGCTGTAATTATGTCTTATATGCAAGACAAGCAGCCAAATGTCAGAAAATCAGAAAAAGCCCAACTTTTCTGGTTTTAAGTAAAATATATTGCTTTTATATAACCCAGAGAATCTCCGCTTATCTCCTTCATTCATCACAAGCTTCATTTACTTGTTTGCTTTCAGAAACAGTCTTCCCTCAATACATCTGTTATTTCAAAAATGGAATGCATATAGTGAGTGGTTATCTTATATGTACATCTTGACATAAGAAGCTTCTAAGTACTTGAAAAGTCGTGGCTGAGAATGAATAGTGAAAGCCCCTCAAGTTTAAATTATTTATTTTCCAAATTTGTTGATGCCAATTCTTCGATAAAAGCTAGAATATTTTTAATTCTTTTTCCCACTGTACTGCTAATGTGACTATGCAAAGTTAAAAAAGAGTCTAATGCTTATCAAAAAGCAGAGCAGACTTAAACACAATACTTCAGAGATCTTACAAAATGAAAATGATGCCAAACTCCAGCAGGATAAAACTGTGAGTGAGAGTAAGCAGAAAAAACATTAGAATCATATGTAAGGTAAAATAATACTGTACATCACAATTGACATGCACAACTACTTCAAGTACACTGGAAGAGATGAGAAATCTGGAAAGCTCCAAGTTAGTGATTTGGAGCACTCTAAACTAAGGTGCCACTAACCAGCACATATCACAAGTTTGAAATAATTTAACCTTCCACCTCAAAGGAAACAGTAATCTTACATGTCCAGAGTTTAAAGGCTTAGCAAAAACAAAAACAAATTCAGAGCTAGAGCTGAGCATGAGCGCTTCCTTGCTCCCACAGGTGCTTTGTATGTTTAGTATTTGTTGCTCAGGTGTTTTGAGTATCTAATCCTTACACACAGAAATTCAAAACAGTAAAAGAAAATCCATACTATTCCAACCTCCTGCTGAACTGTACCTTCAGACATGCGCCTTTGCTCTCATTTGTTTAAATCACAGCTTCACCAAGCATTTGAGACTATTGTGCAGCCAGCTATGAAATGATTCTATTTGGGAAATTAAACATGTAGATGAGAGGAATGAGGTTAGAGAGGCATAAAAAGAAATTCTGCAGAAAGCAGAGGAAGGAGGAGTGGAAGGAAGCTCTTCACAGGGTTGAAAGGAGTCACCTCTTGGCTGATCAATTTGTCAGTCTGGAGCTCCCTTGCTCAAGGGCCTCTCTCCTGTGTTACCTGCAGAGAACTACACTCCTTCTAGCAAATACATAATTTCATAAAATGCAGAAAGCAACCCTCTCTTCTATCCCATGTCCTCCAGCAGCAAAAGCAGCTGTTTGTTCTGTTGCCTCATGTTTCACCCACACAGTGGGTCAAAGTCAGGGATTTAATTTGCCCTTCCAAAAATTTAAGCAACAGACCCAGGTACGTTGCAATTCCTGCTAATTTCTTTTAAAAAGCTCTTTTTTCCACCATCACTATCACTAATGTACTGCCAATATCTCCAAAATCGCTCGGGTCAAGATGTTTGAATTTTTTCCATAGGAAAAAAAAAAGGGTAAATAGAAATACTAAGCACTGTAATTATTTAAAGCAGCAAAGAAGAACCCAGCTAACACTGGGTTATGTATCATAGCTGATAAACAGCCTGTCCTCTCATGTCCAAGAAGTCCTTGCAGTACGTAAAAAGCAGTTGTTCAGTTTTTTGTACCAAGAAAGTTTCTCTCTATACACAATATATCTGCTGCCTACCTTTAAGAACACATGTGGGAACTGTTTTCCCAGTCACTGAAAGTGAATATAATGGACCATTCAAATTAATGTTTGCAGAGAAATTACTAAATACCGTAAGATTTAAAGCTACGCTTTACTGAATATATTTATAAAATGCTATTTCAAGCCATCCTGTTCACTTGTATACACTAAAAAGCCCTTTTATGAATGCAGGATCATTTAAGCACAATCCCCACACATCTTTTTTTATTCTTTCATCCTTAGTTCTCAATATTTCAGTTCTTATGCTATATTTTGACAGCTTGTCAAAAATGCCATCCCTTTCCATCACCAGTACTATTGCAAAAACAATCAAGGGAAATATTTTTTACAGAGTAGCTCAAAAACTTCCTACAATGGTCAAAAAATAAAACATTGCAGCCTGACATACAAGAGTATTAAAAAAACCCAACCCACAATGCAAAGGCAGGAAGGAATGTGGTACACATTAAATCATCCATTTATTTTTTAAGAAGTACATCACAGTTCTGAATAACAAGCTCTAGAAAACACTGGGAAACAAAAATGAGAGTAATACTCCACCGCATTCATTCCTGTGATGGCATAACACATGAACAGAAGTACCTCAGCTGCAATCTTGTCAGAAATAGGTCTCTTATGTACCATAGGAAAGCCATTTCAGCAAAGTACCTGTCCCACAGAAGTGCTTCAGGAAGGACTGCAGGTCATCATTTTTATATCTGAGCCACAGCACTCCCTCACACTTACCATTCTCACAAATGCCTGCACAATTCCCACCTCCTAAATTAATGCATCTTATGAAGACACTGTTCTCTAAGAAACATTTTAGAAGGTAGGTGCTATTGTCTGAAAAAGAGTGCTTTAAAATTTGTCCTGACAGTGTGACCATGGTGCAGAAAGACACAACTGCAGCAAGGCAATACACCTACAGACAGGGGGGCCCAGCACCACCTGGAACCCTCAATTCATGAACACAAAAAGGGTCCCTGTCATATTCACCACCATGAAACTGAACTTTGCGATGAAATTCATTCATCTACCATTTATTTCATATACATATTACATATTCATATGTAATGAATACGTAATGAATATTTATTTCATATTACATATGACATATTCATCTATATATTTATCTCATGTTTTTGAATAAGTTGTTCAGGGAATGGGTCTTTGAGTATTTTGTTTACCTTCACAATATGCAGAGTCCCCTTGGACAGAGAGATAACCGTTCTTGCATTCACAAGTGGCTTTTGTGTTCCAGTTTTTGCACTCTGAGTTTTCACCACACCTGTGTCCCTCTGCACAGAAGTTATGGCCTAAAATACAAGAAACACACAACAGGCTTTTAAAACATGTTTAGTTCAGATATTCAGGTATTTAGATTGCATAACCCAAAAACTTAGGCATTTTACATTACAAATTCTCTCTATAAACTTAGTCGGTGCACACAGATTTTTTTGGATTTCTCCATCAATTCATTCTCAGGAAAACCACTTTCTTTGAAAAGATATTTGTATGACTAATTTTATTCAGGAAAAAAGACAACTCCAAAGCAGGAAGCAATAACAATTCATTACTGTTCTACTGAACCCACGTAGCATTAAGTCTCTGATTGTCAGGAAGTGCAATGCTAACAAAACAACTTACATCAAAAGGACAATGAAGTGTAATATAAGAAATAAAGCCCTCAAAATTCTCTTATTATGCATAGCCACGTGTGCTTTTAGCAGACCAAAATGAGACACTGCACAAAATTGTAGCGGTAGTCAAAGCAACCTCATACACCGCCTTGTAATTCTGTCATCAAAAACCAGCTCAATTGTTTCTACAGTTTATAATTATTCCATGCATCATGTTCTGTTGAGGGGAATTTCTATTAATCTCCCCTTTTTTCCTTCTCACAAGTTCTCAGTAATTTCTTTGCGAACAGTCTCTCTTATTCCTTGTTTCTAGAAATAGGATGAACTTCCCCACCTCCTTCTGTAAAGGTACAAGTGGCTGAAATCCTTCCTTTCTGATTTTCAGTATTTCTCAGAGACATGTCAACATCTTTCTCTGCTTAAGTCTAAAGTGAAAGTAATTGTAACTTCATCTCTAAAGGCACTCCACTGGAATTTAAGAAATAACTTACAGAATTTGACAACAAGAACTTTTTTTCCTCCCTCCACTGATGTATGTTTTATAGATTTTCTCTATTAGCATCCAAGAGTTCATTTCTATTTGTCTGAGATCTATAAGCAGTCATTTTGGTAAATCCTATTTTCTATCCATTTTCTGTCCTGGAAGGAGGAAAAGCAGAAACCCACACATATCTATTGGTATTCCAGCTTGTGCTGATCTGAATACCAGAGCAGTTTCTGCTAGTTCCACGTGGCCATAAAGGAAAAACTAAAAGTTCTTGCTCATTGACCATAAACTTCCTAACACCCCCTAAAAACAGCTAAGAAAAACATAACCTAGACTTTAACATCTAAATGCCAGATTCAGGCCTCTATTTATGTCCCTTGCTTTGATATCATATTTTAATGTATTTTTATTTGCCTATCCCTTGCTTTGATACTATATTTTAATGTATTTTTAGTTGTCTATCCCTTGCTTTGATATCATATTTTAATGTATTTTTACACACACACTTCAGTTGTGTACTAACTTAACACTCAGGTTGTGCCAGCTCAGTGCACTCCAGATTTATGTGTCTGATCATCCAATGGTGAGTTCTGAGGTCATTTTTTTAAAACATTAACACCTGTTAGCAGTGTCAATATCCAATTCTACACTTAAAGTTCAAATTCATTTTATTAACAGCCAAGGTATCTTCTTTGTGCTCAGCTGGCTCCTTCTTTCATTGTAATCCAGCTTGAGAGAAGGAACCAATTCCCTTAATGAAACCTTCAGTTATCCCTTCTAGTCTTTACTCATTTCACAGTCTGGTAAAAACAACTCAAGTATTCCAGATCCAGCCTTGTGAAGCCCAGGTACATTTTAGACTGGTAAAATAGGGTGCCAATACACTGCCTTTAGCCATTTATGCAATCACAGTATTTGACTTCTCATTTTTGCCTTTATAACTATAATTGAAACTGAACACTGGAACCCATCTCCTCAAACTTCCCCATTCAGCATCTGATTTATGCTCCCCATGCAGGATTACTATTCTACTGGCATTCTAGATAACATCCAAGAGACAGTAAGTTTTATAATATTTTCTTTGTTTCCCCTAAGACTATGACTTCCTGGTCTGTTTCCTGCCTCTTTAGAATAATTCTCCTTTGAGCTCACATTCAGCATGAGCTTGATTTGATTATTATTGGGTCAGAACCTCTGTAACATAGCAGTGTATTGAGCTAGGCAGTATGAAAATATCACATGGATTCTTACTCTGTCTTAGGGTATTTGGTTTTTATTTAGTTCTATTTCCCTCTCATTCAAACCTGTAAAAAAATTTCATCTCTATCAGTATGTTTTAGTTACAAGAGTGCTGGTACGTAGCATCATGCAACTTTCTGCAACAAAATTCTGTGTTTCCAGGCTCTTTTTATCCCAGTGAGTCAACATTGTACCTCATGATCAGCCCATGGCAAATTTAAGACAATTAGCCAATTGGTGGCTCCTCAGAGTTAACTCTAATCACAAGTCCCAGGTCCCAGATCAACCACTCCAACAGCACTTTTACCCAAGCACAAGCCAGTGATTAATTTTCACATCACAGCCCTGTGAACCCTTCACTGTTTATTTGCCACCTCTGAAACCTATCTGTAGATATGATGGCTACCCTACCTATCCATTTTTGCCACTAAAGCTGTCACCTGTTTTTAAAAAAATCTCTGGAAAAATCTGCATTGATTTTGTTTCCTTTATCAACTCAAATATGAACCGTCTCCATCCAGATTCAGGTTCTCAAGCTTGAAGGCTATTATAAGAGCATTATGTAAAAAAAATCTGAAAAATTATTTTAATGTCTATTTTATATTTAAATAATAATTTGAATAATTAATTTCAATATTTAATTTTTAAAATTAAGTTTTAAAAGTAACTCCAGTTCTGTAACTTGAGAAAATCAAGGCTCTAAAAGACATTCCATTTTTCTCCTGTCATTAGGAATACACAATCACAGAACATCCACTACACCTCTAAACTGTCTTGGCATTTATTACCACAAAAGACCTGTGAAACACTGATTCTTCCCTGTTAAAATTGCTGTCTAGAAGTGACTCTACTTCACTTTCCAACTGCATTTCAAGCAAACTGGTTCAATACCTCTGTGAGTGGATAGTGGAAGCCATTCCTGCTAAGAGCACACATGGTGCTACAACATTTTTATGTCACCAAGCTTTTACAAAACAACTGTAATTTAAGGTTAACCAGCAGGAAAAAAACATACTTGAGGGAACAGAAGAGCAAGGGTTCACTGTGCCTCTGTCAGAAAAAGTACACCATTGCTTGGATCAGAGGTTTGTCCAGAGATACTTTTTTTTTCCAGCAAAAATGCAAAATTAGCACTTCAAAAGAGCCAAAAGATGCATATCAAGGAAATGTGGTCCTTGGATTTCTTAGACATTGGTCCAAATTATCTGTTTTTTATTAATTCTTTGGTGTGAAATGGCTGATAGGATTCTTTAAAAATACCTCCAGAGATGCCAAAACCACCCACTGATCCTGCAGTGGGATCCCTAAATCCCACATGGGTGGGAGATAGCAGAGGGCACGCACCTCCAATGCCCAGCCGAAATAACAATTCATTCAGAATATTCAGCAAAGGCTTATCTGAGATAGTCAGCTCCTCTCTAAATATAAGCATGGCTTAAAATAGAATCATCACAGCAAGCAGGCAATTGGAGAGGATTTAACAAAACCACAGAAAATCTTAAACTGTTCTGATAATCTTAACGAATTTCAGGCCAGCACAGATGACAAGGCAAGCATGAATGAAAATTACAGATGCATGCATTCAGAACAGATGCCAGAAACCATCTTCCCTGCACATACACACCATCATGAATGTGCACAACAGCCCTTCAAAGTCATCCAAAACACAATTAGATATTACCAGGGGAATGAAATATTGAAGAGTGTGTTTAGATTTTTATAGGCCTGATGACCTCTGTTCGTTCCCCAGACATTTCTGATAACATTGCTCTCTTCCTTCATCAAAGCTGCTGAAATGTTTGCTCCATCTGTTTCTTAGGAAATACAAGTTCCTTTCTACACCTTCACTCTGAATATAGAATTAATACTTTAATAAATGTACTAAGACAATTAGGAAAAGAACCAGACCCATGCTAGCAGCCATAAAACCATCATGGTTTCTTCTGCAGCATCAAGAACTGCACAACTGGGTGGCCTTAGTGGCCTCAAGTCATATATCCCAAATTAAAAATATATTCCATTCTGGGACACCTGAAGATTGCTCCCATTTTTCCAAGCAACATCTTCCAAGTCAAGGTTCCCAGAACCTGCTTTTGCAGAGCAGCACACTAAGTTGTTTCATGCTGGCATCCAGTTTTTTACATACTTGGTAATTTGGCTTAATCATTGATTGTAAAATGCAAGAATTCATTCAAGACTTCAGCTGCAATCAATACATTTTAGACCCATATATCTTCCTACTTTTTTATGGTCAACACTGGTGCCTCTCCTTGTTTCTGAGGGTTTCCTTCTAACTTCTGTACAATTTTCTGTATTTCTTACAATAGCCTTAGCTGTTCACATCAAAAACTGTAAAAGCCCTGTTCTCTTGCTCTTCAAGACATCCTCCATTTCCCTGTTTTATACTGAGAAATCTCTATATGTGAAAACAAAAATTGTTATAATGCTTCTGTTAAAGCACCAGCAAATGTTCAAAAATCCAAGGTAGTTCCAATCTCAAAATCTTTTCTACTGTTAGGATCTAACCCCACAGTTACAATATAAATATGTAAGGTAAATCTGAGGGAGAAGTCATGGAAGAGCGCTAAAATTTGCATTACCAATTATGTCTTTCCATGATCTGAATCAGTTTTTAATGAGTCATGTGCAAAGCAGCACTTTGAACAGCAGCTTTTACACCTTCAGAGACTGTGGACAGAACTCAGTTGTCTGACATAAAACAGCAACTTCATACATTCTTTCAAGCTGCTCTATGAATGCAGAGCTTATTACACAGTGCTTATCTGTGTGCAATAGAATAATGGTAACTACACAGCCTAACAAGCTTAAAAAGATTTCTTCTTTTTCAGATAGAAAGCTCCTCTAAATCCTAAGTAATGCTACAACTATGTTTAGAAATAAACTAATTCATATTTATCAACTGCCATTAAATCTTAATAAATCTAAAACCTTGAAATAACTCCTACCTCACAGCAATAAATGGGAAAAATTCAATTTCTGAAGAGTCAAATCTCAGTTTCACAGCCAGGCTGGAAGAGATGAGAAACATGCACAACTGAAGAGCCTTCTCACCCTCTAACTGAAAAACTAAAAACCTTCCCGAAGCAGCACAAAGAAGGGTGGCAGAAGCCCCAGTTTTAGAATTAAATGCTGCTCCCTGCTGTAAAACGTATATTTCACCTCATCAATAAGATTCTCCCTTTCCTCCTATCGAGTATCAGCAGGCAATCTAAATCATCAGTCCCACCATACTGCAGGACAGCAAATAATTATTTTCTCTAGAAACAAAACCACTCTCACTACTTCATTATTTCATCACACTCTTTCTTTTAAGAAGAGCACATCTGAAGTTGCTAAGGCTGTTAAGGCTATTTTTACGTATTTAAAATTGTGAGCATAACAACATAAAAATTCTCTCATGAAGTTTTATTTGAATCACTCATGCAAAAGAGAAAAAAATCCACTCTTTCAAAATTATACACTGTCTTTGGCAAGGAGAAAAATAGCTAAAGGGAACAATAAAACACTTTCATGACACTATTTTTTATATTAGTTTTGTCCCTGGGCTATAAAAAATGTAGCAGGCATGCTGTAAGAAAAATGAGTGATTCTCAAAAGTAGCAAAAAATGTATTTTCTGACACGATTCTTTGTGAAACTTGAAAATTAACTAAGTTTTCTGTAAGCCTAAAAGACAATTTAATAACACTACATTGTCCTGCTGGAAACTATAAAGTGGCCACATAGTTTAAGCAGACATTTATATTAAAGCACAGAGATGAAAGGAAAAACTGGATATACTCTACATGACAGGCAAGGATAGATCCCATATACAGATTTGGTGAGGTTCATGCATTCAGTACATGAAATCACAAAAACAGTCATTTTAAAGCAGAGCTCTTCCATACTACTCTCACCTGCACACCTCACACAACCACTTCCCTGAAATCTGGAAATTGCCTCTTAGCAAGGTGCTATTACCTTCTGCTGCACTATAAACTCATGGGGCAAGCCTGAAGAAGAGCAGGTATTATTTGCTGTCTTTATTTTCCCTACCACTTACAAACAATAATGACTATCTAGGAAGGCCACCAGCTCTGTGCATAACAGTATTCAACTCTTTTCTTTGCTGACTCACAATTTCCATCTCCATAAACTCCACAGATTTATGTTTTCCCCTGCAGAAGCTATGGCACTCATCTGTTATTGTGGGAAGTACTTCAGAGGGTACAGCCTCATACCACAGCATCATGAAGATTCTGTATTTCTGTGGTTTTCTTTCCTTCTGCTGATCCCCTCATATTTATCCTTTCATTATATGGCAATTCCTTTGCTGCAGCTAGAAAAGCACAAGATGCAACCCTTTCAACCCTTGCCCAATTCAGCAAATACATTCTGTAATTCTACAGAACATGAAATACAGTAGAAGGCTTCTGTTTCCACAACTACAAATACTAAAACCACACAAATTGCTACGAAGCCCAGAACCTAGCAGTCACCAACATGCACTGACAAACTTAACACAGAAATAATATTCTTATTTAACATTGCTAGTAAATGCTTGCTAAATATTCTGTTGAATAACTCAAGGCTGAGCTAAGGACTAATGCAAGAAATTACCTGCATCATCATTCATACAGTATGGAATTTGCATGTGATGTGCAAATGATCTGTGTGGCCTTCCAACAAATAATTTTGCTTATTCAGGACAGCAATTATTACAATATGTCTTCCTTACTACTTTGGCTTGGACAAAAAGAAGCTGAATTCAGTCTTTGAAAGAAGTCAGTTTTGCAAACAAGAGAAGCAATCTATCCTTTCCCAGGAAAGGATATGTTGGCACAGGACAGGATCAGAAACTGTGGCCTGCTTGCCATATCAGAGAGCACCTGTTTGCTGGATAAAACCCATACCAAATATGGAATTCTTAATAAATATCCATTTTTAACAACAGCACATGATAAAATGACATACTACCACTTGGGGTTGCATGCAACTGAAGCAAAGTGTCAAGCAGCATATATTCTACTTCAAGATACAAAAGCAACTTATGACTGCTAAATTGAATGCCTTTGTAAAGTTGACAAAAATTAATCATATCTTTAGGCATCATTTTCAAAAGAATTTTAAAAAGCCATGACGAAATACAAAAAGATGAGGTATTGTTTTAGCAGTCAGCTAAAGCAGAACTGAAGTGGAAGTTTAATGTGTCAAATTGAATGCATCATGTACCAGAATTCCTGGGAAGGGAAAATACAATTTCTTCTCTTGCTTCTAGAGATCATCACATAAACATAAATATTCATCTTATATTATAAATAATGAAGCCAGTTTGGGAATGAATATCTAAAAAGAGGACCTATCACTAACAATAATATGGAAGGGAATAATTATGGAACTTTATCTTCCATCAACTTTGAAGCTTTCATATTTCTAATCCTTTTAAGTAATGAATACATTCTTTTTCAGTACTGCACTACATCAAACTGGGCCATCTGTTAAGAAGTATCATTAAGACATCCAGCCCTCTGAGGGACAGAGAAGCAACATTTACTGCTTGCTTAAATAGTTGCAGATGTTTCTAGAAACTGCTAAAAAAAAATTAATGTGTATATTCTTAGACCATGACCCAACAGGGAGTCTCAAGCATGCTGGTCCCTGCAACCACATGCATGTGCTTTTTAAGTTCAAGGCCTCAGTAAATATTTAACCATGCATATTTACTAATTAATATTTACTGGCAGAGGGAGAGGTTCAGAGCCCCTTCATTGCCATCTGCAATGGCACTGGAGGTATTTATACACAGGCAAGACAAATATTCCAGCAGAGCTCAATAACCATCTAAGCCTGCAAATGTTTCATGGTCATTTGGCACACCTCCTGCTCGAATTTCTCAGGCGCATCACTAAAGGCTGACATGTGAGTCCTGAGAGGCCAGGCTCCCCTTGAGCTCAGCTGAGACTCAGCACCAAGGCAGAGATGAGGAACAGAGACACAACACACAGGGAATGATCATTCACCCAGCAGTGCACTGATTAGAACACATTTTTTAAAAAAGCCTGCTCAAGCCTTAACCTTGTGATACCTGCATGTTCCTCATTTAAGGGGATTTCCTCAATTAAGATTTTAGTTATTGCCTGTTCGGTCTGGTCCAGCCTACAGCCAGGACTCACAGAGCTGAAAGGAAGAGGAACTGCATCTCAGTATCCTCTGGAAGGAGGAAAAATGAGGTTCTGGGCTCTACCATTAATTTTTTCATTTTTGTTTTGCACTGGTACTATTTCATTGTGCAGCTTAATTCATAAATTAGTCCTGAGAGTGCTCAGATCTAAATCAACCTCCTAATATCCATCCATCCAACTAGAAACTTAATGCTATTTTTGAAATTTTAAAATAAAGACCTTGAAGAAACACTTTCAAAACCCTGCAGTTGCAGGTATAAGGAACAAAATATATTTCTTTTTCAAATACAACATCCTTTTAATAGGATGTTTTAGGAGATAATGGTTCCTTTCTCCTTTGTATGTGCTAAGTCTTCTAACCAAGGAGTATCACATAGTGGTTTTAGAATCGTGCTTATAGAGGTACTTAGTATCTTATTAAAAAGGAATTGCTCTTTTCAATGTGTTCCCATATTCCTTCCAAGCTGGCTTACCTCTACAAACACTGCAGCACTGGTTCTCTGGAAGAACATGATCTTTTTCTGAGCAGTTCAGTGGTGGACAGGTCTCTGTTACTTTGACTAAAACTCCATTCTGAAAATAAACAACATTTTAAAAAAAATTACATTGGTGAAAATACATGCAGTGGCAAGGATCACATTCTCTTCCACCCACAGCACTAGTAATGTCCAGTAACAACACTGGTAAATTAGCAAGAAGCAAGTTAAATTCATTTGTTCCACCATGACATCAAATCTGGAGCAATCTACTGTGCATTTCTCTGCATTAAAAAAAAATATTAAAAGGCAAGGCACTTCACCTCAAAATTCTATGCTAGTTTTGCCAAATATGTAGTTTCATATTTGGTAAAAGTCTCAATATGTAGTCTCATATTTGGTAAAAGTCTCATTTTACCAATATGTAGTTGTCTTCTTTTCAAGTATTCAAAGGAATTTAAGAATTTCAATCCAGCTTAAAGATAATCTTCCTGCTTTCTGCAAATCTGAGCTTTATTCCTCTTATTTCCCAGTCCACATACTTCATTGATAAGTTATTCAACTCCAATTCACACAGCAAGACCAGTATTTTCAAGTGTTGTGCTGTTCTGTTGTGTCCAAGAGTGTTCTTTAGAATTACTTAGATCACCTTATTTCCAAAGTCAGATCCTCCAGAGAAGAAAGACCATCTTGAGAGATCCCTACAGAAACTGCTGTGTAAAAATCAAGCTAAAGACATTGCTATGATTTTGATTTCTAGACTTAGAATAAGACTGTGATAGGAGGTCTAGATGCTGGTAGAAACTTTCTGTAATCATAGACATAGAGCCTTCATGGGGAGATTTTTCCACCAAATTTTACTCCTTCTTCTCCCATGCAGCAGATCAGCCTCACTATGTCTCCAGACCAAACAGCTCTCCAGCACTTAGTTCCTTGTTTCTTAACATCTTGTCCCAAAATAGCCTCCTCTTTTACCTCATCTTTTACCTTATCACCCCCTCCAGCCTTCTCCATACCATAATTTACTTGTTCAGCACCCCTTCTGCAGCTATGCCATCACTGAAAACTAGCAAGTGGAGCAAAAATTAACAACTAGGATTTGCTCAGTGGGAACTACAGTAACTACCCCACAGTACTGTCCACACCTGAGTAATCTCATTTTCCAAGCTATGAAACTCCACTAAGAAAGCAGGCAGCCTGCTATGTTGCCAAAACTCCTTTTTAACATCAGTCTAGTCCTCACTCCTCCCACAATATTTTTCATGACATCTCAGATGTCAGAACAAAAAGGTGGAATAAGCATTTCTGCTTTCCTCAAATAAAGAAATTTCATTTTCCAGCTATCGTAATTGCAGAGCCAAGTTTAAAAATATGATCCGAACATATCTAGGGCTGGGAAAGCAGAGGAAAACCAATCCCAAAAAACAGACAAAATCTCATTAAAGCAATCATTCTCGTAATCTGAAGGGCCAGATGTGGTGTTTGTGAGGGTCCCCAGGACGAGGTGAGAGATGAGAATCTGACTCCATGTTCTCAGAAGGCTGATTTATTATTTTATGATATGATATTATATTAAAAGAATGCTATACTAAAACTATACTAAAGAAAGAGAAGGATACAGACAGAAGGCTTCACAAGAATGAGAATAAAAACTCATGACTGAATCAGAGAGTCCAACACAGCTGATGGTGATTGGCCATTGAGTAAAAACAATTCACATGACACCAATCAAACATGCACCTGTTGGTAAACAATGCCCAAGCCACATTCCAAAGCAGCAAACAGAGGAGCAGCAATCAGATAATCATTGTTTTCATTCCTCTCTGAGGTTTCTCAGCTTCCCAGGAGAAGAAATCCCAGGGAAGGGATTTTTCAGAAAATACCACGGTGACAACCAGATACATGACTTTGAAGAGAGGATGTTGAAATTACCTGTGAGTGCACCCTGCATGAAGAAACATCCAGCGCAGAAACCTTGCTCTCATAGCTACACAACACTGCCACAGCAGACTGCAGCACAGGCTCACACAGGTAAAAACCTCTGCTGGTCATCAGCCCTGCCACCTCACCTCACCACACCAACTCAGCTCTGCCCCTCCAGGCTCCAGAGGGAGATCTCACCTACACACTGAGGAAATGCCTGCTGAGTCTGCAAGGCACAGATGATGTGCCCGAGGTGCCCAGCAGCTTGCAGAACTTCCAGCTGAGGAGTGCAGCCTTGCCAGGGAATGCAAATCTGTAATTCTGGAAGCGCTGCCCGTCACTGCCCCGACATTGCAATCCTCAGGCTAAGCAGGGCCAATTGCCTTCACTGGCAAGCTGCACCAGTTGCTGTCGTGAATAATGCTAAAAAAACCCCACAGGCATCTGCTTTTCTTATTTTTTGTGAGAAAAAGCAGCTACAGAGGGCACACATCATCAGAGCAAGAGCAGCGGAGTTAATGGAGGCGTTCGGTCTCCTCCTGATCTCACTTCCACAGGGGAAAGGCAGGAATCCCCCACGGCTGTCTGTGCAACTGCAGGATCAAAGGTGATAAAAGAACCAGACACTGAGCCATCACTTACTATCACGTTATCAAACAAGCAGCTAGAACAGCTCTGGCTGTAACTCATTGCCTATTTAAGCTCAGACAGGACAATTACAGCAGAAAGAGTAAAGTATGTCAGCACACCACAGAAAGTGTTGGCTGACAATAAATCTGGCCAGAAAAATATGGCAAGAAACGGTATGAAAGTCAAATGAGTGTCAGGATGAGTCAAAAAGCTAAAGACAAATTTATTCCAAGCTCACTGCTTCTTTAGTGACTCACAAGGAGATTAAACAACACAAATTGAGAATTCCATTAATTTAATGACAGTAAGATTTTATTTCCTTAAGTCTTCTATTTTCTGCAGAATTTGCATCTTGGGAAAACAAATTAAACTTATTTGTAATTAAGTTTTAAAACAATTAAAACATTTCCATGTTGAGTATTCTTTAGGTTAAAATTAATTTGTCTGTAAACTAGTACAGATCCAATTATAAGAATTATCATCATCAGATTTCAGATTTTATCCACTGAGATAAGTAAGAAGAGTTCACACTTCAGAATTATTGCTTCAGGCAGCCTTAGAAAAATTATTCCTTTTTATATTCAATTCACATATGTAGTAGTCATAGAATGTGAATAGAAATAGATGTCAAAAAGAGATTTTTTTTCTGGAATAAATATATCAAACCTCAGTTGTGACATACAATCCACAAAGAATGAGATCTGGAGTCAAGAACTTACAACAAGATAATTAAATTTCTCGTAATTACCAAGGTAAGTACATACAAAAAAGGACTGGATGTAAGCCTAAGCAGTGACATGCAGTGAAAATCTGAACAATAAACAGCTCATCTCACATGATCGGCTTCAAAAATTTGCAAGATTTCAGATAAGGCTATTTTGGTGGGGGCTTTTTCCTGTCTGAATTTATCTCTGTCCTGGTTCCAGACAAGACAGGGTTGATCTCTGCAGTAGCCAGGAGGGGCATGGCCAGGACAGGAGGTTGTCCTGCAGCACCTCACTCTGACGCAGGGCTGCTGGGGTCCAGAGGTAGCAGTCAGGTTTTGTTGTTCCCTGTGAAATGATCACCTCTTCCCTGTACCCTGTGTCATTACTATTATTGCTGTTACTGTTTATTTTCTTATGTCCTTGCTGATGCCAATAAACCGTTCTTACCTCAACCCATGATCTTTTTACCTTTTGTACCTCCAGTTCTCTCCATCCCACCCATGGAAGTGAGAGATGTGGTTTCAGAGAGAGCACCACATGCAGCAGTATCACTCCTAAGCCACAACAAGCTGGTATTGATCACTCTTTTAGGACACAGTTTCAAACAGCAGCCTCAGCTGTCACTCTGAAGAAGTACATTGTTCCTTATCTTTACAAAAAAACTTTTTAGTCAACCTTCCTGAAAGCTGTGGGCCCTGTCCATCTTGTATGGCACACTGTGACTGCCTGCTCCCAGCATTATTGAAGAGGCATTTATTTTTGTACCCTTTGCTGTCAAGCATGTCATCTGTTTATGTACAGGCATCGTGTCATTCACAGGCAGTTGATCAACTGCAAATTCCCATTCCAAAAAAAGTTGTAAAAATCTTTCCGCTGACATTCAATGGCCCACATCACCATACGGGTGAAACCCAAAAAAAAAGCCCTAAACAAACCAACAAACGAAAAAATCAAACACTTACTGAATGCAGAAAAGTGCAGTTATCAAAAGCTCATACACACTTGCACTTTCTGGCCTTCTCACCACAAAAGAGAGATAGAAAAGCTGGGAGAGATCAGCCATGGACCGTGAGGATAAATAATAGACTGGAGCTTCTCACAGGAGGAAAGGCTGGAGAGGAAAAGGCTCAGAGGGACCCTACAGACACACATAGATCCCCAGAGGGAGGGTGCCAAGACAGGAGCAGGGTCCCCGGGCACAAAGTGAACCACAGCAGGGCCCATGTGAGCATCAGGAAACACTCCTGCAGTGTGGGGCTGCTGGGCAGTCTCCATCCTTGGGGACACTCAACATCTGGATGTGGTCCTGGGCAGCTGGCTCCAGGTAACCCTGCTCGAGCAGGATAGTTGGACAAGATGACCTCCAGAGTTCCCTTCCAGCCTGAACTGTTCCATGATTGTTAGAAATACCTCTGTGCTCCTTTTGTCGTTGTAGATTCATCTAAAGAGTGTTTGCGGGCAGGATTCCAGCTGGGAATGGTTGTTCATGAATAACATCTGTGCTTATGGTTAAGAGGATGTGCATCATAAATATTTTTAGTCTGGATTAGTTTTGAAAAATTAAAAAAAGGTCTCTCTGCCTGATAAAGAAAGTCTTTGATCTAGCTGGATCCATCAGCAGTATTATTTTTTTTTAGATGGAAAAATCAATACAAGTTAAAAGCCTCTTAAGTTTGGATCAGTACTATGCAAAGAATAAGGAACCTATCGTCAAATAAAAATTGAAATGTGAAATTTCAATTTAATCTTTTTGACATTACTCCACTTACAAATATATCCTCCTTTACAGACACAAAGATTTTTAAGTTATCTTTATCAACACTATTACATTGACAGTAGATGTGTACCCTCCACTGTATTCCTACATGAATCAGCAGCTTTGGAAACTTGATGTCAGCTTTTCAAGTCTGGAAAATTAAACCATATTAAATTTTGTATGGTCCTCCCCTATGACAAAGTCCCTCCTTTTGTCATACAACACCTTGTCCACACAGGACAGAAAACAATGACACAGCCACAGTTTGACTCATCACAATCCATCCTTCATCCAGGGAGCATTCCTACCTGAGGCAGCAGACAAGTAGGCCAGATTTAGGAGGTCATGCTGAAGACATATTGAATGAACCTCCTGCACAGAGACACATCAGCCCACAGAAACAGATGCAAGCACCCTCTTAAAAACTCTCCCCAGGCCAGAGATTTAATATTTTTTGAAGCACAGTTGTGGACAGAACTTCAGATTGTTGGGGTTTTTCTGAAGGCACGCATCAAATGATTTTTTAATGGCGTAACATTCACAGATGCCATTTTGAATATTTATCAATACTGTCAATTAAGATGCAAATACCAACTGCAATGTTACTGTAATTAACATTGCCATATCATTTTCTTTTTAACAATAAGCAAAATACAAAAGCTGTTTTCATTATTTTACTCATTCCTAATGACAGATATTTGATGGTTGGTATTTGCTTTTAATCTTCCTGAATGTATTATCACACTTCTAATGATGAACATAACACTCTTATTTATAGCACAGAGATGTTCCACAGACATAATTCAGATCACCCTCTCTGGTTTCACTCTAACTTGAAAATACTCCTGTTCTCATTTTATACATGTACTTCCACTCTCAAATAAGCATTCTATGCCATATTATAAATGACTGTCATCTTAGTCTGCCCTCCCAGCAACAACCTTGCCCGCGTTTTTGTACAGGCAGTGCTGAGCACCCCATACAGCTCAACAGGAACAATAGCAAATTCTGCATAACAAGCTGTTTTCACAACATCTGCAAGCAGCTATTGTCCATTTCCATTAGTGAACAGAAAATTGCTACTCTGCACACTGAGCTCTAAGCACAACAATAACCAGATCACTGTAATCTTTCCCAATGCACACTCACCAACACCCCTGAACAGATCTAACATGATCTCCATTCACCTGTGCTCTTAAATACTGACTGCCATAGCCCAAATGTCATGAATTTGCCAAAAAAGAATTCAGTCCATTTCAATATTCTGTAATTTACCTCAATTATTAGAAGAGCTATATATAGTCTGAACAACACTAGGAAAAATATAGAGTATCTCACACAATGTAACAAGAAGGTTGCTTCAAATTTTTGCAATTTGGCTGAAATAAGTAATTTGCCCAAGAGGCTGTCACTTTTTTCTAAAGCTCATCAAAAGCAGAGATAAGAAAAAACATTCTTCCAAATCATTTTGCCCATATTTCTCTTATCCTGCAAGGGTCATGTTCTTGTCTTGTTTTCGTATTTGTGGCTTTCAGTGACTTCAAGGTCACCTTTTTCGAGACAACAGATGTCACATTTGCATGAAGGAAGCCTAAAGAAATGCACTAACTTTTCACTGTCACTTCTGAACACCACAGATACATTTAAAAACAGGAAAGGTTTATACAACTGAAACTTACTCGACATTCCCTGCAGCTCTTGGTTAACACTCGTTGACCTTCTGCTAGCACTTTGCCTCCATAGATACACTTTGCTGTAATTCAAGAGGAGGAGGGAGATTAAAAATTCATTAAATCAGTGTTTAAGCAACAAATAAATGCAAGGTATAATGAAGAAGTAAAACCAGTATACACATACACTGAAAAAATATCAATACATTAAAAACACGATTCATTTTGCTTTCATCAGAAGTCAGTATCACATAGAATTACAAACAAAGTAACAAACAATAAATTCATTTTAAGAGAAAGTAGCCTCATTAGCCAAACTAAAGAGAGGGAATAGGAGCATAAACCGTATGTCTTGGACTAAATAACCTATCATTCAATAGAAAATGTTTTCACTACCAACATCACGTAGAGTAGTTACAGTATTTGTGTTACTAGAGGTCCTCACGACTCACTTCAAGAACTGGAGACATTTATTAGCATCCAGTTCATCACAAGAATAATGTAAGCACAGATTTCAAATAAGCCTTCACATTTTTTGTGGGCCCAAAGGTGAACTCTTCAACTTACTGGAGGACTGCACGAACAGACTGGATGAAGTGAATGACTACTGAATCAACAAACTGCAAAAATCTATTTCAGGAAAATATTCTTCAGGCACATGTGAAATATGTAGGACTTTCCCAGGAAACTGAGAACTCCTACTGCAAAACTCTTGCCTGAAGTTTTGACCCTTCTGCCAAAGATAAGTGGCTCCACAAATGATCCACCAGACTGGAACATTCTTCACTCACTTCACGGCAAAGTCACCCGGCTTGGGACTCCTGCCACCATGAAGAAGGCACCAGGCATCAGGGCCACAGCAGCAAACAGCTTGGTCAATTATGACCAGAATTATCACAGTCCCCATGCAACTACATGTCTAAATTCCAATTGCAGGGAAGGACAGTAAATCCATCAATTAAAGAGAGCAGCTGGACTGTTACGATCTCACACAAATCAAGTAACCGCCATAAAAGCGCCCTGCATTACAAAGCAGATCGATGTTAAACACTGATAAAATAACTTTCTGCTGTGCTATTTCAGCTCTTTCTGTACTTGGCCACTAAAAGTCTGACCCGTGACCCTGAAAGGAAAGCTAAAAGGTGTGAATCCTGTGCTGCAACTGAGCAGTGCTTTAAGGTTTTGAGAGTCAAGGCACTTGCACAGTGCAAGTGTTCAGAGCAGTCTGTTCTCAAAACACACACTCTATCTAGGACTGTTTTACCTGAATCTCCCTCCTGAGTGCCCAGGGGGGAAATTCAGGTAAATTTCCTGGGTAAACCCCCAGGCAGGGGAAGCACTCACAGGTGCAAGTGTGTCCCCCTTACAGGTGATGCCAACAGCTCCATAGCAGCAACTGCCATAGCCAGATTGATTCCCAAATTTTAAGCAGAAGAGACTGCTAGATCAATCTTCATGAACCTTCAGACATAAATTTGCTTCTAATGACTCTTTGTGAAAATGCTCATTTCTTTAAAAAAAAATGATTTACAATTTTCATGCTAACTCACTTTTCATCATCACTAAAGCATTTAAAAAGAGGTGTCTTCCTTTTGGCATCCTAGTTTTCTTTGGTTTTCAAAAGCTGCCCTAGTTTTTATGCCTTACTTGTTGTGATCTCACTTCTGAAGAAAACTTCAGATGAGGAAGCTTTGTTTAAATTAGGAATCCCAGTAACTATTTTTAGGAGAATTTGAAATAGAGACATTTCCTTCTTTCTGTCTGCTTTCCTGACATGACTGCTTTTTACAAAAGAATGGACACACTGGAAAGCAAGTTAATGTACAAATCAGAAAAATTATATCTAAAAATTATAGTCTTTTGCCAAATATTATTTGAAATGCTAACACAAGGTGGCAGGGATCAAAACTGAACTGCCTAAACCCCTTAACATATCAGACATTAGAGCTTTGCTCATTAACCCTTAGCTAAGACGGGAAAGTGTTCAATAACCCAGCCATTCAATAATCCCTAGAGACAGCAAATTACAACTGATGGTTCTATCAGAGCTAAATAGAAAAAGCACAGAGAAAATAACACCTGCAGTGCAGCTCTTTGGAAAACCTCTGCAATTACTACTATCTACCTAGAGGTGACCAACTGTGGTCCTAGCACATCATTTTGTCAAGGAGCTGGCATTTACAATCAATTTCAATCAACTTCCACACGTCTCTTCCCATTGACTGACACGCTGAGCTCTTGTCAGAATAACGAGTCAAGTTTGTGCCAATCACTGACAAAAGGCAAGTTTGATTGTTCATCTTCCCATTACAAATAACAGGAACAGTTCACTCATGAGGGTATACACTGAATCTACAATTTGGTGCCTCACAATTTCTTTGTGTCAGATTTTGACTCTTGCGCATACATCCAGTTTCATGAAAGAACTTCCTAGACCTTCAGTGTTACAAATAAAAATATTTTGAGACAAATAATACAGGCCAGCATGGCCACTTTACCACCCAAGTACTCTGTTCATGAACACCTTTTAGTATGCAGAATATTCATGCTGACACACAGCCCAGAGAAATGAGATTACATGAGAAACAAGAGCAAGTGCAAGATCACAGCTAAAGGATATTTGTGTACAGAACTAACGAATTCAATGACTGAAGAAGGGTGACAGAATGCTAAAAAAGTGTTATTATTTTCCTAATAAATCCTAAAATAATTCAACATCTCTGTCCTAATAAATTATTGAAAAGCTCATGCATGAAGTTTACTCATCTTCCAGAACAGATCAGGGGAAAGCGAATTTGTGCTTCTCAAGGTACGGCTGGCATTAGTATACAGCTAAAATTTTCATACATAAATTGCCTTTGTTCCTTGCACTACTATTAAAGTAACAAATATTGAATATTCCTTCCGTGAATGTTACTTAACAGCTTTCATTCCCAGTAAAAGGAACTGAAAGCTGATAATAACACCAATCACAAAATGTACTTAGCTTTTCTTTCTTCTCATTAATTTATTTGGAAATTAATTACAGCAAACTACGGCTCCACACAGGGATATTAAGCCAGGGTCTGATATACTGTCATGTTTATTTTAAAGAACAGCCTTTTAACTTGAAATAAAAGACAGGCAAAAAGATAACAGCTTGGTTGGTTACTCATCACAAAAGAAAGTTCAGACCATAGGCTCGATGCTCCTCAACACATCAAGAGGAGATACCAACTGGAGCCAAGTCAGCCTTCCCAACCCCCAACAGGATGAATCATTTTACACTAACAATAGGTAAAAATAGTACTTCAGAAACTTGCAAGGCTTGTTCATTTCTCAGCAATTGTTCATTTTCTTCCTAAATCACGTTTGCCACTATGACTCACATTACCTGAACTATCAGGAGCTCTGAAAACCATCCCAAAACGTGCCTGGTGGCAGGACAAGAAGGCAAAGCAGCCAGGTGTGTGTGCTGTACTCACCCTTGCACACCTTGCAGCACTGAGTGTCCACATGCACGGGCAGAGCATCGGGGGGACACTCCAGAGGGGGACAGGACATCCTCCTGCACTCCACAGCTCCACCCTGAGCAAAGGGGGCAGGACAGAAATCAGCTGCATTTTATACACACCACCAAGAACTATTTCAGTAAATGGAAACACCATTCTGGATTACAAACCTTTCCTTCAAGCAAACAGATTTAATCCCACCCAACTGCAAAATGAATCAAAGTGCAGCTGAAGGTGAACTGCCTTCAGTATTTTGATACATATTACTGATTTTGCCCCCAAACCCATACATCAATTGGAAAACATAAGTCAAGAACATAAGCCCTACTTTCGGTATGCTGTTCCAATCATCTCTGGGTTTTTTAACAATCAGGCTTCTATTTTCCTGAGCAAACAAAGGCTCTCTTCAGATATTTATCAAATAATTTCAAAGATACAAGTTTTGCATACTAATCCTCTTTCTGTCCCTGGTATTTTTCAGTCTGATAAATGCTGAAAACGAATCTGCAAGTTGTTACCATGCAAGATGCAACTAAGCATCTATGAATACTATTAAGATAACACCTCCTTTTTGAAAAAGCTACTGCAGTGAAAACAATTCCAAAGCAAACGCAGACAATGCCACTCCTTCACCCCAAAACCACAAAGTCCTCACAGCTATAATTAGAACAAGTAAGAAAGCATTGTCAAGGGAAGGCAGATTTTATGTATGAAGCTTACAAATAATAATGTCAAAATTTTATTTGTTTTACCATTTCCCTCTCTATTGTCCATGCTGCCACTAGACCCATACTAAAAACACAGGAATTCTCAGATGAACATTATGTATTCAAAGGCCATTTTCACATTTTCATTAGATCCTATCCTTCAAACTCTCCGGACATTCTTACTTTGCATGTGCAATTCCTGCAGTGATCATCTTCAACCCATGAGTCTTTGTCTCTGTAGATCAATCCATTTACTTGACAAGTCTTCTCACAATGACAGTCTTCCAATTGACTCAGCCTTGTTTCTGCATAATTTAACTATAAATGAAAGTAACTTGATGAGACTTCTGCAATTCAAACACATGATTTAAAAAAGCAAACACCAGTACACTTATTTTTAGCAAAACCAACTTTAACCACAACCTGTGAAACACTGAACCAGGAAATCAGCAGGTAAGAACTAACCCTACTCCTCAGATTTTGATGGAGTTAGTACATGGTCACCCCACACTATGATCAATGGAGAAACCATGCTCCTGGAGCAAACCCTGGGCTTGTGGTTAGCTCTGAACACTCCTTGTTGTTACAACAGAAATACAAGCTTAATATTGAGCAGTAAATATGTGCATTCCTTCCCTGTCCATACAAATACTGAAAGACGACAGGCCTCTGTTCAAAAATATTTTTTTCTGGCAAAATAAATACAAGAAATTAAAAAAAAAAAAATCAAAACTTACAGGGAAAATTTTGTGATTCGTGAAAGTATTCCTGGCTGTATAAACCCATGATGTAAGTAAACCAGATTGCCCAGTCCATAAATGAAGTCAAGTGCTTGATTTTTCTTGATTTAATCAAAGCCAAGCTTGAACCTTTTTGACTTCCAGCAAGGAAAGACTCAGTAGAAATTTCTGTGCTGGAAGTCTCCATGTAACAAACACATCTGAATACAAAGCACACCCTAGTGGAGGCTCATAATTCACCAAAAGAAGTTATATTCCACTCCAAGAAGTGCAGGAGATGCCCAGACTGATTTCAGTAGGTTGTTAAAGCCACATGAATTACTTTAGCCATTATATTTAGAGGAACTAAAAGTACCCTAGCCCAGTGGGGAATGCTGCAATGTAGCACAACCCTTTTCTCCTGCAGCAAATTAACATTTTAGCCAGACTGTAACACCCTGACATAGAGTGGATCTCTATTTAAGGGCACAAAATTAAATCAACTGAACATATCTAATGGAGAGATTCAGAATTCATTCAAATTATGACAAAAATAAAATAAGCTTTACAAGCTAGGATTTATTGGATTTATTAGTCTTTAAAAGCAGTATCTTCACAAAGCACAGGTAGGAAGAGGAGGTAAGGGTGGTCAGCTTGCTACAAGTCGTGATCAAATGCTCCTTTCATAGCCCTCTGTGACAATCTGCCATAGCCAGGGCTCTGCTGGACCACTCACATGGGCCCTGTGTCCCATCTTGAGCCCACCAGACTCAGGAGAGGAACAGCCCAAGCAGGAGGGTGTGGTGTTTGCTGGGGTCCCCAGGACAAGGTGAGAGATGAGAATCTGATTCCACGTTCTCAGAAGGCTGATTATTCTATTCTATTCTATTCTATTCTATTCTATTCTATTCTATTCTATTCTATTCTATTCTATTCTATTCTATTCTATTCTATTCTATTCTATTCTATTCTATTCTATTCCATTCCATTCCATTCCATTCCATTCCATTCCATTCCACTACATTATACTACATTATACTATACTAAAACTATACTAAAGAAAGAGAAAGGATACATCAGAAGGCTTAACAAGAATGAATAATAAAAAGTCGTGACTGACTTAGAGCCTCACCACAGCTGGACCATGATTGGTCATAAATTAAAAGCAATTCTCATGGAACCAATCAAACATCCACCTGTTGGTAAACAATGTCCAAGCCACATTGCAAAGCAGCAAACACAGGAGCAGCAATCAGATAATTATTGTTTTCATTCCTCCCTGAGGCTTCTCAGCTTCCCAGGAGAAAATCCTGGGCAAAGAGGATTTTTCAGAAAATATCATGGTGACAGGAGGGAGCCTCCCTTTCCTGCTTGCACAGCTACTAAAATTATTGGAGCCTGAAACCAGTAGCTGGATTTTTCCTTCCCAGCTCTGAGTCTCCATAATTTTAATTTCTATAAACTACACATACACATTCATGGCAAACAACACTCGCTCCTCTGTTCAATGCTGTGATACAGCTGTTACCAAACAGAGACTGAGAGAGAAGCTGAAATTGCATACAGTGGAGCCTAAAAGCAACAACGAGACACCAAGACACTTTTCCAAACCATGGTGTCCATGCTCTGCACCTCCTGGTGCAGGATCAGGAGCTAGGGATGCTGCCCATGAGCAAGCCTGTTGTAGTGTGTTTTCTTTATCTGGCATTCTCTGAGCACCTGCCAGGCCACACAGCATCTCTGCAGGCAGCCCTTCAAAGCCTTGACATGCATCATCCCCACAAAATGTACCTGTGTCTACATTAGTCACTCTTGCCTGTTGTGGTCAGGACTTCAAAGGCAGACACAAACCTCCAGACTCCCTATTTTTAACTTGCATTTTTCTACCAAGTTAATTTCCTTTCCTGTAGCATGCATTTTGCCTGGACAACAGGAAACGACTGCAAGAAAACAGTCAGTGGACTGCTGTTACAGAAAAGGAATTTGCAATGAAGGATTATGCCAGCACCACTTTATGAAAGCGCAGAGTCTTTGCAGTACAAATACTGTGTTATTTGCTTCCCCTCATAAAGTACTAGCAAGCAAAAATATAATTAACATCAGAGAAAGCAAGTTACTCAGTACACTGCATAATTGGAACTTGCTCATACCACCAGCAGGGCTCAAAATAATTGCCTCTCTTTCATAGTACAAGCAGAAAACTGAACTAAAAGCTTCACATTTTTCATTTGGATCCAGCCTGTCCAAAGCACATCAGTTGAGTAAGAGGATTGCCAGCATAATGCACTCACTCTCCAAAAAAAGCAGTTTCCCCTTTCCTGTGGGGAAGGGAAAGAGCATTTGAAGTATCATGAAGCATTAAAAAGTACCATTTTTTTACACAAGCAGCACTGCTAGGCAAATCCTGGTTTGGAAATTCCTATAGTAACTACACTGGGAGTAAGGGCATTTGCAGGTTGGTTGCATCTGCACTTAAATCTAAGTAAGCAACATGTGAGTGCTGTTTCAAAAGAGACAATTAACATCCCTCTACCACAAACAGATTGTTCATCAACAGTAACCTCAAATAGTGTTCAGATTCTCCCTTTAACACAGATCAGGGGTTTGGTCACCTCTAAAACACAGTTTCCTACTCCAAAACTTCAGCACGGCCTTGCTGAACGGCCTTGGCTTAACACTGAGGTTGCCTGTGTATTGTAGGAGCAGAACCTAAAGAAAACTTCCAACATTTCAAACAAACAAAGAAAAAAATCCCCAACATTATAGATTCCCATTCACCCTATTCATGATCCAAAGCTGGGGGGGAAAGGAAGAAAGAAAAAAACCACAAACCCAAGCACACACCCCATCACCTGGAGCTGATGAAAACTGATAAAAACATTGATAAAATCCATTGATCAAAGGTGCTATCAAGGGCAGCACAGTCAGCAGGCTCACAGGCATTTTCATTTTGGGGCCTCATTTCAATTCCCAGCAAGGAGACTACACCATTCACAGGGCTTCCCACAAGAAAACATTCCCCCTCTGACAGCTTCACATGGTGAGGAAATTGCTGAGGGGTTTCACTCTTTTGTTTCTGCATTTATCCCTCAACATGAAAAGGGAAATCAAGCTAAGGCTTCTTACAAAAACATCAGACTCTGGGTATTTTGTCACTACCTGACAAATAATAAAGCAGACAACAGAAACATTATTGAGCTTAAGAAACAACCATGGTGCTATGTTCATAAGACTACTGCAGACAGCAAGAAAAAATATTGGCTCTACTATGAAAATTTAGAATCATTTTCATGGTATAAGAAATGGCGTCTAGAATAAATACTTTCATCTTTGTCTTATGGAAGGAAAGGAAGGAAAGGGACAACTAAAACAAAGCTTAGGTACCTACTTTTGCAGTCATTTTTGCCAGGAGTTCTTGCAAATCCATGATTCCTTGCACCAGACTTAAGAAATCACTGCAGGTTGGGCATGCTCAATAGAGAAAGATTAAAAAGAACAGAAAAGAAGGAAAGACACAATAACCCATAAATAAACAACAATCTATCATACTAGATTTATCTGAACATAAAATGCAATCTGTTTATACAGAATTCTTGCCTTCTGGAAGTCAGCACATGCAAAAATAACAAGCCTGAAAGTATTATTTTTAAAGCAGAGAAACAATCTGTATGAAAAATCTAAACTAGAGACAATAAAAAGATTGCTACTTACTGCGATTCAGATTAGGACACTGTGTTATATATCCATTAGGGATAAAGATGATTTTCACATCTTGAATAACACCCTTTGCAAAAGAAAAGTGGTAATACAGATTACAAACATTCACTTCAATCTGTACAACCTCTTTCACAAGTCATTTCTTCAGTGGATACAAAAGAAATTACCAGCTTACTCTACTGAAGGTGAACAAAACAGAACTCCTCCTATGTCTCTGTGTGCTTGGAACATTACAGTGATAACACTGCTTTCTCTTTTGTAATCACCAAATATAAGCTGCTTAAACCCTTTAAGTGGGGTGAGCCTGCCGAAAAAAGCGGTGCAATAATATCCATCGCTCAAGCCAATGACACACTTTTCCAAAAGACAAAATAAAACACAGCAAAACTCTTTTATCTTTTATCTTTTTTTTTTTTTTTAACCAAGTAAGACTGTGAAATCAAACACTGAAAAGACAAGCACCTGGTGCCAGATGTAAGTTCACACTTGGTTCCATGAAGCCCCCCCAGCTCTGTATCTCAGCAGGCAGTGGGGTAACGGTGCCACCAGGCAGAATCCAGCCCAGGCAGGCAGAGATGCCCTGGGCAGCACTGGCAGCAGGGCACTGCAGCTTCTCTGGGGCTCCTGAACCAAAGCAGGCCTGACAGCAGGACCTAAAGGTCAGTGCCTGCCCTGCAAGGACAGCCCCAGGGGAGGCAGCAGATGCCCAGTGCCCCTGCACACCTGGGCCCTGAAGCACCCCAGACTCTTCAGACAGTGCAGAAAATGCTGATGCTTGGGTTTGTTCTCTTCAGCTCAGGATGAAGCATTTGCTGCATCTGTGGCTGTGCAATGCTCTTACCTCACAGGATCCACTGCTTTAATAATGTCATGGCCACTAAGGGACAGGAGCAAGGGAAATCAAGGGACCTCTAGTGCTGACATTTGCACCTCCCCTGACTGCTAATCACATGTTGTGACACAGCTCTACCTCCTCACAGACAGAAAAATTTCTTTACAATGAAAAGAAATTTATCATGGCAGCAGTTATTGTCTAATTAAATTACTGATTTGCCAGACTGTGCTTTAATTTTCAGTTAAATTGCAATAGGGTGAATTTTGCAGGGCAAGGACATCGTCACTTGCTCACATGTCACCCATATGCCACATGCACTCACATGCCACCCATAAATAGAGGCCTCAAACAGTCCTTAAAGCCTGGCAAGTCACATTTACATGCTCATCTGTTAAAAGAGCAGAATGTAATCAGCAAGCACTGTTTCCTGCTTACTGTCTCATTATCAAATATTAACTGAAAATATTAACAGAGATAATCAGATCACCCTGTCTTTCTTGCAGCAGTATATACATTTATTAACCTTTTCACTTATGAGAATAATTAAACCATAAGTAATACTTATTGACTGGAAATGGAACATCCTGAAAGCCATTTTACACACTTTCTGTCAGCAGTCATCAGTGAGAAATTAGAAGGTGAGGCATAAAAATATACTTCAACACTTAAGCCTCTGCAGTGAAAAGCTCAGCCAAGAGTAAATGAGATTACAGAGTTCCACCACACCATATTGCCTAGCTAATGAGACACCCTCCAGAAAGAAGTGATTTTTTTCTTCAGCCTTTTTTTTTTTAGGTTCATCTTCAAATGTGTTTGTTGCATCAGAGTCACATTGCTCAACTGTCTTTTGGACAGATTTGCATTTAGACATAGCCTGAAGAGGAAACACAACTATTTTATGTGTCTTAATTTCTGGCTACACGAAAGCATATTACCATGTAATAACATATGAATATGAACTTCACTAACACAGATGACTTCTAGGTCCATATAACATCTGAAAATGAATTATTATGATCAAACATAGAAGTAAACTTTCCAAGGGCAGAAATTTTGCTGATGTATTTTTTTAATAGAAAGACTTCATTGTAGGCAAACACTTATTACAGCCATAATTATTGCAACAAATATGAAAAAACTCTGGTTATTCCTGCTTCAGCATTAGGTCTAGGCTGCCAAGAGCATGGATTTGGTCTTAACAGTGTGATGTCATTGGTCAAAATCTTTCCAGTTTTTCCCTTCCCAAGCAGACATGACCTTTATGTTATCAATAAAAACATTTGGCTAATGACATTCCAAGCTTCAGCTCAGCATCAGGACCTGCTAGCTTGAAGAGCCTTCCTCTGGTGCAGGCAGATTCCCAGCTACACGATGAAATTCAGGTTCTGCAGCACTAAAAATCAAGCCCATCCCATGAGGACATAATGCAAAAAGCCCAGTGAATTGCACTTCTCAGATATCTACCACATGGAACAGTCCTCCTGCATTCTGTGAAAAGGCTCATCTATTCCATGAGCTCCCCACTTGTGTGTTTTCATTTCCTCCATTGCCTTTCATCCTGTTTAAAACCCACTTCTCCCACAGAGATAACATCATCCACACAGCTGTGCAAGTTGCACTGGCCAGGGCTGGGAAGGCTCTACATGGTGGCACCAGCAGATGTGCCTGAAACTCCTGTGCCCTGGCAAAGCCATGCCAGCAGCCCAGATCCCCACTCCATCAGCATCCTGCTGCTCTTATATATTTATATATTTATATATTTATATATTTATATATTTATATATTTATATATTTATATATTTATATATTTATACTTACATTTTATCTTTTTATATATAAAATTGTATATATTATTTTTATATAGAAATTTTTATATTTATAAAATTATATATATGTACATAAAATTATATATAAAATTATATATTTATATATAATTATATATATAATTATAGTCATATGACTATATCAATTATACACACAATACTGTGCAATAAAAACACCAATATGCTTCTCAGGCACCTCCTATACAATCCCCAGGCACAAGCAGGATCAATAGAGGCTGCTCTAGTAGTTATGAAAACTACTGTCTAGCAACATAAATCACCTTCTCACCAAGGCATTAATAAGCTCATTTTTGCACTAGCTCTTTGGAGGGACCCTTAGGGGGGAGGGTTCTCCTCAGCAATAAAACAAATTTTGCAGATAATTCTGATCCTGCTAGCAATCAGATCCATCCTAGAGAGTGTTCCATAGATATCTGGCATCAATCTTTTTCTCCCTTTGGTTGCATTTTCTTCAGCTTCCTAACCTGATGATAATGGCTATCATCAGCCCTTAGCCCTGGAACAAACCCTGGGTTTGCCTGGCTGTCCTTGCTCTGTCCAGCACAGGGTTAATTTTTGCAGTAGCCAGGAAAGAGCATGGCTGGGACATGGGAATTATTCTACAGCACTCACACCACTGCAGGAGGCCGGGGAAAAACTCTTTTCCATGGAGGAAGAGTTCCTTATGCTCAAGAAAATGTGGAGGAAGGAGCCATCCAGTACCATCTATTATCAGGAATGTGTAAATAATTTATTCTCCTGTATCTTTTGTTAATTACATTGTTGCTGTTACTGTTCATTTTCTTATCTCATTGCTCTTTCCAGTAAATTGTTCTTATCTACCCATCATCTTCACCTTTTGTGCCTCTAATTCCGAACTCCATTCCACCACAGTGGGAAGGGGGAAGGAAAGGAGGAGTGAGAGAGAGCAAGGTGTGATTTGAGAGAGTCTTGGTGAGGGGTACTGAATCGGGAGGAACCATTCATAAACTACAACAGCCTTAATTTTCTATACCCCCTTATTCTATAACACTTATGTCCCACCTGGATCCTACACCTTCCAACCACACAGACATATACACAACCACAGGTATCACTTCCATAGTCCATGGCCATCCCTCCAAGGTGTCTGTTGAGTTCATTCAGTCCATGGCTGTGGGTTCTACCCACCCTAGGTGTCTCCCAGGACAGGAGGGCTGCTGTGCTGCTGGCTGGCTGCTGCCCCAGGAGCTCAGATTGGTGTGTGAGGAGCAGCCCATACTCACTGCCCATGGCAGCCGTGGCACACAGGGACAGTGCCATGCAGCAGCCAATATTATATGTACAGTTCAACAGTACAGACTGTTCTTATCCAAAAATCAAATCCCTTTGTGGTACACATTGTGTTTCCCTGTCTCTCTGCATTACCCACCAAGTGGACCCAGGTCCTTGAGCAAAAACAGTTCTTTGGAGGGGTTTGCCTTTGCTTGAGTTGCTCCAGTCTGGAGTCACCACCAGCATTCTTCTCGCAAGTACTGTCACTTCATCGGAGTCCTGTAGTTGTCCAGGAGCGAACTCCCAAAACTCTGGAGCAGAGAATTTCTCTAAATACCAGCCCAATTTCTCCCACATTCCACAACACTCATGATTATTCCCCCTCTCTGAATGACACTCCTAGAAATCTCTGTCCTGACTCTAAACACGGTACTGTAGGACCATACTGAGAAAACATGGCAGACACAGCAACAAGAACATGCTTTCCTTAACATCCAAATGAAATTACAAATTCTCAAAAGCTGTTTTAACAGGCCTGAAGGAGGAAAAGGGGGTGAAAAGCTGTGGAAAGCCATCCCCCTCCCCTGCTTTAGCCCACAGACTAGATATGATTATTAATGGACTCCCCACAGAAGAACCCGAGGTAAGGGTAGGAGAACAACACTGAACATCCAAAATAACTCTCACTGCCCTTGATGTTACCAAGGGCAATGAGATATCAAGATGTGATATCAAGCAGATATCACACAGGTCAGCAACAAAGTAATCTGATCCCTCTCCCCCACTGCAGACCCTTGAGAGGGGCACACAAGGGATCAAACACAGGTTAGGCATCACATCCCCATGGACAAGCCAGGCAACATCATGGCCAGTGCTCCACACCTCATACCACAGATGCTTACAGCAAATAAGTCATCCACCAGCTCTGACTCTTGTTATTCCCATCCTTCCTGCCACACTTTAGCCACCAGTCCTGGTTTGGGAATGGCACTGCCCAGTTCAGGGTCCCCACCGAGGCTCTCTCAAACCCCAGGCTGTTCCCTCTCCATCCCCCTTTCCTCTAGCCCTCCCTGCTGTGGCAGGATGGAGTTGAGAACTGGAGGCACAAAAGGTGAAGATCACAGGTATAGATAGGCACAATTTACTGGAAAGAGTGGTGAGGTAAGGAAATGAACAGTATCAAGATCAACAGCAAAAGGTACAAAAAAAAATTATTCACGCAACGAGCTTGCTTTTCCTTTTTTTTTTTTTTTACACACATTTTCATGGCTCCAACACACATACAAAAATGCTAATTCTTTTTTAATGCTCTTATTTCCCTGCAGATCTCTGTTTACATTAAGGAAAATATATCTAATTTTTTATATGCTAAAACAGTGAAACAAATTGCTCTGGAAAAGAAAGGGAAATCCTGCTGAGCATATAAATATATGGAAAGAGATGTGTACTCTTTACAAACTGGCAAAATCCCAAGTTTTTGCAACGAGAAACGTAAAAAAAGTAAGATTTCTGGAACTCTCAAGCAGGATAAAAAAACCACAACCAATTATATTTCTGCCCTGAAGAAAGTTAGTAAAATATTCAAGCAAACATAAAGCAAAGTAAGGCACTTGTCGGCTTTCATTATGATCAATAAAAATGGTCAGCTCATTAGCATATCATTAGCTACCCTGCTGTTTCCAAAGTGTTAGCACGTAGAAATATTAATTTACAAACATATAATATCCCAGAGTTCTGAGGCTCTGACTGCCTGCATAAAATAAGAATTTAAGACAGGGACTCCAATATAACTTCTTCCTTTTCTGATGTAGCTATAAACATATGTTTACCATCTGTGGAATAGTGGGAAGCAGCTGAGGTAAAAAACCAACAGCTGTAGGATAAAATAATACTATCAATTTCACTTCACACTGACAGCTCAGCTGCCGGAGGATGAAATGCACTGTAGGTTCAGAGCAACCCTCAGACTAACATTTAAGTCAAAAGTTGGCTTTTACCTCTGTTTCACAACTAAAATTGCTAGCTCCTATGCTGAAACAAGCTCGGCCTAATTGTCCTAGCTTGTTGGAAATCTGGGGACATCCTCAGAAAAGAGGCAAATTGTAAAATTGTCTCAGGAGCTGAGAGCTTCACATGGAAACTGAGCGGGTGGTAAATCACCTTGGCAACAAATCCATGCCCAGATTGAGGATAGGCAGATTGGCCTCTTGCTGCTCTGTGGACTCCTTTCACAATCAACACTCATACTGTGCCTTGTTAGCCAAAACTGGAATAAATATCAGAAACTTGCACCTGGTAAACAAGCTGTTTACAAACTGCCCACAGTTCCTACCAAATTTCATGCATATCATGTTTCATGAACCTAAGCCCACTGATTGGAAGTACCTTGTTGACTATTATTAATTTCCTCTCTCACATGCCATTTCATATCTGCTTACCTTAAAGAAACCATGTTTCCTGTTTCTCTGTCCAAGCCATAAATTGCTTTCAGGTGTCAAATTCGTTTCTGGGGGATCAATGACACGTTCATAAATCCTGTAGAGGGAAGACATTGCATTTACTTGAATTTTCTCTTTCCTCTGAAAACTTCCTTGATAAAATCAGGTAACAATAAAAGATGAAAAAGAGAACCAAAAATAAAACATCTAAAAACTTTCATTAAACACAGTATTTGTCACTGATTGTGGTGAAGAAAGTATATTACAACTTTAAAATTAAAACAAAAAAATAAAATCACAGATATATGAAGACTCCATAAAATTGAAACTCTCCTTGTGCAGCTGTGCAGCGCTAGACTAAAGAAATAACAGCACCAGAATCCACCACAGTAGGGTAAAAAAAAATCAAATAGGACCATCTTAATCTAGGGATGTCTTTTAAAATCTACCCTAGAGAAAAAGTGCAATCACACACAAGATCCAACCAAATCCAACAACCCCTTGAGGCTTTCAGACTGGTTAGAATTTTGAACAGACTTCACAAAAGAACTTTATGCCACTCCACTCCCTTTTTTTTCCCCCTCTACATCTGTGTTGTTCCTCCTTGCACATGGAACTTTCTCCCCTTGTTACTGCATTTCCTCAGGCTGGGTGCTCACGTGTGGTGGCTTTTCTGCACATCCACCTTGTGTCTGTCACCAGCACAGGTCTGGCACAGAATGGAACCTCTTTATGCATGCCTGGTGTCTAACAGTGACAGCAAGTAATATGAAGTCCATAACAACCTTTATGTACTGCATAAACTTGGACATGACTGCAGCAATCTGCACACCAAATTTCTAAAATTAACTGATGAATAAATTGCTGTAACACAATTTTTAAATCCACAAAGTATTTGGAGTTCTAAACAGGTTTTGTTTGGGGTTTTGTTTATTTTTAGAAAAGCCATAATGAAGTTTCCATAACAACTTTTCCAGGAACACAGACCACTACAATGAGATCACCGTTCCAGAACATGAAAAATTCAAGGCCAGAGTTACTGATCCTGGGTTCTCACATTGCTATGTCACATCAGAGGGAGCCATGAACTTCCTGCTTCACAACAAAAATAGCATGCTTAATAAGAATTATGGAGGAGATGAGGAAATTATTTCTATTACTGTCCAGTTTACAGGGAGAATGCATTGCTCTGCAATCACAGCAGTGTGACAGCCAAGAGAAGAGACTCTGAGTCTGCCAAAACCCCTAGCTTAAAGAGGTGAAATTATCTGTGGTCAAATTGTGTTTCTTTCCTTAAAGCTATGGCTTTAAAACAAACCTGAAAAACAGCCACCAAAGAAAACCAGAAGTGTCGCTATAGGACACGAAAGAACACAAGCGCACACCACTGTTCTCAAGGTGAAGAAAAGAGGGAAGTTTATTTTCTGACTCCAACATTTATAGTTTTCCAAGAGTGACAGTGGATTGGAGGGTGACAGTGCCACCTCTCCAATGACACTGGACAGACCAACAGTCCATCAACTCTCTCCTCCTCCATAAAGGAATGCAAAACAATGAGTTATTTACAGAAAGCGTGTGTGAGAAAGTTCATTACAAGAAGGTAAACATCAGAAGGCTTAGAAAAACGTAAAAAATCAGGGCGACACAGAAGTCGATCAAGTGAACTTCTCTTCACAATTACACTCCACGTGTTTCTGCCAGAGGCTCACCAAGTGTAATCAGTGATTTTTCATGTTGCAAGTTGCCATGGGTATTGGGTTTGTACTGACTACAAGGGTGGCTTCTGAGAGAAGCTGCTAGAAACATCCCCCATGTCCGGCAGAGCCAGTGCCAGCTGGCTCCAGGATGGATCCGGCGCTGGCCAAGGCTGAGTCCATCATTGGTGGTGGCAGCACCTTTGGAATAACCCTTTGAGAAGGGAGCAAAGTCACTGAGCAACAGCAATTCCATGCAGGGAGAGGGCTGAGAACACGTGAGAGGAGCAGCTCTGCAGACAGCCAGCTCAGGGCAGGAGGAGGGAGAGGGGATGCTCCAGCACAGGAGCAGAGATTCTATGGGGAGGCAGGTGCCCCCCTGGAGGTCCATTCCCCATCCCCTCTGTGCCATCTGTGGGCACGAGGCTGAGGAACATCAGGAGTGAAATAAGCACAGTGCCGCAGACATCTTTTATGGAAAATCCTTTCCTTAGGATTTTTCTTCCTGAGAAGCTGAGAGGCCTCAGGAACAAAATGTAAACATTGATTATCTGCTGCTGTGGAATGCAACAGGTGGATCTGTGATTGGTCCATGTTGGATGTTTGTAATTAATGGCCAATCACTGCCCAGCTGGCTCGGACAGAGAGCTGAGCCACAAACTTTTGTTATCATTCCTTTCTATTCTTAGCCAGCCTTCTGATGAAACCTTTTCTTCTATTCTTTTAGTATAGTTTTAATGTAATATATATCATAAAACAATAAATCAAGCCTTCTGAAACATGGAGTCAGCTCCTCATCTCTTCCCCAATCCGAAAACCCGTGTGAACACCATCACAGCACAGGGAGAAGAGAAGAGTGGGTGGAAGGTATTTGGTTTTACTTCTCATTGCCTTACTGTGATTTAACTGAACAAATTAAACTCATTTTCCTGTTCTGCCCTCAGCTGTAAAGGGTGAGTGATCTCTTCCTGCCCGAATCCAGACCCACAAGCCTTCCATTATCTTCTTTTCTCCCTTGTCCAGTTGAGCAAGGCAGTAATGGAGTGGCTTTGTTGGGCACCTGGTGTCCCAGTGTCAACTCCACCATATCACACTACTGGAAAATTCATTTATTTCCAGAGGCCTAGAATAACATCCCAGTATTGAAAAACTTCTAGAAAGATCTACAAAGTTATGTTAAAGTACAGAGTCCTGTATCCCACCCACTTTTGCTTATCCAAAAAAGGAGGAAACCATTTCTCAAGATGAAATAGAAGCAATATATAACAAAACCAAAGTCTAGCACTACTTTTTTTTTTTAAGAAACAACAAGAAACATCTCAAACATAAGAACAAAAAATATGAAAATTACAGCTGAAGAATGTGAGTACAGGAGTCAGACTTCTTGTAATATTCATAATTTCATTGCTGAAGTTTATTATAATTATCATCACCCCTAACTCATCACATTTCATGCATATGATGCATTCAGAGCTCTAGGAAAATTCTATCTCTAGTATTTAATTAGGTCTATCTATAAAATTACCATGCTGAGCTGTTTTACCGGCCCAAACAGCAGAACAAGCTGATATTCTTTTAAAGCAGGTTTTGAGAATTACAGGATTTTTGCATGCACTGTCCCTATCAATAATTTAAAGTATAAGTAGAAGCTTTCTGTCATACCTCATGCAAAATTGAACTACACAAATGCAAAACTGCAGCAAAATACTGAATGAGAAACAAAGAATTGACATGGTCCTTGAGCATGAACTCCTTGAGAGCATGTGCACTGAACTGCTCTATTATATGAGGAATTTATCTTTATATATATAGCATAGCTTTATTCATGATTTTGGTTAATAATGCCCCCACAGGAAAATTCCTCATCTCCTGAAAAGGCTAAACAATATCCAATAAATAACTTCATTTCTCCTATTATATAAAATCCCAGTGCTGACCAGATTCAAAAACACTACTTATTGAAGAATATTTGATTTTTATTCACCTGGCCTAGTTAAAGTTGATAAAAGAACTCCACAAGATCTATCTGCAATTGCATATAAAAAAAATCAAAACCTGACACTGTTCTATGACAGTTCAACAATTGCAAGTTAGGAAGACAAATCAGAGACAGGCTAATGCGGCTTATCTTGTCCTTTCTGATGATTTAACTCTCTTTCAGCTGATGTGGACAGGCTGTAGTCACCTTCTTTCCAGTCTCTTCACAAAGAGCCATCCTTAAGACACAAAAGCTCAAGATTCCCCATATTCCTCTACTGTTCTACTCTAATTCAAATTGCATTTCTGAAACAGGCATTTACCTTAAATCAAGGGGTTCATCGAGGTTAGTTTGTACCTTATTCCACATCTGTCAACAAGGCTGGTTTGTTTCCCTCAGATCTGCCTATGAAGTAACAGGCTTAGGTGTCAAAAGAGAGCATGAGATGCAGATCAGTCCTTGATTATCTTTTTTATGCCAAAAGATGTTTTGGTTGACACCATCTGATTTACAAACTATGTCAATTTACTTTATTATTGTATACTGTTAAACATCATCAGAAAAAAAAGCCTGGCAAGTATACAAACAACATATTGCTACTCTCCTGTAAGCCTCTCTATACTCTTGGGAAATGAAAAGGTGGAAAAGCACATCAGTTTAAAAAAAAATTAAAACAAAGAAACCCCAAACAAACAAAATATCCACATTAAGCTTCTACATCACTCACTTTCCCTTACTTGCCTTTCTGGGCTGAGGTGTGCCACCTTCTTTGGTTTTTTACCCATGTGACCAATATTCTGTATTTGGCATGTGAATAGCTGAATTATACACTTCAGCTTATGAAGTGCTGGTCTAGAGCTCCTTGGAGACCAGTTTCCAGCACATTTGGCTTCGATGCCAACACACAGAAATGCACAATACACTTCACAAGAAAAGGAACGCTCAGAAAGAAGACTCAGGGGAGCTGTGGTCACTAAAACTGCTGCAGACTGAAGAGCTCCTCCAACATGAGGAGACCCAGGTCTCTAGGTTAATGGAAGCTCTACTACAAACTCCAGGCTTCCAGATTTATGATTGCTGCAGTCACTTTCCAAGAGAAAGCTTGATTTGCCCTTACTTTACACCAACATATTTCAAAGAAGTTAAACTATAAAACCAGGGTAATAGAACAATGAACCAATCCTACTGTCTTGAAATGTTCATGCTCAGAATACATTCAGTAACCACTGATCCATTTAGCAAAATACAGTAAGAAATACACCTCTTAATACACCTGTTAATCACCAAATACCCAACTATTCTTGTGTTTTCTATCTATATCTCTACGCTGTCTGCATGCTTTGATTTATTAAGTATTCTTGTGCAATCATCAGAACCACCTCTCTCAAGGACACATTTCAAACATGCATCTCTGCCATAATGAAGAAAATATGCAGAAAATATAGACTCTATTAAGTAATCAGTGTATTCCTGAAAGGAGACATATTTAAATATTTGCATCCTAATACACACACACACACACACACATCTTGCTCTGCATAGACGGAGAACTTCTCTAGAAATCAAGCTCTGTTGGACAAGGAGACAACTCCCTTCCATGTACTCAATATGTAGCAATAAATGATGATAAATAAAACAAAACAAAACAAAAAATAAAATACCTTTCAGGCTTACCCCTCCAGATTAATCAATATAAATTAACTCAATATAAATTATTTTTAGCATCTTTGTAATGTGTAAATATACAATGGTAAAATGGTATAAATCTAATATAGAATGGTGGAACAGGAAAATACCCTCATTCTATACAGGAGTAGACTTAAACACAAACAGATTAACCAACATCACAAAGACAGTGTCTCTGCCCAAGATCTAAGCCTTTAGACTGGGCATGACTGAAGCTGAACTGCCTCTCATACTGGGTCCCACTCCCTCTGGAAAAAACATGATATAGAATTGTCTCTTGCAGTGAAGATGCTTTCTTACACACAACTTTTATAAGCATTTTATTTCCACTTTTGTGGAGGTGCAGCTCTACATCATACATACAGTATTTGCCATGCCAGATGCATTTTTGAAACTGCTGACGTATTTAGCAGAACATGAAAATAAACTTTGAAAATAAACTAAATGTCTGCTCACATTAGGATACATCAGCCAACATGGACTGATCAGGAGGCACCACAGCCTAAAATTCTGAACCATAAAATAGACTGCAACTCAGCAGCCACTACAGACCAGCACACCAAATCATGTTATTTTCAAATTCTTCTGTGTCTAAAATACAGTGGGTTACTAAAATAGGAACATTCCTTTATCTCAGTTGGTTAGAGCATGGTGCTAAACAACACCGAAGTTGAGGGCTTGATCTTCACACAGGCCATTCATTAAAGAGCTGGACTCTGGTCCTTGTGAGTCCCTCCCAACTCAGAATATTCTCTGAAATTTGTGAACACACACAGCCCTGAACTGCAATAAACAGGCTCTAAACAGAGATTTAGACTGTGAGGGTATAAAAGCCATGGGGATCCTTTGTTTGGGATCCCTCCTCGAGAGGGAAGCTCTAAATTTCCATGTAGAGAACAGGTGTTGAATTCATCACACCCAATTTTAAATGTCTCAAAAGTTCATACCTACAGTGGAGCTAGTCCTCTAGACTCATTTAATGAAGAGACATAAGTGTTTCTAGGGTGTGATTCATCTTACAGTAAATTATTCACTCTCTAAAGGCCCCTCCAACAGCTGCACAGGAGCCTTTCCTGACATCAGGGTGAATCATCAAAACAGATTTTTGCAATTCAAAGCCTGATGCTCAAAAATTACACTCTCCTGCAACTATTCATTACCCTGTATACATCCATCTGGATCTTCAGATCCTTTAAATACACTGAAGGGCATAGAAAAGTTCTGTTCACGGCAGTCTTTGAGAGAAGCACCCTCAACTTGTGTAAAGAAAGGCAGAGAAGGAAGTTCCCTGTGTTTTGCATCAATCTTTTCCCTAATCCAATTTGCAGAGGTGTGGACCACCTTTGACCCTTGCTATCATCCCCAGCTGAGCCTGCAAAAACACAGTACACCTCTGAAATAGCAAATGAGGCCTCCTAACACAGCCCATTGGATAAAAATAACCGGCTGCTTCAAAAAGTTTCTCCAATGTGTTCTCTGAACCCACCTGCATAGAGAAATTGATTGCTTATATCAGTTCCTAGCTTTAAGATACAGTATTGGCATTTGTCTTTATACTTCCAAAGAGAGCAAGAATTTATTTTTAAAATAAATACTTAAATATTTTTAAAATAAAGAAAGATATCTTTACGTATTTATCTTTCAACCCATTTTCTCTTTCAATCCTAGCTTTCAGATACAGTATTGGCATTTGTCTTTATATCTATACTTCCAAAGAGATCAAGAATTTATTTTTAAAATAAATACTTAAAATAAATATTTTTAAAATAAAGATATCTTTCTGTATTTCTCTTTCAACCCATTTTCTCTATGCTTCCCAATGAAAATGTGTCAATACCAATGTGATTGGATTTTCTTGATAGTGTTTACAGATAGGATGCATTACTTGACATGTATTCAGCTCTGGAGCAACTTCAACTGAATTATTCATTCAGTTTCCAGTGTTTTATTTCAGAAAAATAAACTTCCTGAGGGAAATTTTTATTTTTTTTTTTTTTGGTGCTATCTCCTCTGCTATAGTATAGGAGTTCACAATCATTCAACAGAGGAAAGCAATTTAGATTAAAATCTCGGGGTATGAAGGAAGCCTCTTCTTATTAAATTTTGAATATACAATAGTAACTGCCAACCATTTAATCAAGTTATTGTTCAGCTTTGTGAGAAAAAAATAGGTATCCAGTAATAGCATATGTCAGGTAAAAGACTCAAGAGTGCATGCTCAGTTTACATTCTCTTCAAGGTCTGTCACCCAAATGATTTCATTGATTTTCCTGTATAATCAGAGACAAAGTTAATGTACTCTATTTTTCACTTTAATTATTCCAAATAACACATCTAAATTTAAAAATAAAAATCCATCTAAATAAAATTCTGTTTTAAAAATCTCTTTTTTTCATTCAAGAAAAATTCAAAGTAACTAACAAACAGGAGGAAACTACACAAATGCAAGTGGAGATGGTCACAAGAGCACATTTTCACTGTCAGGTTTTGGGGGTTTACTCTCCACACATCAATTGTGTTTAAGGCTGAATTCAAAGAGATATTATCTGCCTGTGCAGGGCTTTTGTGACAAAATATATTACACTCCTCAGTTTCCTACGAACTTATCCATTCATTTTATCAGAATTTCTTAAGCACTAAGCTAAAACAAATCATTCTTACTGACACAAAGTAGAGGACTGGACCCATTCTGTGACACAACAGTGGCCCCACAAAAGGCAGAAATGAATCTGTCAGAGTTGCCTCTATGGCAACTTTCATCAGGAGAAAATCTGCCTGAGGTAGATTCCAACACCTTTACCAACAAGGTCAATATTAAGAACTTGCAAATGACAAAACAGATAGAAATGGTTCCTGACAACAACAGTGCAAAGAGTGCCTAAGCCCTAACAGCCTGTCTGCAAGGCTGCAATGTTTGCCCATCTTCATGTAACAAAACCAGCACTTCTGAAATGTGAAAAAAACAGAAAATAGGCTGAGTCAGACTCTAAGCAGAAATAGAAATTTGGCCATTTGCTTAGGATTGTCACGAGTTATACATAAAAAACTATATGCCAAACCATGAGGTCAACTGTACCTTACATGTATGGATCCAGAGTAGGGCTTTTAGTGTCAAGACAGCTGGTCTGATACCCAAATAGTGATCACATTTCTCAGCTTAGGCAACTGCTGCTTTTGGTTAGGACAGAGCTCATTTTCTTCAAAGCAGCTGGTATGGTGCCCCATGCTGGATTTGTGACCTGTCCTGATTTAGGGAAAATTTGGGAGAAAACCTCCAAAGGGGGCCCCTCCAGAAAGAAAACCCACATGGCCCCTTCCCCCAGCCAGGTCAGGAAGGATTCCTTGGAGAGAAGTGGAAAAAACCTGTTTATTTACCAGGCACAGCACCCCCAGCACACACAATGAACAATACCAGATGACAGCACTCTGTCACCACTCTGGAAAAGATGGCAAATTCAGAAAGTCTCTCTTGGGGGTGGTCGCTCTGTTATCAGTCCTGTGTTGGGGCAGCTGCTGCAGCCACAAGGTGCAAACTCTCGGTGTTCCCAGGCCCCAGTCCGGAGCAGGCTCGAGTGGTTCCAAAAAAGGGAAAGGAGAAACAGTCCAGGGAAAAATTTGGACTGCTTAGCTAAACTAACTAAGGAGCAGAAGCAAAAAGCAAGAGCAAAGCAGAAGCAAGAGCAAAGGGAAAAGCAAAGCAAAAAGCAAAAGCAGCACCATGTACTGCCCCGTCTGTGTGTCCCGCCAGCCGTGGGGGAGCGGCTGAGAGCAAAACCAAAACCAAAACATTTGCTCTTCAGAGCCAGTCTTGAAGGCACAGAACATGATATCCAGCATAGACAGAACACACGAGTGGGGATACAAGCATCACAATGTCACCCTAGGACATGACAAAAAGGGTGGGTATCACTCCTGTGCTGTAGCTGCTGGTCAGCAGTGCCAAGGCCTCTCCTGCTCCTCACACTGCCCCACCAGCCAGGGGACACAGCGAGCCCAGCTGAGCCCGGGACACCCCATGCCACACCACATCACATTCAGCAACACAAGCTGGAGGAAAGCAGAAAGGGCATGGGGATGTTCGGAATTACGGCATTTGTCTTCCCCAGCGACCATGGTGTGAGACAAAGCCCTGCTTCTTCCAGGAAAACAGCTAAACTCCTGCCAGCTGATGGGAGATGTGAATTAATTCTCTGTTTTGCTTTGCTTTACCTGTTAAACTGTCTTTATTTCAACTTGCATCCTTCTGAATCCTTTCCCCATCCCACTGCAGAGGCAGCAGCTGTGAGGTGCTCAGTTGCCTAACAGCAATAAACCACACAGGAACCTTTTTCTTTTAGGTAAAGCTGAGCTCAATAAACAGCATGTGGCTCCTGGCCCTGGCATTGCCCTTAAAACTTGTACAAAATCCACAGGTAGCAGGAGCACACAAGAATATTTCTCACAGGTTTTGGTGAGCATGATAATTTTTTGCCACATTCAGCAGAACTTAAGGTGGTGTCTAGGTCAAAAGAATTCTTCCTCTGAAGTGCTGAGGTGAATGTCATCTGCATATACAGACTTTTCTTACAAAAATCAATGTGCTCAACTTCTATGGATTTATGTGAATTCGGGACTTTAAACATCTCCATACAGAGCTGAGAGCTATATAGATCAAATGCCACTTTTCAAACAAATATCTGGCTCTCCAAAGGCATTTTAGTATCTCCATCACTTGTGAGCAACTATCACTAACTGGTTACCAGAGCAAAACCCACAAAGCAGGAGGGTTTTTATGATGCACACAAGTACCCACTACAGTCCAGGAGACAAATACACTTATTAAAAGAGGACAAAACTAAAACTCACAGGGTCCCTTAAAAGACACCCTTTAACCTCAGCAAACTTTGAAGCTCAGGTTCTAAACCAGAACACTAAATAAAGCAAACTGTTAACAAGGAAGCTAAAAGCACAGCACACTCATTTGTTACCATACCAAGTATCATACCAAAAGCCCATCTCACGTGAACCAAATGTCCGGAGTACATCCCAGATGCAAAATATCATCAAACCAAGTCTGAGCAATTAAAAGCAGATTCTAGAAATAAAAGGAAGAAATTAATTCAATGGGTTCTTTCAAGATATAAAAAGAAGAAAAGCTCCTCTCCCACAAATTAAACAAGAAACCCTTAGAGCAAGATACATCTGAGATAAAAAACTGTATTAGAATATCTATGAAACAAGTAGTAACCAATTAAGCCTATCTTACAATCAGAAAGCAAAAGAGGAAGAATATGCATCAAAATGTGCACAAATAAGGTCTTGCAGCAAAATGAACCCCAAAATAAAATGCTATCAGAACAAAGAGGTAAAACCATGATTAAATGGCTAATGCCATCTCTATTTTGTCATGAATTAAAACCATGATTAAATGGCTAATGCCATCTCTATTTTGTCATGAAAATTCTAAAAAACACAAACTAAGATTGCTTTTGAGGTTTGTCCCAAGGTGAGTAAGAACTGGCAGTTCAGAAACTCTGCTTCTATTCCATCTGCCTGCCAAAGAGGGATGTGCTGGTCTCTGGCCCAAGACCTGCAGAACATAGATCTTCACTCTGGCAATTACAGAACCTGAGGCATGATAAACTTTTACAGCTTTGAAACAGCCCCTCTTCACAAAATATATGCAGCCTTTGTCTTTCTTTTTGTTTTCCCTTTGTCTCAGGCTCCTCTCAACCCCAAAGTTGATTCATCTAGTACAGTAAGATAGGTGCAATTGTGAAAAGAACGAGGCTTTTGATTTCAACTCCCTCTGCACTGCTACAAAAGCTAAATTTAAAATTCAGTCAGCCACAAGAAACCTTTTTACTAAACAGCTTCTTCCCCCCTTCCAAAACCACATCTGCTGAGAAGTTAATTGCTTTACAGGGTATCTTGTCACAGGATCATCTCATCAAGGGGCTCGTGGCATCACTGGAGGATTTGTATGTAATCATAAAATAACCTCATCCATATTCCAGAGCCAATTTGCTGCAGTGATGGAAGAAGGCAAGTGCAGGCTGAGGATGGAGGCTGTGCCTTTGCTGCCAGGCTCATGCCAGGGCCCTGCCCCTGGCGCTGCCTCAGCTCAGTGCAAGGGCACTCTGCTCTCCCCAGAGCTGCCACTGCCTCTGGAACACCATGGCCTCATTCCCTGCTCCTCAGCTCTTCCTGCAGGTTCTTCCAATAACCCACATCTCCCTTTTCCCAGGGTGTTTTCCAGCTGTCTGGTTTAGTCTTGGTTGTTTGAAAGATAACATTGCAGTCCCCCCACAAATAACTAATTGGCCATGACTGGGGAGGTGTATGAAACAGACAGTAAACATAGAACAAGCCATTATATTGGTTCTAAAATTAAATTTAGATGGAAACTGCCAGCAGACAGGCAGAAAAGCACTCTGCAGGGACAGCACATTTCTCACAACATCTGACACACTGGGGAGCTGAAAGCATGGTTCTGCTCAAGTCAATCAGAGTTCTCACTGCAGACTGCACTGGGCTGCTCCCCAGGGACACTGCATGGCACATCTTTCACACAAGTTTAAGGTAAGTAGCTGGTGTGACAGAGAAAAATTCAGCTTGGGCTGAAAAACTCCAAGTTGACTTAGCTGGCACAGTGGCGGTTATTAGTTATTTTCTTTCACTATTGATGTGCTGAAGAGGATGCCATTAACAATGCAGCCCAATTAAGTAATGCAGTTTCCACTGATTCTTTCACTTACTGCCTGGTCTCAGATCAAAGGACAAGTTACAGGACTGGCAAGTGCATGTTACCTTACTCCTGTGCCAAGGATCAAGCTACCAACTTCCTCCTTACTGCTTCTTCCATGCATCCTTCCATTGGCAAGACAGATCACAGAACAAGGATTTTTCATATCATAAACATGTTTAAAGTGGAAGAGGAAGCCAATACCTGAATTTTTTCCCATTAAAAAAAAAAACCAAAACCACACACCAACCAGCTCACTATGCACTTATCTGTGCAGAAATGGAACTGACAGAAACACCTCACGTTCTGAAGCATGAGGCTGGACTGCCTTTGCCATCGGCATGTTGGCCGAGCAGTTGACAGCCACAGCACTGAGCCAGGAGCTCTGCTGTCCCCACGCTCAGCACTGAGCCTCCCTGACCCACTCAGGTGCTCTAGGGCCAGCCAAACCCCACAGAGGGCTGGCTGGTCCTGCTCACACACCGCTGCTGCAGTGAGAGCCATGCTACTGCCCCAGAGCTCCCTTGGTGTTCCCAAGCCCTGACACCTTCCACCTCTGGGCACCCCACGTGCCTCCAGCTCCTCACAGCCAAGGAACAAATGTGACTGATCCTGCACCGCTGCCCTTTAGAGAGCTGTCAGTTCTGTGTCACCCAATCATGAAATAATGAGAACTGTCAGGTTGTGGGGTATTAAGAAATTCAATCAAGCAGACTCTACCTCCCTGCAGCCAGCTTGAGGATTTTGTAAAGATTGGATTCCTAAAATAATTACCTTCTGGGTAACAGTGCTAAACTGCCAAAGAAAGACACCTCAAGTGTTAGAGCACTCCATAAAGCTCTGGGCTGGTTTCACAGCTCTCAGCAGCCTCAGCCCTGTTTGCTCAATCGCCCTCTCAAGCCCCACCACACTCAGGAGGTTTCAGATCTTTTGGAAAGATTCTGCACTGTTTGGTACATGAAGGCTCACGTCTCAAATCTGCTGTTGAATAGTTCAGAGGGGTTCTCACCTGTACCTTTCTTTGGTAAAGATCTAAAAGTATTTAACTAGAATTGGGCTATAATTTTCTCAATTCGGCTCAAATATTATCCTATGTGACTTGTAGTTCTAAACTCCAGAATTAAGCTAATCACTTCAAATGGAAGAGTTCATTTATTTCTTAGATCTCAGTTAATCTGTCTGGCTGGAGCAAGATAATTGTTTTCACAATCTGAAAGGAAAAAGCTCAAAACATTTGCTTTATCTGGCTGACTCTTAAATTACTATGGTCACCCCTCTGCCCATATGACCCCCACATAAACAAATAAAAAAGAAATAGAGCCAAGTAACAGGAGACTTCTCCTGAAAAAAAGTTCATAGAAAAATATCCAAGTACATTTCAAACTGCGCAAGCTAAATTTTCAGAGACTGCTCTTGTAACTAACCACACCAATTTAAAGACCTACTGCATTATACATGTCTACATGTGTATTGGACCAATATACAAATAATTGAGAATTTGGTAATACAACTAGTCACACACTTTTGGAAACTACTAAACCATCTGAGGCTTGCCAGTCTTGATTTAAGATTATTTCCTCTGCCATTATCCATCCTCTCTCTGACACACCCAGAGCATAAAAGTACAAGGAATGCAAGATGGCAATGGCAAAGCACAACACAATATTCCTGTCCTATTGAAGCCACCAACCTGTCTACCAACACTGACAATTCACCAGAAAGCACCACAAGTCCCTGTGGCATTCACATTTTCTGAAAAATCCCTTTGCCCGGGATTTTCTCCTGGGAAGCTGAGAAGCCTCAGAGAAAAAGGAAAACAATTTTATCTCATTTGCTTCTCCTGTGTTTTGCTCATGTGGAATGTGTTTGGAGATTGTTTACCCACATGTGATTGTTTCATTGGATTCTGCTGTGAGTTGTTTTCACTCTTTGGCCAATTGGGGCCAGGCTGTGTTGGGACTCTGGAAAGAGTCAGGAGTTTTCATTATTATCTTTTTAGCATTCTGTAAGTATCCTTTCTGTATTCTTTAGTATATTTTAGTTCGTATTCTTTAATATAATATAGCGTCATAAAGTAATAAATTAGCATTCTGAGAACATGGAGTCAGATTCATCATTCCTTCCTTCATCAGGGCACCCCTCAAATACAGTAAGTCCCCAGTTCTGACTGGGAGAGGGGGGACCAAAACCATTGCTGAGTCTGCATTCAGCAGGATATTGGGATTTGCAGGCACCAAACTCTGCCCCGAGCTCCTATGGAAGACCCTTAATCAAACTCCTGGAGAATGATTCTGCCCCCTCTCCTGACATCAGCAGCAGCTGGAGCAGCTCCCAAAAGGAGCCCAAAGCAGATTCCACCCTGAGCAGGAGCTTGTGAGGCTTCTCTGCTGAAGCTCAGTGCCCAGGTACCTGTGCAAGTGATTTCTGCCTTCTGGGGGTGGCCAAAGGGTCTAAGACAGCTAGGAACAGATAACAGATATGGATTGTTACCTTTTTTTTCTCCAGTACTTTTTCAGCACTTTCATAAATACTCATGCATTCTCACAATTCTCTCAATGGAGTATACAAAGGAGTTCAATTTATTTTTTGGGAGATTAAAAAATAAGTGTTCATCGTAATTGGGGACTGGATTAAAACATATCATTCAGTCTTTGGTCACACCCATGCCACCATTCTGCTGATGCATCAGCTATTCAGTGAAAAGCCCTAGCTATTTAAAAGCTTCTTTAAAAAGAAAATAACGCTGACTGTATCCTCAACATTTCCTTGCAGCTAACTGCACTAACTGTGATGACAGAGACTGATGGCAGCTGATGTGGTATGCCAGCTGGAGATCTCCCTCATGCTAAACATTTCACAGCCTTTCTGCCAAACAAAGGAAAGAACTAGTGGGTGACAATGAGCCAGTCCACAACACCACAGTTCTGAGGTCGGGTGCACCCATGATGCACAATTACACCACTGTACCCAAGTTACGTTTTCTCTGACAGCTTTTGCTACAGCTTGGAGAGCAGAGAAGCAATCTGGGTCACAAACTCACATTCAAATAGCAAGACTAAATTACCTAGCTGCACAGCACTGTCACCACACCATTTTCCCTCTCAAGAGAAAGTGTTTTACAGTAACTAAAGCGGCAAATCCCTCTTTTAAATACATCCCTTAACCTTCTTTAAATTTATTACACTTTAATTAAAGTCACAGAACTTTGTTTAGATCAGTTGAAAACCTCAGGTTGGCAGCCAGAATATCTAATTTATAAGAACTCGGACGTCTTGGATTCCCATCTTTGGAGGATGTTACTTTAATTTATTTATTTTTCCAATTAAAAAGTTCTCACTGCTCATGCATTTTTTATTCCCTAATGCGCTGTTCTAACATAAAAGAAGCAGACAACATGTTTTTTCAGTTGGAGACTACTTCCAAGCTGCTCCAGTTTTATAATCTATTCTCTTATGCTCTTACCAACCCCCTCCATCAAACAGCTAAGATATCCATCAAAACCACAGGCTGTATTCACAGCTAAAGGCACTCCAGCACAGATTTTCACTAGAAGAACATTAATTTTTTCATCAAAACACCTTTCTCTCCCTTCTATACCCACAGAGTTCAAGAAAAGGAAGATGGACTCTGTCTGAATAGGTGAGTACCTTTGTAGTAATATGGCGGATGATAAATAAAACAACAAAAAAAAAGAATAAATAAAATACCTTTCAGGCTTACCCCTCCAGATTAATCAGCTACACTGAGAACAACTTGGAATTTCTATTTTGCAATCAATAAAATTTTCAATAAATACATTTTGATACAGTACCTGCCACCTCCTAAACTGTAGGCTCCATGCTATTCCCTCACTCTTCTCAACACCATTAAATGTTTCTGTGTTTCAAATAACATATTTCTGTGCTGTTACTACCATAGGGGACAAACATCTCAGTGGACAGTCAGGTGCCATGGGAAACAACACAGACTCTACAGCTAAAATTCCCAGAGAAAACAAACATCAGATATTGTGGGACTTGACCTCTTGGATTGCAAATCTCCCAACAGCACAGGTATGAACCTATGCCCAGGCTGGGAAAAAGCATGGCAGAGTTAATTTGATCATACTTATATTTACAGAAATATCAATTAGTACTACTGGTTATTTAAGGACAGTGATGCAGTTGCTCTAGCTGGATCTAAACATTCACCAGAAAATCCTTGACAACCCCTTTTTGCCTAGAGCAGGGAGGCACAGATCCTACCAAAAGCAGGAAAGTTAATTTCCATGTCACTCTGAGCACAGGTTTTACTTGTGCATCACTAGTACATTCATAATTAATGCAGTCTTTTCATTTTTCTAAGCCTTCAGAACCTCACTAGACTGTGAAATGCATGTTAGCAAGGGCACCCACGGCTCCTCATGTCAGTTTTCTGAGACATCCCTGGCTAGAGGTTACTGTCTAGCGCAGAAGCTTTTCAAGTCAGTAAGGAGAGTCCAGTGATGCTCAGCAGGTTTCTGCTCTGGGCTCCAAGGTATCTTTTTCTGTCCCATGAAGATGGGCTGAGAAATCTGGGGCTGTTCAGCCTTGGGAAAGCTCCTTGCTCAGACAACCTTCCAGCACCTTCCAGTTCCTAAAGGGGCCACAAGAGAACTGGAGAGGGATTTTGGACAAGGAAACAAAGTGATAGGACAAGGGGAAATGGCTTCAAATCCAAGTGGGGTGGGTTTAGATTAGATAAATAGGAAGAAATTCTTTACTGTGAGGCCCTGGCATGGGTTGCCCAGAGAAGCTGTGGCTGCCCCATCCCTGAAGTGTCCAAGGCCAGCTTGGATGGGGCTTGGAGCCACCTGGGATAGTGGAAGGCGTCCCTGCCCATGGCAGGGGATTGAAACAAGATCATCTTCAAAGGCCCTTCCAACCCAAACCATTCTGTGATTCCTGAGCCAGCAGTTCCAAGCTCTAACATCGAACTCAGCTGCAATTCCCACTCCTTGTTCTTGAAGGAGCACTAAAAGGAGCCAGTGAGATGCAGCAGGAGCTGATTTCAAAAGGAGCTGTACTTGGGCAAATAAACCTCCTTTGATACATATGCTGCCCCCTCCACATGGCATCTCATTAGAACAGAGACAACTGCACTGTTCTAAAGGTGATGCTTTAAAGCACTACAGGTCTCTGCTATTTCCCAAGCACTTTTCTCCCTAGCCTACCAAGGTCTGAAAAACAAAGCTGGCTTTGAATTGAATCCAAAAGATAATCAAGCACAAATGTCAAAGCAATTTCACAAATCAGAGTAATGTGGGTGATAGGGCTGGGAAGAGAAAAAGTAGATTTGACTATCTGTTTACAAATTAAAAGCTTCTTCTCCAGTGCTTTCTGGTCAGCTGCAGTTCTTGGAGGCCAGAGTATCACAGTATGAATCCTGTGGCAAAACTAGGTTGTGACTGGATATTTTTCCCAATGCAAACACTTGCAGTGCACTCTCAGGTACAGATTAACTTTAGTAACACTGCATTCACAATAGCCTTCCAAATATCTAACACATTGCCACAGTCCTAAACAAAAGAAGCAATGCCCATGCAAATTCAGGCATGTCTGTAAGGAAGCCATGTTGCCAGCCCCTAAAGAAATACAAGTCATTAATTTTGGCAGTCAATTCTTTTTCTTTCCCCTTTTTGCTTTGCTGGCAAACAAAGTAAACAAAAAGCTGAGAACTTTAACTAGATAGGTACACAGGAAGCTAAATTCTTGTTCTGATGACACCAAACCTCTGCAGGAGGTGGGACGGGTGAATACACTGACTGCACTCATATCCTGTTTCCTCCTGCTCATTCAAGTCTGCAGAAGCATCACTTCTCATTGGCATCCTGAACCAGCCTAAAATAGTGACATTTACACAGAGTCCACAGCTCCTCAGGTGGGACTCTGCTCACACTTCCAGCTGAGCTTCCCTAACATTAACATGAAGAAGGCTGAGGGTTCTCAGTAGTGCTCTGAAGCACCCCTCATTGACTTGCTCTTCATTTTCAAAGCTTCGACATTTATTGCACTGTCATAAGAAAATGCCACGATAAAGAAGATGTTGACTCCTTTTCTGAGTGCAAAGATATAAAGGGTTTTAAGATGAAATCAAAGTAACACCAACATTCACAAAATTCTCTAATTAATTGAACAGTGATGCTTCAGCTGACTCAGGAACTGAGACTTCCTGGGTTTTTTTCCCCATCTCATTTAAACTTCTACTATGATCTGTCCCTCAAGTCATGCTTTCGGAACTATTTCCATTACTCTTCCACAGGAGTTGTCATAAAACACCACAATACATAAAATACACCACAGTGCACAGCCAAACACAGACATCTTGGTATGGATTTATGCTGGGAGCAACCTTAGGATGTAGCACCTCAAGAGACATGGTTGGATGGATCAGCCCTGTTTAGGGCTACCTGACAGAGATGGCTGGACATATTTGTCACCTCATATGACAGCACAGCTCATTCCATAATTGTATTTATCTATTTCTGCTTGTTACTGTAAAGAAAATCAGGTCACAACCATGACTCTATGCAGATCTCCTGTCCCTGGAAAGAATTCTGCACCAGACAGTCATTTTGTGTTGTCTTCATTTTAAATCCTGTACAAGAAAGCAGCCAGCTAAACAATCTGCTAAAAAGGGTCTTCCCAAAACACATTTGTTAAAAAAAAAACCAAAACCAAAGTGGATAACAAAGAGCCTGTCCCAAAACCCAGTATGTCAATAAACAAAGAAAAAAGCATCCTGTGGAAAGCAAAGAAATAGTATAACAGATAAATAATGGGAATATAAATAAATCAAATGACTGAAATTAAGAGGATCTTTGCAAACTGTACATTTCATGCCCCAATGAATTTAAAATTACTCTCAGCATTTAATTGCTTCTAAGGTCCAAATAAGGTCCAATAAGCAACATTCCTTCAGATTAGATTTTTCAGTAGTTAATGAAGTTGCAGAAAATGGTTGTAACATTCCTCTGAAAACAGTATCTCATAATCACTTGGGTCAAAATGCAAACTTTTTCAAATGTTCCTTTAACTCCTATAATACTCATCTAGCTTTATTCTGCCTGGCTGAACAAAATGAAGACTTCCAAAAAAATATCTGCTATCATAACCCAATCCTTTAAGTGCCATGATCCCAAAATGCATATGCTGATCCTCTCACTGAATGTGAAGGACTTTTTTCCCTTCATTTTGGTGCAATAAGATACAAAAGCAATGGTTTGTTTTCCTCATTCACAAAGACTATCATCAAAGACCCAATTTCAAGCCCTCTGAGTTTCTTCCTCATCAGCTGCTACATCTGAAGTCTACAATATATTGTGAGATCAAGTCCCTAGGCAAGAGAGATTCTAGGTTTGCTGATTTCCATTCCCTGAAATCCTGGCAATATGCCATCTCACAGCCTCCACAACTTCTAATGGAAAAGACAGAATACCCTTCAGAAAACAAAAAACACTGGTTCCAGTCATGCAAAAAGAAGCTTCCAGGTTTCTCAGAAGTTTCCAAATGCAGAAGCATGTGGAAAAATCAGTACAAACTACATTGTCTGATTATGCAAAATAAAATTAGAGTGTCTCTGATGCATCTGTCTATCCTTCAGGTTCTCAGGTATGCTGAGTGAAGCAGTTCACCACAGAACAGACTGCACACCCATCCATCACACTTAAATGCAATCACTGGCAAACATAACTGCTCAGCTACTGCCTAAACTACAGAGATGCATTTAATACTCCCCCATCAGCAATCAACCTTTTCCACATTTGTTCATAATCACAATGAATTGTTCCACTTTAATACTTTGTTTTCCTTCTCTTATCCCACGGCAGTTTAGCATGCTTCTAGAATGAGACATTTTCCAATTTGATTCCCAAGCAGAGATTACTTTTCAAAGAAATCCAGATGACAGAAAGTGTTTGCTTACCTGTTGCAGTCCACGTGGAGCAGGAGGTGGGAGGCACTAAGGGACACAGCAATCCTGTGCCACTGCCCATCTGCCAGGCGGTAGGGGAACACCTCTGTCCTCATCTTCCCGTGAAACCTGTAGTGGTACCTGATCTCATCCCGCAGGCCACTGCTCTCCAGCTCAAAATAGCTGCATTGAAAACAAGGAGAATCAGTTCCACTTTTGGGATATGCCCTCTGAAAGAGACTGTCGCTTTCTTCTGAACTGGTAAGACTTCTTTAAACAAATACCACAATCTAAAGAGGTTATTCAGCATGGATTAGCTACTAATTATTTTTTTTTTAAAAGAGCAGAGAGACAAGGCTATACATTCAGAGCATACAAAACCAGCAATACTAATTACTGAAAACAGCTCCAAGTACCACTTGTTAGCCAAGGAAACTGAAGTCCTCTTTTCACCCATAGAAAAGTACAAGAAACCAGCCTTATTCTTTTCACCAAAATATTTTGTATGACTGCAGGCTTTGTAAGAAATTGAAAAATAAAGAATAGTACATATATCACTACCACAAACAAATAAAAAGCCATTAAGGTAAGAAACCACCAGGTAACCATTAAATTTGTATTTACTACTTGCAAATCCAGTTAAAAAACCACAACTGCTTATTTTTAGGACTCCCCTACATGCAATTGTGCTTAACTCATTTTCTGACTTTTATTGTTACTGCCGTGATCCTTCAGCTTTACAAGGAAAGGACGAAACCTGTTGGCTGGGTTAGGTGTCTCCACGTTTGGCATAAACCATCCAACAATCAAAACCTTCACACAGCTGTCAGACTCACAGGAGGGCTAATGAAGTGGGCTTATTAATTGGCTTCACAGGGGTGTGAGGGGAGGCAGTTCTTTCTCCAGGATGAATTTATACACTGACAGTATAAATAGTGAAGTCTTCTCTTGGACCTCACCAAGTATTTGCATCATATCAGATCTTTTTCCTGCCAAAAGGAAGCTGTGTCTATAGAAGCAGGTGATGCAGACCTCCCTTCACGGTAGAAATAGCTTTACAAGAAAGTGAAGATGTCAGATTGTCCAGATCTGCCCCATCTGCTTCCACAAGGTTTTGTTTTTCCCTGTTGACCAACACCAATTTAACATGGCATTTGAGAGATGGGTGCTGATTGGGGGTTGGATGGGAAAAATTACAGTAATGAAATCCACTTCCAAAAAATAAATGTAACACAAACCAATAAATATTGGAGTGCCAATTTTCATTTTCCCATAAGCCTTTCACACTGCTTGGCCCTACCAGCCTGTGTGCACAAGCATTACATGGGGGCTGTGCACTTCTTCAAGATTAGATCTTAGCAGTGAAGCTGAGGGTTTCCAGCATAACTGGAAAACACAGTTTCTTGGGAGGAAACTTAGGTGATAAAACACATGTGCAAGACATCACAACAGGCTGGGAAGGGGAACACAAAGACAGTAAGTCTTCACCAAATGTGAAATTCAAGCCCTTCTCCATCCTTCCAATGCCTTGTCATCATATTTTTTATGCACCATAAAAGCATTATTGGGTCACATGAATCAAAGGCTCGAGTGACAAAGTAAAACACACAAGGAGGTAAAGGCAAAACCAGTGCTGAATAAAAACACAGCAGGCATAGGTACAAACAAAATGCATGCAGCACAGAGTGGAAAAAAAGGCTGGTGTGGTGAAAGAATGGTACAAGGAGAGCAGAAGAGGAGGGGTTTTCTAAATAGTAAAGCGGAATGTTGATTAACTACAGCCAACACCCATTAAAATACCTAAATTACATTCACACGAAATCTGGGGAAGATTTATTATTTCGATGCTCAGTAAGAACACAGCCAATATCCAGAAGATGCTGCTGCTGGTGTTCCCAAGCAAAAAAAGCACTACAGGAAAAGTGCTGTCAGTGATGTCATACTTAAACATTTTGTAATTTCCATCTGCTGTCACAGCACCAAAGGAAGTGAGACAGGAAACTGAAAAAAATTAAAATGAGGGAGAAGTACATAACATTCACACACAAAGTATTTGTATATACTATATACATACAGATATATGATTGATCACAGAGGCTTAAGAGCCCAAAAACAAGACAATCTCCTGTTGCAGGAAGCAAAATGCTTCCTGAGGTCATTCCTCATAATCTCCAATAGCCACAGAGCTGATCACTCACCACACAATGATTTCTTTGTTAACGTAAAGGAAACAGGCCTGGAAAGGTCAGTCAGATACTGCACTTAATCACATCTGTGCTCTCTTATTTGTACAGCACAGGGAGTTGCAAAGCTTCTCCCACCTGACAAGCTTTAGTGTCAATAGTTACCTCAGGACTGAGAACAGCTTGTTGCTTAGGAATCGAGCTTGTTGTCAGCCTCCTGACTAATTTATATAGAACAGAACAGATTACTTAAAATTTCATGTAATAGCTAGTGCTAACATTTTTATATATGTGCACCTAATGCTGGAAGTGCCACGGGACTGTATTAAACACCATGTTTTAGCTGTTCAGTGGCAGGGAAAGGAGGGTGACAGCAGACAAATTCTGCACCTATTCTTCACCACCCTTCAACAAGTGCAAATCACAAACAGTTACACTCAGAGAGACATCAGTGAACAGCAGCCAACATAATCCCAACAGCAGAAACTACTGGGTTACCCCAGCACATCTCTCTCTCTCTGGTATTTAAAAAACTAAACACATGTAAACCAACACTCTTGTGCTGATTTTTTTTTTTTTTAAAGATGCAGAAATTCACACTGAGACCTTGATTACACAAACACTTCACGATGTTCTGGGTACAGAAGTTGTCTTTTCTCTACCAGAACAGAAGTCGTGTGCAAACAGATTTCTCTTTTCTTTCCTCCTTCCCATAGACTCTGGGGGAAAGAAGCCTCTTCCAAAGCAATGGCACAAAGGCCACCATTCACAGTGCACCTGCTCGGCTTCAGAGCTCTAATCTGCAAAGCGGGGAATGGAAGACAAATGAGGGGAAAAACAAACTCAGGCAAGTAATCATCGACCAGTGAGAAAATAATTAGTAAACACAGAGGAAATAAATGGATTTTTTTTTATCGCTATCTCATCTTCAAATGCCACTGTACATTTTTTTTATCCACGATAAAACAACAAGTAAAAATGGGGAGGGGGGAAAATTAATAGAAGGTACCATACAAGAGACAGGAAAATTGACTGATCTCTACCAGGTGTTCTGAAGGTACTTTCCAGTATTTTGTCAGGAACGACCAGAAAACAGAGGAACTGAATGAATCAGGGTTCCTGAAAAGATTGCAACATCTGGGACCATCTGAATACATGTATCATGATTCAGTGTGAACTTCCAATGCTGCCACGAAATCCACTCCAAAAGCCCAAGAAAGATCCCCGAGTATTGTGACAACCTCTGATTGTGCATCACACCTGCACGCAGCCTGTGTCAGCCTGCCCTACAGGGAGGGCCCTGCCACCCTCCCCCAGACCTTTTTCAGGGAAGAAAGGTGGGAGGCACTAATCTCCTTGTCAACTTCTTAGTACTGAGTGATGGTTTCTTGTTTTATTTGTTATTTCTCAGCAACAATTTATACTTTCGTATATTTTAAATAAGGCGTGATCAGAAGTTAACATGTATTTTGACAGATGAAGTTCTCAGAACACATGTATTAAGAAAGCTTGATTTTTATGGAACAGCAATACAATTTGACCTTGGCTGAAATTCTCCCACTAGTAGAATTTCCCTGTTTGCTGAGCATGTAAATTACTGCTGGCTTCTTTCATACAATTATAGAATTCAAATGCTTTTTATAGGTCTATCTGCAATCTCTCATTCAAACCCCAATGTATAAGAGAAAAACATTACTAAATTCAGACTGATTTTATGCACATCAAAAAAAGTTGGCATATTTTAAGGTCATGCAACGTGCTTTCTGCGAAGGACAGTATTATTCCACAATTGATTCAAGATACTTTACAATTCTTTCTGACAGTTTTTGCAACCCCTACATACCTCACACAAAAATATTGTTTGGACAGGATAAAGCTTGACACAGGTATGTTTAATGACATTTTTTTTCTTCCCCCTTTCTTTTAGTCACCACCACAGTGACTAAACCATACATTTTGACTGCTCACTTCACTTCCAGATCAGGAGAGAAAGGTATACTTTCAGCAGGAAACACCTGCTGTGGATGTAATGACCAAAAAATATGGAAAAGTCACTATCAACATAAAATAAGAACATGTACAACACATGAAGCAGAAAAGGCAAAGTATTTCTATAAGGTGAATTGGCTTAATCCACCATCTGCATTAAAGAAACATATTCACTTATTCACCATCTCAACCCACAGAAGAGATCTTATCCTGTGGCAAACACCAGCACGTTTCATTCAGAGATTTTACTGCTGTCAGATTATGCAAGTGGCCAAAGGAAGGACAGCCCACAGACTGTGGATCCCAAGACAGGGCCCCAACAAGAACTGTGGAATTGGTGTGCTCCAGAACACCCTCAGGGTACACAGCACTTTATTTCCTGATCTTCACCAACCCAATACCTATCACCAAGCACTAAAATATCCCACAATGAAGACAGCAGCACAATTGGGTAAGCAGATTAAATGCTCCTGTAAGAGCTCCAGGAACTAATGCAGAACCACTTTTTGCATTCAATTCTGGCAACCTTCCTCCTTATCACATTCAAACATAAATAAAGCAGAGTTATCACTCTGACTTTACAACTTCCATCATCCTTGATCAAGTGCCAAATGAAGCCCCACAGCCTCTTTCAAGGAGCAGCACCAGCGCTTAGAGCAGATGCTCTTACAGCTACTGAACAGATGTCCCAGGGCAAAGCAGCAGGCACAGATGGCAGCCCTGCAAATATGTACAAACTTGGGGTTGCCATCTAGTCAAAACACTGTGCATCTGCTCACCATTGTATGGGAGAAGGTCACAAAGCCACAGGGGTTCAAGGATGGAAGCCCCATCCACCTCGCACGTGCTGCAGCCACACTACAATGTGGAGCCTCCCGAATGCTGGGGGAAAAAATCACTGCCATAAAATCAGACTGTTACTGCACAGAAACTTCTGGAAAATATCTGTGTCTCTGGCCAAGGCACAGTTTTTAATTTTTTTCAATAACAATCCAAATTCAGGAAAAGTCCAGAGATCAGTCATTTTGATGTCATCAGCTATAAATTGTAAATTCAGCAAGCCTCTGAAGAAAATCAGTATATTTGGACTTGTTTGTGCACATAACTTTTTCATTTCACAATAGCATTGTGCTATTTCATGATAAAAATGGCTTCAGGCAAGACTGTGCTTTAACATCTTTGTAGAAACACTTCTTGATGTATTTAGAGGCAGGCAAAAAATCTGCATCCATTATCACAGAGATCTCAGGATTTTCCATCTACAGGGATTCTGTGATGAATCACAGGCCATTTCTCCTTTGGCCATTGGCTCCTTACCACCAAGTGAGCCTGTGTGCACAGTGGGACACACTGTGGTGGGTGTGCCAAGTGGCTCAGCCTGGACAGAGACATCAAATAACTGAGATTTTTGTTTTAGCAGCCCTGAGTGCAAAGCAAACCAGGCCAGGAGCAGGCACTGGGCTCTGTGCTGCAGAGAAGCTGGCAGGCATCTGCCCAAGGCACTGCCCCTGTTTGTCACAGACATCTTTTTATGAAAATCCTTTCTTTAGGATTTTTTCCTCCTGAGAAGCTGAGAGGCCTCAGGAACAAAATGTAAACAATGATTTTCTGCTGCTGTGGAATGCAACAGGTGCATCTGTGATTGGTCTCATGTGGTTGTTTCTAATAAATGGCCAATCACACTCAGCTGGCTCAGAGAGTCTAGGATAGCTGCCTTCGTTATCATTCTTTCTATTCTTAGCTTAGCTAGCCTTCTGAGATGAAACCTTTTCTTCTATTCTTTTAGTATAGTTTTAATGTAATAAATATCATAAAATAATAAATCAAGCCTTCTGAAATATGGAGCCTGATCTCTGTCTCTTCCCTCAACATAAGACCCCTGTGAACACCGTCACACCTGCTGGTGATGAAGCCATGGTGAGAAAAAGCAGTGCCTCTGAAAGAAAAGATCCATTCTCCTCAAAGGAAAGGAAACACTCACTTTTCAGCTGTCACCACAACTCTGTGTGGATGCAAAGCCAGAACAAGTTACACCTGCCAAAGCAAATATTTCAAATATTTCAGTCGCTTCCACGGGCGCTGTTCCTGTACCCTGGTTACTATAAAGTGACAGGGCACGATCCCAAGCTCTGAAGCATTCAGCATTGTGAAACACTGGATTTTGAAGAAATGCTCTTAACAGGCTCAAGCACACAGATCTACTCCTCTTGAGGAACACATCTGGTGCAGTGAGAGTCTCCTGTGCCACCACTGCCACAGTGGCCCTGGATGGTGAGACAGGGAAGCTTCCCTTGAGACATAAACTTTACAGAATTTAGGGATTTTATAGGAGCTGAGGTTTTAATTAGAGATAAGCTTTATGGGAGTTAATCAAAATAAATGGGTAGGCCTTGATGAAGTTAAGAGTTAGTGGTTAACTAATAATTGACTGCTTGTCAACATCATGTTTGGTTAGCTGGGTTTATCATGAAGAATATAGAAACTGATCAATAGCTTGTAGGAACTGAAGACAATTGAGGCCTTCTCTGTTCTGAAACCAACTGAAGATGGGAATGGGAGTTCTACCAATGGGTTCATTTGTCATATTTGCATTGAAAAGTTGGAAAGGTCAGAACAAGGAAGACTTCATTTACTTCCTCATTTTGGGACCCTTCCCCATGAAAGGGACCACCGACCCATTTCAAGGAACAAACTATGCATGCTTAATGGCTTTTGAACTAATTACCATACGAAGCAGGGAATGGGATGTACCAAAGTCATGAATATGTATTTGTATTTTGGGTATTCAATACTTGTATAGCTAAAAGGACTCTGTAATCACCTGTAAATTGTGGTGTGTATTTGGGAGCTATCCCGCTATAAACACACACTTTCTAACTTTAAACTCTTAGAGAGTCTTTGTCCATCACAGCTGGGTATCGGTACTAGATCAATATCCATATTTTTAATAAATCACCCTAACATCCATACCTACAAACCATTCTACTTTTTACAGCTGGTTTGAATAAAGACAGACCCAGAGGCTGCATAGCAAAACCATACATGGCAAATGAAGCCTTAAAGAGTCACTGCTCGGGCAGAGATTGCACACTGATATCACCAAAGTCAGGCTGGCACCAGGCACCACAAAAGGTGTCATGAATAGAAGCATTACCTGTGACAAAGAAATTGGTTGCTAAAAATCAGATTAACTTTCTACGAAGGGAAACACCAAAGCCAAATCCCATATATTGCATCACCTACTCCATTCCAAAAGTATCCCTTCTATGCAGGAAAAACCAATATAGCCAAAATTTAATACTAAACAATTTCAAATCTCTCAAGTAAAATCCTGAAAGTGCAACATCACCATGCTACTGGCTACCTAAATAAGGTTCGTCCAAACATTTCTATCCTTTCATTTCAAGCAAAAGGAACTAAACCCAGTCAATTAAATTATTTTTCTATTCAGACCACTCTCAGGACAAGAGTAATTGTGTTCTACCAGCTTAGCTTGAAACATTTAACAATAAAAACTCCCACACTGACACCTTCTATTAGTACAGAATATTTATTAACATTTTGTCTTTTGTTCTACCCATCTTATACATGGCAGCTGGGCATGCAAGCTGCAAGGCATAAAGCATTTATGATGTGTTTGTGTACCTGCAACTAGGCAGAGGTCATCCTAATATAAATTTACTTTCCTCTTTGATCGTATAAAGAAAAAAAAGTAAAAAAGTAACCCCAACATCTGCCTGCCAGGTAAAAGACAGCTGGAGTCAGAGCTGGTACAAAGCAGCTACACATTTCCATGGCACGTGTTGTGAGGATTGACCTTCAGCATTTTTGTTTTCATTTCATATGTCTAAAAATCTACCTTCACTATGGCTGCAACCTGCCTACTGTCTGAAAAGAAAAGCCTGGTTTCTCTCCTAGTCCTAATAAACCAAGTAGGAAGTTCCACACTGCACCGAAAAATAGAGCAGCATGTCAGCAGGCTTCAGAGCTAGCCCAGCCAGCAGGACAGAAAAGAGTCTGGCTGGGGTAAGCAAAAGTTATGACTCCTTAAATGTATCTCATAAAAAAACCAAGAGAAATTTTTTTTAACTAATGAGGTCTGTCACCTGAGTAAAACTACTCAGTTGAAAAGTATTTGAAAACAAATTACCCTAATTGGGGTGTCTTTAGAAGAAAGGTTCTTCCCTCTCATCTCTGAAATTCAGCAGCTCTTCAGTGATTTCTTACATTATGACAAATGCCACACATTGCAAAACATGGAATTTGTCAAAATCATCTTAGGTCTGGACTGGTCAGTATTCTTTAGACACTTTAAGCTGGCTTTTTAAGACTTTTCTAATTAGCAAGAAAGGACACAATCAGTGGAACAATTACCGTCCCTTAGTGAAGAGCAGGCTAGAACTAATAAACTATAAGGATGTAATAAATCAGTATGTCCTTGTATGCCTATTTATACATTGCCAACTTGGCAAAAAACTCAAGCTCCATGCATCCCTTAGCTGAGCTATCTCCACTATAACATTAAAAAATCACACCCAGAGGTCAAAAAGCCACCTGCCCAGGTGAAGACCCTTCCCTCAGGCATGCCCAGAAGTTAGCTGAGATTACAAAACTTGCATGGAAACTACTAACCAGTAGTAACTACTAACCAGTACCAGGGCCGTACTTGGAAAGTTACCAAATCTGGACTTCTGAGCACAAATAACAGTGTGGGAAGTCCTGTTGGTGCCCTTGGTTTGTGTGCAACCACTGAGTGCCCAGGCTCGTGCAGATCTGAAATAAATAATTGATGTCTCTCTCAAGTGTGTAATTATTGACTTGTTGCACGCTGGGTAACAGACAACAAACACATTTCTCCTGGATTCTCTGGGGGGAAAAAAAAAAGAAAATCTTTTCCTTTGCCCTCTCTCAAGGTCCAGTCCATGATGCCCTCAGTCCCAGGGGGCCTTCACCTTCCCTGCCCCACTGCCACGAGCTCTGGCAGCTTTCCACAGCCAGCAACCATCAGGGCAGGCACTGCCACCCCCTCCCTTTCTGGAGACAGTGCCTGGAGCAAAGAGAGCACTCAGGCATCGTTTAAAAACTGCAAAAAAACTGCAAATAAAAACTGCAAATAAAACCCAAAAAACCAGGCATGTCACCAGACCACCGCCAACCACGCAAAGGAACATTAATGACATGTTGCAGACATCTAAATATCTTATTAACCAGGGAGTTAACATTCCAAACCAGCAGCCCAAACTCAGCAGACAGTTTTCAGAAAGTTGCATTTAGTGTAAGTTTGAGACATTCTGGTTCTTTGCCTGTATCAGAGGGTCATAAAACAATCAAACAGAGTAACTCAGCATGTTGGAGGAGGCTCCTGGGGGACCCACACATCCTGCTCCTGGCTGACCATAACATTTCTGCACTGTCCAAATTCCGGTTTTAAGAGTTTCAAACTGTCAGCCGTTCTCCTCCAATTGCCAGCATGGTCCAATGGATGTGTTTCAACAGCTGGCTATGAGCAGCATGTTAATGCTTCAGAGAGACAACAATTGTCAGCCTAGTGTACATAAAACACCTGCTCTCAGCAGGAAGCCACAGGATGGAAGGTAACTCCTCCAGTAGTAACTCCTCTCTCACAATGCTTAAATCAGTGGAAGATTTATATAACAGTTCTTCTTCACTTTACCCTTTCAGGTACTTGAACCCCAAGAAAAGAAGCAGGTGAGCCCAATTCTATTTGCATTTGCATCTCTGAAGACCTTCTGAGAAGGAAAACATGTAAATGCCTCACATATTTCACACCAACTCATTCAGAGGGTTGGAAGTAAGGCTCAGTCTTCAGCTGTTCTCTTTACAGCTTTCCAGTTTAGCAACTCCACATATAAATATTCATAAAGATGTGCCCTTTACCCTAAAAGAAAAAGGTTAATGGATACATCTGCAGAGCTTTTCCTTCCCTTTCTGAATCCTGGGCATCTTGGAATCCAATACGCATATACCCATCTTGCAGAGAATAATCTAAAACATAGCAGGGAGTAAATCCAATTTTTCAGGTTTACTACTAGGGTCAGAAGTCATTTGCAGAGGCTTCTCTTCATCAGCGAGGTTTCAGTGAATAATTTAACTATCTTATTACTCCTTTGTGTTTTTAATTAAACATATAATGGCCTGGTAGCCTTCCAGCTGTTATTTGTGAACATACAGCTTTCTACCTGCTGCTCAACAGCCTCAAGAGGCATCCATGGTGTCATCTGGGGAAAGTATCCAACGGGAGTCTCATGCCTATTTCACCTCCCCACCCAAAACTGACCCGCAAGGAATGGAAGTCTCACTAAGAGCCTGACACATTTGCAGACTCCTCCTGAATATTTATATCAACACAGCTTGCTGCTACATAGTGAAAGGGCAGATTTTGGACTCAGTAAATCCATTTCACTATAGCAGTACATCAGCTTACAGGTTTCCAGATATTCGGCATGGTATCAAGTTTCTAAAGTTCAGGTCCTAGACACAGGTTACAAGCATATTAAAAAAAAAAAAAAAAAAGAAAAGAAAAATTTAGGAAAAAAAAGTTTTTAATCCTTCCTGTAACAAAATCTTCGAAACAATCATCTTATGACTCAGTCCTGTGTTCTGTCATGGTGAGATCTCCCATTATGAAACACTCTTCAGAAAGAATGACATATGGGACCCTGAACATCCTTGACGTATTTCTCCAGATGCTGATCTTGGTCAATGGTGGAGAAGAACCATCAACATATCTCAAACTCAGAGATTAAACAGCTGAAAGGCAATGCTGACTCCATCTAATTTATGCTCTTGGGCTCTGGACCATGCAAGGCCAGAGCAGCTAAGGAGCAGGCAGACACAGCTTCAGCTGAAACTCTATTAAATCACTGTTGAAATGAGGAATTCATTGTGGGTGGCATTTTAAATATCTTGATGGCCTTTTCTAAGCATTCTGGTGGTCTAAAGAGTCAAAGGTTGTGAGCAAAATAGCTCACAAAGCTCATCTGGGAAGAACTGGCTAGCAGAATTTGCTGATCAAAACAGTTTCCACCTTCTGCACCCCCAAGTAACCTGTCTGTCCATTCTATATTTTTTTTATTACCTCTAATTTAGGAAAGAAAACATAATCCTCAGATTTACCACTTTATTCCACATAACTATACACACAGACTGCACAAACTATCAGACTCTCCAATTAGAATTTCTCTGCATTAATTAAGATTTCGATTTTCCAAGATCTACTGTAATACATTTGAAGCATGAAAACAAAGTCTTTATCATCATTAAACTGATTCAACAAAATGTTAACGAAGATGCATTGTTATCATTGTCCTGTCCATCAAATGATGACAGAAATTAACAGCAACTCTCTAATTGCTACAAAATATCCATTTAGAATAACAAAATAGTATATCTAAATTACTGACTTCAAGAAAAGATGTATTAATCTTATTTTATTATCTTCAGTTTAAGAGCTCCATTCTACTGGAAAATAAAAGCCTGCTAAAACTTAGTAGAGAAATGAAATTTAAACCAGGCACTCTATGCCTTACTACTTTAGGACAATCATCTCCACTACATCAAAAAACAGAATAAATACACACACCTTTTCATTGCTAGGAATAACACTTATTTCTCATCTATTAATTCTGTGTACAACAAAAAAAGTCATTTCCCATAGAGATATGAACTCCACAGCTAACAGAGCTTCTTTTTGTCACTTGCTGCTGAAGGCTTGAACTTTTAATTTGGCCACTTTTGGTATGTTGGTAAGTTTAAAAAAGCAAGCCTTTAACTACAATATCTCCTATTTTGCACAAAGAAAAGAAATTGAGAAGAGTTCTTGGGTTTTCCATAGTCAAAAACTATACTGGTTAGGGAAGCATTGCACCCTTATACTTGTTCCCACACATCTTGCTCCTGATGAAATAAAGATACTCTTTATTGTCCTCTTTGCAGTGTCTGTTTTCATGGACATGGGGAAAATTGAAAAAGATTGATCAAAAAAAAATTGATGTCATCAAGAACAGAACCATGATATTATCAGAAGCTTAGCAGGAGCAACAATTAATGAAAGGCTTGCCCTGTGACATGTGTCTGCACCCACTTCCGTTCCCATGCAAAGCTACAGAGTGAGTGGAGCTGTTAGAGAAACATCAAAAATTATCAATCTAATGTAAGCATGGTGCTCTTCAGTAGTGCCCCAAATCTTTGTTCTCTGTTTCTCATCCGTGTGAAAAAATACTTTCTCCATTGTCGTCCACTTCATTGATTTCTGTCATCACAGATCTGGGGTCTGAAAGCAGGATCCTTACCAAGGTCTGAGCAGCAACCTGACAAACAAACAATGGCTTTAAGGGATAAACAGTGAGTCCAAAAAAGGATAGCCACAGTAAATCCACCTGAAGTAACAGCAGTCAGGAGCAGCACCAGACGTGCCTGTTCTGACTCCTGCATGGAATTACAGAGACTGAAACTTCCTGTTACTACACAGAGCTACAAAGGTTCAACTGAGACTAGCAGGCAATCCTTCAACTCTATGTATTTTTAAGCAGATGTCATAATTTTAAATATTATAGATAACCTCAGTGCCAGAGAGGACAACAGCAGTGTATTTTGTTCAACCAAGATTACTCCTGCAGAGCACATCTCCCTACGAGCCTCTGCCTGTCAAGATAGAGGACTCAAGGAGCTGCATTCAGTAGATGCCATATCTAAAAATCCATGTGCCTTGCATTGTATAATCACCGCTGCCTGTCTAGTTTGACCTTGGATTTTTGCTAAGTGCAGGCATGTGATAGCATTTTTCTGTTCCATGGCTGTCCTCAATGTCCTCTTTCTCAAATAAATAATAAACAAACTCTTAACATGGCAAACTGATCCTGTTAACCATGACTTCAAATGGCCTGAAAAAGCTTGGAGAAATTGAAAAGTAATGCAAAACGAATGAGAGAGTAAGAGAAGGAGAACAGGAAGAGATGGAGGGAGGGATCCCTCTCTAAAGTAAAACAATATTCTTCTAGACTGAGACAGTGGCCTCAAAATTGTAAAAAGGAATAAAGTGAAAGAAAGAGCAATAAGAAAGTAGTGGTGACAGAAAAGTACAACGAAGTCCTCCTCTCAACTGGGGAGCCTTGTCTGGACATCTCTGCTGTTGCACTAGCAAAAGCCACCACTGACAATTTGGTCATGATGAAGTCACTGCCTTCTCCTTCTTACACTTTCTCCACAAAAGGCCAACTGGGGTAACAATTGAGTATCAAGTACCTGATTAAGACAAATATCAGTGGGACTTTTTTTAACAGAAGTGCTGCAGAATAACTGGTACTAGATTTGAAATGGGAGCAACCAAAGAATGGCCCATTACTTAAATTACAACAGAGAAGACCAGCAACAGTCTTTTATGTGTCAGACCAGACATAAAAGTCCTTCAAGACCTAAGAAATTACCAAAAAAGCATTCACACAGTTACAAATAGCAGACTATAAGAGACATACATGAAATAGGAATATAATGTATTTATGTTGGGAAGAAAAGATACACAGTATTGCATGGAAGCACAAGTAACTTAATTGTTTAATAGCTTAGTTACTGCCTCTCAAAGAAAATGTATTCTTTTATAATGTAATAAAACATAGTGAAGCAAGAAAAGTGCAAGTTTAACTTTTATGAAAAAGCAAACTCCTAAAGCACATATAATAAACTAGTCAGGAAAATTGCATTACAAGGTCTGTAACTTCTAAAGTGCATTGCATCTACACTACATTGGCTTTGATCTTTCTGTTTAAGTTATTTTACAGATTGGGATACATAAATAATGAATTCCTCCCATAACAACAACAAAAAAAAGAACTAGAAAAAAGTAGCAAATTGCAAACTGTTTAGAAAGGCTCTAACTTGCACGTTAGATTTTACATCTACCATTTCAACACATTGTCTGAACAGACCACTGAGCATTCAGAATCTTTTATGTTGCTGCTGCTGCAAGAGAGAGAAACAAATTGCTCTCACCTGTGCTCCAACTCTCGGATGGACAATATAACTCCAGAAGTCGATGCCTTTTGTTGCAGAGTGGCCAGAAAGGTGAACTCACTTCTATTCTGGAAGAGCTGGATTAACTTCTCACTCACGTGGGGTGCTGCGTGGATTTCTCTTTCTGTATCTAAGAATTTTATTTTTAAAAGGAAAAAAAAAAAAAAAGGGAAATAACAGTCTAGTAAAAATGCTAAGTCAGAAAGATTCAGATAACATTTTTCATTTTCACACCAATATGTTTCATTTTGAGAGTCATCCGCCATGGTGCACCACTGCATTTTTTCAATGGAAAAACCCAAATGCCATCTCTGTCAGCATGTCCACTTGTCAATTTGACAAGTTCACAAGTGGTCAGCTACTGATTTTCTGATGGATTTTTTGACGGGATGCTGAGCCATTTGTGTCTGTTGCGAGCAGATTAAGTTGCTGTAAATAAGGTGTGCTGCACTCAGATAAACAGGCCCCTAAATTCAGAGATCTCAGGCACTGCCTCTCCCAACACAATTCAGCAAGCTCCAATTTCAGTTTTCACCAGTGACTCTGTTACCACCTCTCCCTCGTACATCACAGGAAATCTGTCCTTGCACAGTGTAAGGCAGAGATGTATTATTGCTAATAATGCTATATGGCTGTGCTCCTGCCTGAGAAATAAATACAAGACACGCTTGCAATCCACGGCTGTTTCAGGGATTTCTCACTTTAAACAAGCAAAGTATGACAGTTCATACAATATTTATTAAACTACAGCCTGACCAGGCAGATGCAGAAACATTCCAGCCTCACTAGTCCTGACCATGGCCAAGCAGCATCACACCTTCTCACAGCTGATCTTCTAAGATTCAAATGCATCATCCCCCACCACATTCATTTTTAACTCATCCTTTTATTCACTACACATCATCATTACAAAAGACAATTAATGACAAAGCAAAGAAATCATGGCATTTCACCTTCCCGCCCACTGCCATGTCTCTCATGCAGGGCTTTTTTCACATTTTTGCAAGACCTGAGCCACTTGCAGTTCCTGGATGTCATAACCAACTAGAAACCCAGTGTGCTTGCTTTCCAAAGGTTTTATTGTGAAGCCAAAAATGCTGGCACAAAGTCTCAGCTGGTAGAAAACCAGAGAAACTCCAGTGAATGCTGAGAATCCAGCCCAGCATGCATGATGTAACACACAAAGGAGTGATGAAAATTACAATTCAGAATTTCACTGTAGAAGGGGAAAAAAAAAAATCCCCAACACTTTAAAAAGGCCCCATTGTGTCATTAAATGAGGCTTAGCAGACAGAGAGGAGAGAGACTGGCTTGGAAAACAACCTAAAGCCTCAAACACACCACTACTGAGGGAATGCCATGGACTGAAACCAAACTCCAAGGAAAAACTACTCAAGCATGTTTGGTAATTGGGTGTCTCCATTTGTCCTGTGCAGCCTAAAGCCCTCCAAAGGAGCTTGCAGACCCAGACTTGAACTCTGAAAGGCTCACTGGTGAAAAGTACCAGTTAGACATCCAAAATCACCAGGCATCATTTAAAAATCTTTGCCAGGGGCTCGAATTCCCCTGATAAATAAATATATAGTGCCCACTTTACAGCAACAAACTATTTGTTTGTCCAGTGCCACTTTTACCAGAGCAGAGGATAAAGCTTCCAGGAGCAGAAACCATCTCCACTGCCATCCTATAGTGGAATAGAAGAAAAAACAACCCAGCACAGAAGACCAGATTTTGTCTTTATCTATTAGCTTTTTCTATCTGCATCATTATCTTCACCTAGCAGGTGTTATTACTGGTCATAAATATCATGCAGTTTCTTTTTAAAAAGCTGATACAAGAGATACAAAACTATGTCTCCCACAGACCCATAAATTCACCAATATCCAGTTTGCTATCTACAGAAACAGACAACACACTGGGAGCGTGTTCCAAGGCACAAGTAAGACTCAGAGGTAAAATGTCCAAGACCTGACAGATTAAGATTATTATCATTTTCTGAATGTTAAAAACCTTCATATCTTACTCTTTTTTTTTCTTAAAGGTGTTACAGTTACCAGAAATAAAATATGATTTAACAAAGCTTTCAAAAATTCTTTCACATGAAAGAATCTGCCTTTCACAGGCAGTGCTGTCAGTGGAACATATATGTTTAAACTTCAGTCAAGCCTTGCAAAGTACAACAGTTTCTCATTATAGGAAGGCCCACATCCCACCACCCATCCATCAAACTTTATACAAAAATATAGGGCTCCTTGCTCAGAATCATCCATGGTTCATCAGTGCACTGACTATTTCAGTTAGAAATACGCTTTGAAATATTTTGCTCTTCTCTACCACCTCTTCATAGGTAAGAGTATACCAAAACCACATGAAACACTGATATTCATTATCTGCTGATTAAAATCAGTGAGATGCACAGTTCTGAAATTCCAGAGCGTTGGGTCGAAACCACTGGGTAACAAATAGCATTTACAAAGTGCTTGCAACACTGTGCCAGTGTAATTGGTGCAAAGGGAGTAACACAACCAGGCTTTTAGAAAATTAACACACATCTAAGTATAGTGTGGGGGTATATATATTATATATATATATATTTATATATATAATATACATATATATTTTATACCTATATAATTTTTTTATATATATATACATATATATATGTATACACACACACACATATATATACATATATACACATACATATATATATATATATATATATATATATATATATATATATATGTATATATGTGGAGCTGAGCACAGCCTGGGCTTGCAGCTGGAACCCCAGGGCTGGGAAGGGGAGGTTTTGAGGCCAGCACTGCATGGCCCAGCTCCTGTGACATGGCACAGCCATCTGCCCTCACACACAGCATCCCCAGGAACACTGGGTTTGTGCTCTGCTTGATTTCTGCAGAAAACCCCATACAAATGAGCTGGGAGTACAACCCATTTAGAATAAGAGCCTTCTGTTTTCAGATAGATTTTCACACTTCAAAATAAAAAAAAAAAAGATAGAAAAAAAATTGAGAATATATACACCCCCTCACCACAGGTGCCTGAAAGGTAAAATACTTTTTATGCTCTCTATAAAAATAACTGTCTGCTTGTAATGAAATGTCATATTTCCTACATAATATAGAACAATATAGGTTTATACAGCAATCTTCAGTGAAACATTGCTTCATGCTTGAATGATAATGCAATCTCAGCAAAATAAATAAACAAACACAGATACGACTTTCATATGCCCTTCTATGTGATTATATTTTCTTAATTTGAAATAGTGACTGTCTGGAGGGGTTTTTAAAACATACCAGGGTGTTTCTAAAATTAATCAAGGAAAGAAAGCAAGCATATTTGCAAGTCCAAGAGACAGAAATCATCTCAGAGCATCACGTAAAGGCAACTTTCCACCTTCAGCAGAACAAAAGCACAAGACACACCTACGTCAGAGAGAGCATATGTGTAGCTTGATTTTAATTCTTAAGCTGTGGGTCCAAGGAAGAAGTGCCCAGCACAAACCAAAGGTCCAGCTGGCCAGAACAGACACCAATAACCATTTAGGTACAACAATAACCATTTAGGTACTGCCATCCCCCCTCCCTGGCACCATCTCCCCCAGCGCCAGGGATGCCACCTTGCCTTGTCCTGGATGCCCTGGATGTCCCGAGAGCCCATTCAGCCCCAGCACAGCCCTGCCTGGTCCCCTGAGAGCCCATTCAGCCCTCACAGCCCTGCCAAGCCAAAAAGAGCTCCAAGAGGCAGCAGCACCCAGGGCTGCCCTGCCACAGGGGCTCAGCACCCACAGCACCCTGCCCAGCTGCAGCAAGCTCCTACACCCTGAGCCACACAGAGACATTTTACCCACACTGGAGCTACTCACAGCACTCACCATCAGCACCTGCAAAAGAAGTCTCAAATTTAGGGGTGTTTTCACTTCCCCATAAAACCAAATGAAAGCCAGTGCTGCTCTCTGATGTTGGGCCAGGCTTTACCTCGCTCACACAAACCATTCAGACATTTCAGTGCACACCAACCCTAAATGCCAAGTGGAATTAGGTACAATAATGTGAAAAATGCATGTATTTTATGATTGGCTTTTCACAAATATTCAAATGAGTATTATATGTGTTGTGTTAGGAAGTTATGCTGTGTTAATTCTCTTAAGTATTGTGGTAAATGTAGTTTTAGGTTATAACATAATGTTAAAATAGAAACTATGCTATGTAGGATAATTTTTTTAAAGAAAGAACTCTCACTGAGATAGCAGCCACAGGACAACTGAATCTTTCAGAGAAAAAGAATTTATTGCTCCATTATCAGAAGAAATGAACTTCTTCCCACCACGAAGGCGCTGTCAGGATTCAGAAGAAGAAGCTGACACTGACCAGACAGAATCCTGTGTTTGAATGGAATTTATGCATCATGTTTGAGGTGTATGAATATGCAACAGGCTGTTGCTTTTAAGGGTTAATCCTCTGTTAATGTGGGTCCTTTTTCGGGCTCGTGATGCCCAGAAAGAGGTACCCGGACCGTCCATAACTCTTTGTCTTTATTGTCTCATATTGTCCTAATCCAAATTGCCCAAATTATTATTAATTCTATTACTATTTTTATAACCATTTTATTACTGTTAAACTTTTAAAAATTTAAAAACAAGTGATTGGCAGTTTTTCACAATAACTCAGGATCAGCATCAGTCCTTACCCCACCTGATTTAGACCCTCAAGTCACATCTTCGTGTGTGGACTCGCCTCTCTGTGCATCACCCTCTCTAGCAACTCAAAATTAAACCTCAGGCTTCTGCCATTTGTAACCCTGAACACATCAGAAGCCCCAGTTAGGAGAAATTCATGAGTTGGCATCATATCCATTAATTAAGTGTAATAAAATCACCACCACACAGAAGGAGACAAAATGAGTTAGAGAAGGAAAAGGACAATGCTAGGAAAGAAAGCAAAGATCTTGCCAAGCCTCCTTTGACAGTGACAACAATCCATAGCACAAAGGGAAATACATGACCATTTGGGATGGAATTTAAGTGATGAGAAATGTGCACCAGTTGTGAAAAGCCATATCCCAATCCATCTGGGGAATAATTTTTCTTTAATCGATGCTTCCATTAGTGGAAAAATACTAAAATTCAGTTCTGAATCAACTCATTTTCTGAAGCAATAGGTACATTTTATCATTCACTAGCCTGCTTGAATACCTTTTACTTCCCTTGGCAGAGAACATACTGCAGAACACATTGCTTTATTGGGAACTTCAATCATTTTTAAAGCTATTTGCTTCAACATGCTTTCATTAGAACCATTGAACAGTCACTCTGGACAAGCAAGTAGAAATTAATCCTGCAACAGCAGAGAATGCAGATTTAAGTTACAGCAATTAAAGAATTGGATATTACAGTGTTTTTGCTTTTACCTTGCTATGGGCAAAATCAAATAAAATGAACACTGTATTTAAAAAAACAAAACAAACAGAAAATCATCCCGGTGCCCCACTTTTTCTTAAGTCACCAGCTTTACGAAATGAAACCAAGATTAGAAGGATGATCCAAAACTAGCAACGCTCAGTGTAGGCAGTTCCTAACAGTTGCCGAGGATGAAAACACACAACAGCGTCACAAAAACATTCTTGTTCACTGAAGCAGGTGCTTCACCAAAGCCTCTGAGTCAAGTGGGATCCAGTGCACCAACCCCCTTCCTGCACACTGGTCTCACAAAACATCTTTTGAAGAACTGGTAAAAAAAAAAAAAAAAAAAAAAAGAACAAACAAACAAAAAAACCCCACACCAACAGTGCAAAACACTGGTGATAAATGCCCATTCCCACTCACTTGCACCCTTCCAAAAGCACTCCTCAGTCCACACAAGTCACAAACAGATACAAAAATCCCCAGAAGGATGATAACACTAATTATGGGGATCTTCTCCAAAAAGAATCATTTCACTGCCAAGCAGAGAAATGCTTCAGGTACCTGACCCTGCCTACCTACCAAGGGCAAAATGCAGATGTCTGCAGATGCCACCAATCTTTTGGTTTGAGCTATGGGGATAAATTCACATAAATTTCTCTTGATATGCTAAGAAAATAGAAGACTTCACCTGCCAGCAACCCAAAAGAGAGGGGTCAAAACACCTTCCCCTTCTCTGAAAATCTATGCTACTAGGGAGGAGCAAAGAGGGCATGATGTAGTCTCATAAGCATGTCTCTGCTTCTGAGCATTCTCGCCAGCATGAAAAGACACTGTAAATGTTTTTGCCTTGCTAACTCCACTCAGAGTCAGTAATAAACAGTAGGAAATCATGTTCAACAGCACAGCTTCCTAAATTATGATTATTCATTGTAAATCACTTTCTACATGTTGCTTCAAACACTGTTTCTCAAGAATAAGATCCATCTGCAGTGAAATGCTTGGTGATTTTAATATGCAAGCCTCCTACAGAGATGATGTCTCATTTTAATTATTGTTTCGGTTTAATGGGTTTTCATTAAATTAGAGGATGGAGCAATTACCAGGGTGAACAGCTAATGTCACAAAGGTAAGTTCCCATGACTATACAGCAAAAGCAGTTCCACTAGAGAAGGTGAAAAACAGTGTTATTTAATGTAAACTCTGCTTTTGCATCATGCAAAACTACCCCTGGCTATAGGTGCTCATTTATTGCTGTCATTTTGATATACATGTTTGTAAACTAGTTTACAAATGGGTCTCCCCTAACCAAATCCACCTAGCGTTTAAAATTATATATACCTATAAATAAAAGTCCTTTCAGGAAGCCACTGCAAACCCAGCCCTAAAACTCCAGTTGCCAGGAGCAGGAGAATTTTGAGTCACTGAAATCAAACAGAGAATACTTATCAAATCATAGTTTCTCCTCAACCACTAATTTAGCTGATTTAGTGGCTTAGTATCAGACTCTTCACTTCTTGAAAATTGCCTTGACTTGAGCACCAGCTAGAGTGACCACACTCATGCTAATTAAGTAGATGTCAGAGAGTCTTAAGTCCTTTGTTTGCTTTATCAGCGTTTCAAACCGCAACAGGCAGTTGAGTGTTCTGGAAGGAGCAGAGCAGCAGACACTGCACAAGAGCTGGAAATGAACATTTGCCAAGAGTGAAGGCAGTCACCTGAGTACTCTGGAAGGAGCAGAGCAGCAGACACTGCACAAGAGCTGGAAATGAACACACGCCAGCAGTGATGGCAGCCACCAGTGCTTCTGCAGCCCCAGCCTGTGGTGGTGTTTGAGGGTGCCCAGGACGAGGGAAGAGATGAGAATCTTGACTCCATGTTTCAGAAGGCTGATTTATTATTTTATGGTATATATTATATCAAAAGAAAATGATGTACTAAAGCTATACTAAAGAAAGAGAAAGGAGACATCAGAAGGCTAGAAAGAAATGATAATAAAAACCTGCAACTGACCAGAGTCCTGACACAGCTGGACTGGGATTGGTCATTAGGTAAAAACAATCCACATGGAACCAATCAAAGATGAACCTGTTGGTAACAATCAAAACAATAATTTTCGTTCTCAGGAGAAAAGTTCCAGCAAAAGGATTTTCATAAAATATGTCAGTGACAGCAGCCAGCCAAAGGTGCCTGACATGGCTGGGCAAGCAGTGGCCACCAGCTAAGCTGTATAGAAAATTTCCATGGTTCTCTTCCTCAGGGCTTCCTCCTTGTCTTTTCCACCGGACGGGCAGAATCAGCAAAAGGATTCACTGGAAGGATATGTCAGTGACAGCGAAGGACAGCAGGAAAGCAGCGGACGGACATGCTAGGCAAAGTAGCAGGGAGCTGCAGCAAGGAAGCACTGGAAGTAGAGCAAGAATTACCAGGGGAACCACCGCAAGGGCTTCCGCCGAGTCATTTCAAAGCGAAGCACTGGAAGGAGAGCAAGGAAAGCAGCGGAAGGACAGCAAGGAAAGCAGCAGAAGGAGAGCAAGGGAAGCAGCGGAAGGAGAGCAAGGAAAGCAGCGGAAGGAGAGCAAGGGAAGCAGCGGAAGGACAGCAAGGGAAGCTCTCCGGCAGCACAAGGAGAAGGAGCAGCCTGGTTCCAGTCAAAGGCCAGCTGATGACTGGCACTGTCACCAACCCAGCTGGCTGCCATGGACCAACATCAGACACCTGCAGGCAGCCAAGGGCCTTGGAGCAGCTTTCCTGCTGTCACCAACAGCCACCGCTGTGCTGAGGCTACACTTCACCTGTTGCTCAAGGCAGCCACTTGAACCTTATTTCAAGTATTTTAAGCAGCTGCTGAGCTCATCTTCTCAAGTAGGCTCCGTTCTTTCCTCAAGGGATTCCTGCTGAAATCAAGACTGTTTACAAATGGTTGATCCCTTAAATTAAACGCTTCGTTGAAATGCTCCAGAAGTTCACTATCACTAAAAGCACATAATCTGCTCTTAAATCATGTGAGTTAATCAAATTACATGTGTTGTCAGTTAATTAGTTCAGGAGTCGCTGATTGTATCAACTTTTCCACTGTTTACCTACATTAGATAAGGTTATCGGGTTACTGTTCCTGTAAAGATTGCTCTTTGCCAATTTGGAAAACAACATTTTAACAGAACGAACGTGGACTTACACCAGCAACACTGGGAAAATTCGGTATTTGCCAAGAACCATTCCCAGGGTGCTATCCATTTTGCTGGAGGAACACTGGCCACTCCAGGGACCTATTTTTCAAGATTATATTAAATACGAATGCCACACACAAATAATGAGCCACTCAAAAACATGGCTTCATGCAAAAGCAAGCTCAATTTTTTTCCTCCCCTCCTACAAAGCATTTTGAAATATGCTTGAAGTCACACAAAAATATTAGAGATTTACTTTTAAAAAATGATAATATATATACCAAAACATGACAAAATACATTCTGCTTTGTTTAAAGGAAACTTAAGGTGGTACCAGAAGGTGAGGAGCCCCTAGAACAAAAAATGAGACACAGAAGATAAGTTTTGCAAAAAACTATTAATTGTAGGTTTGGTCTTATTTCGTCCCATTATAACTCCATGTGTGTTTGTAATCCAGAAATAAAATGTAAGGTTAACAGAAGAGAGAGACTGATCCACTTACATTTTTGAGCAGTATGTAATAATTCTGATTTCTCATTTAGCACTCTTCTTTGGTCCAGGTAATAATAAATACTGGTCATAATTTATGGTAGCAATGTTTCGAAAAAAACCAGTACTTCTGAAGTGCTTTATGATTTCTAAATTTACCATGAATTTAACAGATACAGAGAACAAATAACCCATTTCAACAAAATTTTAAGATCCAGATTCCACAGGAGCAGGAAACAAGCAGAATGCTAAATTACTCTGACTTTGTTGAAAATCCCAGTCTAACTTCAGCAAAGCCATACAGAAATTAGGATTTGCCTCCCTGGTGAAAACCTGCACTCTTAAATGTGTAAATCAAAACGCTACTTGAAATAGTTAATTAAAAGGGAAGTTTCAGCTAAGCAGAAATGTGACTTGGTTTCTTCACTATGGAGAGAGGTTGCTATCCTAATGCAGCTAACAGACCTGGGTACACCTACACACAGGTTTTAATTTCCAGTCATTTTATCACAGGAATAATCCAACTAAAGGCCATGAAATTATCCTTGGAGTTCGAAGCAAGCATATGCTGGAGTGCTCTCTTGGTTCACAAACTCTCAAAGACTTGACAGACTAAATAGTTTTTTAATTACTTTTAAAGCATAGGTCATGTATTGCTAAAAAGTTATGATTTCAGGGTTTTTTTAATACTCTATAAATGATTTATACAAGCATTAAACAACACATGTTTCATGAACTAATTCTCCCTTTTGTTTTCTTACCCTGAGGAAAAAATCACTTCCATGTTATTGCTAAAGCAAATTAAATCCTGGGTGTCTGTTTTATTTATTAACTGCATGATAATAACATGAGGCATAATACATTTGTGAGAGCCCTTCTCTACTGAAGTATAATTTCTGCTGTCAGCCTCTTTATGTTTATATTCAATATTCTAGATGTCTTTGTTTCTTGGAACATACATAGGCACACATTTATATTTTCTGCCAAAATAAATATAAATGCTCTTGGTGAAATGTTTCACAACACCCACAACAAAGACCCATAAATAACTAACATACTTAGTCATTCTCCAGGAGTTTTACATGATTTGAGAGATTTAATAATTTCTTTTAAAAAGTCACAATAATAACTGTTTTATCTTTTTACACCATAATTATGATTTGGACTATTGCTTTTCTTATTTCACCCAAGCATACCACAACTCATGAATAAAATATGACAACTTTGATAGCATCCATTGCTGTGGGTTCATCCGTAACAGGAAACGTGATTGGGGTACTAAGAGCTCCCTTTTCTCCATAAGCCTTTGTTTCTGAAAATAAGCTTTTATTTAAATAGATCTGCCTCATGTCCCTCCTCTTCTGCATTTCTTGCCTTTAGCAGTAACACCAGCAATCATGTTTACTTTTATTTTTAACGATCACATTTTGAAGTGATTAGGATGGCACGAAGCAAGGTGGGCACAATATCCCATCTGAAAGCTGCCACTCACCAGACATCAAAAAACATTAAAAGCAATGCCAGTATCAGAGAACAAAAAGCTAAAGCAGAGGACATGACTTAAAAATGAGAGAAATATGAGCAAAACTCTTTTTTTTTCTGGCTCCATCATTAGTTACAACGAGGGAAACCTAAATTTCTTCCACCATTTCCCAAACAAGATCACTGTAACTAATACTGCAGGGTCCTCCTACCACAGCTTCTCAGTACATTCCCTGAAAAGGAAGGCTTGGGATAAATGCAATACATGAGGTCTCCAAATCATCAGCATTTACCAAATTATTCTACAAATGTCATGTTTTAAGGCTGTGCTGCTTCGCTTTCCAAACAGTATGATGAGCATCTGTGGAGACCTCCACAGACCACGAAAAATCATGACACATACACACACAAATCCCACTCCCCTCCCACACATCTTGGCTTTATTTTCCCCAGTCCCCAGGAAGAGGCTTCAAAATTTCAAATTATTCACAATGAGCTGAAGTAGAGAGAGAGAAACAGAGGCAGATATGTCATCTGTAGCCAGTCCATCTTAGAAGCAACAAGTATTTAAACTCCAAGATCCAGTTTTTGTATGTGTTTCACTCTAAAAAGATCTTTCTGTTCTGTATATCTTTATGTTACATTCCAGTTTGCAAGAAGTTTTCAAAAAATGAAAATAAACACGTAAAAGAAAGGGGGCTACACAATACTGAACTAAGCTTTACAACACTAATTTATCTCCTCTGCAAGTGTCTGTTCCCACAGATGCCAAATGGAAACCCCACAGCTTCAGAGGTGGAGTCACCTGTGTGTGCAAGGGAGGACAGACTCTAAAACAGCCCCTGCAGCTGCAGTGATCCTGTCCAATTTGTCCTATTTACAGCACAGGGGACCCTCAGCAAGCTCCACTGTAATTTCAGAAATGCTACCACAAAGGAGGGAGGATGGGAGACAGAAAACTGTAATGAGAGGCTTTTAGGAAGCAAAACCAATTCTGAGCTGCTGTACTTACTGCTCTGAAATAGTGATTCACAGATCCTGTCATCAGAATTACAGGACCAACTATGCTATTTTAGCAGATATGCAGCCTATAAGTAAGGACATCATCCCATGTTGGAGTGGGCATCGGGTACCAAAATCAATTTTTGCCCATTCTATTAAAAAAAAATAAAAACCTAATGCACTCTGTATCTTTGAATAGGCCAAAAAAAGGCAAGACAATCCCATGACATAACACCATAAAACCAGCACAGTATGACATGAATACTTCATGCCATTTATGTGGTGAAAATGAAAAAATAACAGAATAAACATTCCCCCCCTTGTGTATCATTTATACCCTCACACCACATGTGGCAGGACTGTTCTAGAATTTGGCATAGGTTGAGGTCTCAAGTAGCATCGAATCTTTATTCTTGATAGATAGTTCCAAGACAGCAGGACTTTTCATCACAGGAAATGGTCCATTCCTGGCTCCTTCGTTAGGTCTGGTTGTATATGCCTTTGTGTACTTCTTTAAGGTACAAAATCTTAAAAAGAAAACCTGTGAAAGTAATTTCAAATAACACCACTTCCTTTTAGGTAAAAGATGTAGCTGTGTTTAGAAGTAATGTAACCAAGCAGGCCGAATGTAAATATTCTGCTCAGTTATTAACAAGTTTCTACTAAAATTGGTTTAAAATTTAAGATATCACCACCCTTGGGGTCAAAATACACAATAATAGGCCACTTTGTTTCACTGCCTACAGTAAGAACCCAATTCTTGAGCAGTGCTTTTCCCATCCTCTGCATTTCAAGCAGTTGGAGCTCAGCAGTGCCCTACAAATGCTCCAGTTCTGCCCTCTTTTAATGCAGCATCTGTCCAGCACCCCAGAGCTGCAAAATGAGGTGCAGGATTCTTCACCCAGGACCACTCAGGACTGGCCCCAAGGCAGTACTACTCAGATACCAACCCTGCTCCACCCCAGCTTCCCACAGCTCTGACCAGCACCTGGGCCCATCTCACAAGATGCTATAGAATATTCTTCCTCCATTTTAATGCTTGTTTAATAAACAGGGAGCTAATTACAGGATGGTATGACTGAAGAGTATCCATTTGCCAAAATCTTTGCATGAAAAAGACAGTTTTTGTCACATTGTTATTTTGATGAAGATACAAGAAACTTAAACTGCTAGTCCTGCTTTTATCTGAGTTACTTTCACTGTAAGCACCACATGGTGTAGAACACCCTTACTAGCAGTATCAGAAACTAATTTCTCCATCCCCTCTCAGCCCATTAAAGAGTAAAGAGCTTTTCTTCCTTTTCTGCTTATCTTCATGTCAGGACTTTGTCAACAGGTTGCCAGAAGCATTCAAGGCTTTTAGCACACTACAGAAGTACTTATCCCACTTCCCCTCTGTACTTCCCATCGTGGCAAATGAAGATAGATAAGCAGCACAATTATTGTCTCCCAGGAAAGCAAAAATAACTGTCAAGGACAGAGGCAATATGTGCTCAGAGCTCTCTCCTAATCATGACAGACATGATGGGAAATCCAAAAAATGTCAAGTAACAGAAGGCAGCATGACAGCATTCAGGATGGGGGGGGGGAAGGTAAAAGTAGAAATTGGTCACTGTTGTTTAATGTGACTAGGTTTCTATTTTAGTCTACACTTGCTTGGAAGCAGGGGGCAGGGGTGTTTTAAACAAGAGAATACTGAAGGAGAAACTCTGAAATTATTCACAAGCTATACCTTCATATCAATATGTTGGATAAATTTTACACCTAGACAAGTTTCTAACATAATTCAAACATTAAACAAGAAACAGCCAAGACAGGATGGGTATATAAGAGTATTTTAAAAACTACCTCTGGGATCTAACAAAATTAATAGTATTTTATGTATCTTCAAAGCCTTAAAGCATTGTTTAATAATTATGCCTCAAGTGATCTTTAATTTCCTCCACTGAAGATGATTCATCTCACTCAACCCTTCCTAGCTCATTGGATTCAATTCCAGATTATTTCTCTGTTTTGAAAATAGTTTTTGCAATGGAAAAAAGCCTCACTTAGACTAACCATTAAATTGAAAGAAAAAAAACTGTATTGTGTATACAAAAGATTAGCTATATTAAAAGATTAGCTGTATTAATATATATATATATATAATTTATAAGTTAGGCAGATGTTTGAATTAAAGTATCACAGGAAATCCTTGCTCAACCCTCTGGGGATGAATATTCCAAAACCTTTCTTAATTATAGGATCACACAGCCGCTGATCACAGGTCACAGTCAGTGCACAAATGAAAGAACAAAGAGCAAAAACTAACAAACAAGGATCTTAAGTTTTGCTTCATTTTATTGTTCAGGACTCACCTTGAACAGTAAATCCACCATATCCAAATCCTTCTCTGAAGGCAGAACACACCAAGCTAATTGCTCCAGCACGCTACTTGAGCCTTCTACAAATATTAGTGAATTCTCTGTACCACTGTTGTTAGAGGAATGGGCAGTTTTACAGCAAAAATAAGATTCTAATTCACTAATACAAACCCCCACATTATCCAAGCTGCATCCCCCAAAGACATGTGTGAAATCTCAGTACACATCGGGGGTACTTTACAGCAACCCCAAATCTAAACTTTCTGTGCATTTCCTGATTATGCTGCCTTAATGCTGCCTGTACCATAAGCAAGCCTTGACCTAATCCTGCTCTTTCCATTTGGCATCTGTGGGAACAGACACTCTCAGAGGAGATAAATTTGTGCTGTAAAGCTTAGCTCTGTATTGTGCAGCCCCCTTCTTTTTACGTCTTTATTTTCATTTTTTAAAAACTTTCTGCAAACTGGAATGTAACATAAAGATACACAGAATGTAAAGATCTTTTTAGAGCGAAACACATACAAAAACTGGATCTTGGAGTTTAAATACCTGTTGCTTCTAAGATGGACTGTGTGATGGTGTTCACAGGGGTCTTAGGATGAGGGAAGAGACGTAGATCTGACTCCATGTTTCAGAAGGCTGACTTATTATTTTATTATATTTATTACATTAAAACTATACTAAAAGAATAGAAGAAAAGGTTTCATCTCAGAAGGCTAGCTAAGGAGAGGAGAGGAGAGGAGAGGAAAAAGGAAAGGAAAAAGGAAAGGAAAGGAAAGGAAAGGAAAGGAAAGAAAAGGAAAGGAAAGGAAAGGAAAGGAAAGGAAAAAGGAAAGGAAAGGAAAGGAAAGGAAAGGAAAGGAAAGGAAAGGAAAGGAAAGGAAAGGAAAGGAAAGGAAAGGAAAGGAAAGGAAAGGAAAGGAAAGGAAAGGAAAGGAAAGGAAAGGAAAGGAAAGGAAAGGAAAGGAAAGGAAAGGAAAGGAAAGGAAAGGAAAGGAAAGGAAAGGAAAGGAAGATAACAAAGGCAACTGCCTCAGACTCTCTGGCCGAGCCAGCTGAGCTGTGATTGGCCATTAATTATAAACATCCAAGATGGGCCAATCAAAAATCCACCTGTTGCATTCCACAGCAGCAGATAATCAATGTTTACATTTTGTCCCTGAGGCCTCTCAGCTTCTCAGGAGGAAAAAAAATCCCAAGGAAAGGATTTTTCATGAAAAGATGTCTACGCCAGGACTGGCTACAGATGACATTCATATCTGCCTCTGTTTCCCCTGCTTTCCCCCACGTGCCCAGCACCAGCCTGGGCCCTGCTGGCTCCCAGGGGAACCTGCTCACCCCAAACATGTCCTTGTCACTCACACACTCAGTCCTTGCTGCTACACCTCCAGCTTGGAGTCCCCCTCGTTCCCAGCTGCTGCAGAGGGAAGGGGTGAGAAGCAGGGAAGGAAGGGCTGAGAAGCAGGACAAGCACTCAAGGCCCCAAGAAGAGCTCATGGACACAAGCCCAGAAAGCATCTCCAGCAGGGAAGTCCCACTTCCCTCCATCCTGCTGGGTGCAGGCAGCCCAGCTGTTGGAATCCTATTGAAATCCTTATTTTAGCAGTGCTTCACAGAGCTAACACCTGTCAGCACTCCAGGATGGTGGGCAGCTGCCATGGCTCCTAAGGACCAGGCTGGAGCTGGGAAAAATGGGGGAACATCTCCAGGGATGAGTGTGGAGCACCAATGAGGATCCCACTCTCCAAGGGATGGGCTGGGCCCTATTTCTCACAGCCCCCCAAGCCTCCATCACAGGGACAGACAGACACTGGCAGAAGAGGGGTCCATGAGTGCCTTCACAGCCAGCCCTGAAAGCAGATGAGCTCTGAGTAAAGCACCAATTCTGCCATGCCCAGGGGAGAGAGGGGCTCTCAGAAGGGACAGCCAAGAGGAACAGCCCAAATGAAGCAGCACAGAATGCTACCACACCTGAATGTTGCCACAGGACGGGGCAAGAGGCTGATCCACACCTCAAGGTGTTTTTACTGACAAATACAAAGGTTTTTTAATCTGATGGCAGCTGCCTCTCCCTCATGAACTCATGACCCTTGCACTGTTGGAAAGGAATTATTATTATATTTGGAACTCATGACCCTTGCACTGTTGGAAAGGAATTATTATCATTATTATTATTATTATCATTATTATTATTATTATTATTATTATTATTATCATTATCATTATTATTATTATTATTTTCACCAGGTATTGCCCACCATTGCTTGAAGCCTAGGACAGGCAACATGGGGTAAAACCCCAAATTTACCCACCCCTACAGGAACCAGAGCAGGCCTGCACAGTGTGGCACATCAATGGCAAAATACCTCTCTCTGACCTTTAAAAAATAAAATGAAAGCTCACAGGTTCAAGGAGAGTTTCCACAGAGATAAATCTCCGGTGAGCTGCAGGACAGCCCTGGGAGGGGACACGCTGCTGGTTCTGGCCAGCCCCACCCCAGAGAACAGCCCAGCCCCATGCCCAGGCCAGCAGCACCTCAGGCAAAGTGGATTTTAAAAAGAGAAAAAAAAAATCTCATCCAGCTGGACGGGGGCAGCTGCACAGACACAAATCCAAGTGACAGTGGGCAATACCTGGTGAAATAAAAACAGACATTCCTTTCCAACAGTGGTCATCAGCTGCTTTGCCAAGTGTCCCAAAGTGTCCCACCCCTGGATACACCACCATGGGAAAGGTACCAGAGCTGCTCTCTCCCATGACACCTGGAGGCAGAACTAAGATTTCCAGCCACCATGTTGTGCCTTCCTAATTTTTCTGCTGCTGTGAGGGTTCTGCTCTGTAAAAACAATACTGCTGATATTTAATATTTGCTATAAAGGTAGCAGGAGAGATCCCACAAAAAGCAATGACTCTTGTCTCATTATCTCATGTAAAGAGGGACTGACGCCTGAATTCCAAAATTGAAGTTTATCTCTCCTACTCACTGCAGACCTCCCACCACCTGCCCCAGGAGGAGCAATGACATGTTTCCTCCCTGAGCTGTTCTCTGCTCCCTCTCACCCAGCCCCTGGCTCTGTTCTGAGCTCTGCAGCTCACACACCTTGCACACCATAACAGAGTTTAACACCTGGAGAGGATTAACACCTTGGCCATAGCACGCAGGCCACTGAGACTCAGGGTGAGAGGTTCAGTGCAGATGGACAAGGGCAGCAGCCATCACCTGGCCCTGGAATTCAGTGAGCACAGCTCAGTGCTGAGCTGCTGCCCTCAACACATTGCCAGGGCACCAGAAACATTTCCTGAAGACTGCCCCACCAGAGGCAGAGGTATTTTGTTCCTGATTAAAAGGGGTGTGTGCCCAACCCTGATGACGAGATCAATTTAGGCAGTTGTTCTAATCCACCAGCCTCAAAGCATGGCAAAGTTGGCCAGCATCCAAACCTCTTTCAGTTCGGCACCGCAAAACCTGACTGAAATTCCTGGAGTGGAATCTGGAAACACTTCCACTGTCTAAGCGAGGAATTCGTCTGAAAAAAGCCAGGATTTGTAAAACACTGAAGGAAAACACCAACAGAGAGGACTGCACTTCTGGAAGCTCAAGGGTCTCCTGGGACTCGCCTCCACCCTCCCTGGAAGTGCAGCTTTGATCTCTCTTTTGGCCTGAAGCAGGACAGTCCTTTTTTTCCAGGAACTCAACAAGTTTCACTCTTTTTCTCACAAAAACATTGCCTTTCTCTACGCTTTAAGATACTTGTCATTCTTTCACCTTTCCTGTAGGAGCCACGAGTGTACAGAAAAGCACTCAGCAGTGTGTGGTACAAAGTGGGAACAAGGAGCATGACTGAACCCTGTGCTGCAGCAGCTCCAGGCCAGGTGTTTCTCTTACATCCAGGGGCTGTGTAATACAAGTCAAGAAATGGTCAAGAACAAAGCACTGCAGATCTCCAGACTGTGAACAGCGCTTGGTGGTTTATTTTGCTGAGTGCTAAACATAGTATATACATAGTAAAAAGACCATTCCTAATTTAAAGGCTAAGTTGAAAAATAGTGCCAGATTGCTAGTAAAGGAAACAGCAAAGCCTCAATAAACTTTCAGGGCTGGGGGGGAACTGTTTTGTAAATAAAGCCTTTAAGTCTCTGTTAACTCCAAAGAGATGTTGCAGGAAGAATTAAAAAGAAATAGGCATAGCTGACAGGTTGTAAAAGGAATAAAATCTCACTTCCACAACACAAACTGAGCATGGAACAAAAGTCAGACTGGTTAAAGTAATCACATCTTTAACAGCTAGGCTAAAAACTGCTCTCAGTCTACCCAGAAACAGAATAACCAGTTAACATCCTTTTGCCTTAGTTATCATCAGAGCTTTCCTCTGCCACTGAATTCAAGATCCTGGTAAGCCAAAGTCAGGACAAGCCCTGCTTCCCTGCTGTCTGAAACAGGGAACAGGACTGAGGCCACCAAGGGAGCCACAGCTCAGGGTTTCTAAATGTACTATTTACAATATTTATTATTTACATTAATGTATTATTTACACTAATTGTATTATCTACAGTTTACAGTATAATCCTGTTCTGATCCTGTTCATTTCTCATGCCTGTAAGATACCATTTGCAGATGTCTTACCTTCCATGTTTGTAAGATGTTATTGTAAAGCATGTTTTTAGGAGAAAAGTTCATCTTTTCAGTATATTTCTCTGAGGCAGATTTTCCACCCAGACCCACAACCTTGACTTCCCTGGCCTCCTAGCTGGAGGTGAGAAGATGTGGGTCAGACATCAGGGTCTTGGGTGCCCCATTCCCCAAAAGCACCCATCAAGAATCTCCACTCACCCTCCTTTGCCCTTTCATGCTAGAGCAAATCATCTGCCCACAAAGACATCCTCTCCCATGTTTGTGTGTAAGAGTAAATAAAAGATAAATAATTAAGACACCAGAATGTTATGGATCTTAAGAATCAGACTGTTTGCAGAATTGCAATTATGAGTTATATATCTGCATTTCCTCTAATGCACGTTGTCAGCACTTACACTGCTCTGGTTTTTTATTTCCTCATCCCCCTTTCACAGAGAATGGAACTGAAAAATTCAAATAATGGAACTGATCAATCAAAAATCCAGCTGAAATACTCTAACAATCAAAGCCCATGCCCAGCAGGACAACTCAGATGACTACACTTAATTATAGGTTTCTATGCTTTTCTGAATTAGGAACAGATTTGCTTGCCCAAAGGCAACCCACATCTCTCAATTGCCACTTTGGTTCTACCATGCTGTCACACAATTTGCAACAGAGCTGAATTTGTTTCTTAGCCTATAAATCTGTTTCACTCACAAATCTGAGGTTTGGCTGTTCATACCAATATTATTAAAAAATCAGAATACTCCACCAGCTTTACTGGGACGGTCTCAGACTGAAATCACAAACTCTTCAAAGAAAATTCTTTCTGCATTTTCTCTAGGATAAATTAAATCACGACATCACTCCCCAGAAACTCTGTAACAAACAGTATGCCATTTACTGTAAGAGAGCTATCACTGATGAAAAGTCAAATTGAAAATAATATTTTCCCTTTTTTTTCTGCAAATCTTCATATCACCCCCCCTTTTTCATTTCAAGAATGCTCAAAACTTACAAAGCTTTCTCTTTCAAATAGTTTAATTCACAAAAAAATAACTGCTTAGGAGAACAGTCCATATTTTCCTGGACTCACCCTGGACACAAAACTGTCTGGATTGGGGAAAAATTACCATTTCTGTACCTCCAAGATGTAAACTTGCTGGAACACACAGAATAACACTCTCAGTTTGAACAGCTCCAGTATAGCCATTTTAGAAAATTCATCTCACAAGGCAGAAAATGTTCCACAGGGAGCTTTTCTGTAAGTCAGAGCCCCCATACACGTTGTCAAAGGTGGCAGGCAAAACTGCCACTGTGAAAATGTGGTAAGGACTAACCAGAGCAGAGCTGTGCTGAAAGCACCCCACCTTCCACCTGGAATAGCTGCTCCAAGAGGATACAGTCCTTTTGAAACTCAGTGCTAATTTCCAGGCTCTTCTCTCCTCTGGGAGTGTGTCACGGTTTGACGCTGGCACAATGCCAGCGCCCCCATGAAAATACATTCTCCCTGGTGTCTGCTGTGAGGTGTGACCAGGAATAGAGCAAAGCAGGCTCCAGCTTAGGCATAAAGAAGGGAAAACTTTATTAATCTACAACTATATATATAAAAAGAAACACACACAGAACTCAGAATGGAAAATCCTTCCAAAAACATTCCTCCTCCCCCCACCAAATTTCCAATACATCCACCCCTCAGATCACCAACTCTCAGTCCATCACCACCCTTTAGATAATCAATTCTCATTTCATCAAGGAGAGAGGAGTCCCTCTTGTACCATAGGTTTCCCCTGGAAACACAGCTGAGACCTCGTGTGTTTCCTGTCACACGTGGCACCGCCCGGAGATCGTTTGCCATCGTGGCAAGATAAAAATCAAAATTGAGTATAATCTCCTGGTTGCAGCCAAAGGACAGGGCCCACAGCCAGACTGTAGCTGTAAAGTCACCTCTGCTAGGAAAAGGGAATCCCTACAGCTGCCAACACACTGCTGACATTTAACAAGTAACAGATAGGAACAAGAAGGGAAGAAGACAACAGGGCAGCTTCAGATTCCATCCCAGCTGACAGCAAAGGCCTTCAGTCTTCTCACGACCCAAGGGCTGATGAGCTTTTCTGAAGAGAGTAGTTTTCCTGAGCCACCTTCAGGAAGTTTCACGCTTTACTCAAGAGGGCTATTCCTGTGTGCATTAGCAAAAAGCATTTCTGCTCTGGGAATTATAAAAAGCTTTATGTACCTAACTACAGTCTTCAAATTATTTATTCATTTTATACTGTGAATGTTTGTTTATTGCTTCCCATGAGCATCTATCTTTCTGCTTATCCATTCATATGGATTTTCCAAGTTCCACCTTTCTTACACCAGTCCTAAGTTCCCAAACTACAGATGGAGAAAAAAAACAGAATGTCCAAAACATCTTCACCATTAACCTTTCAAAGCTACTTTCAGTATCAGTGGTCTCAATCCAAGTCCTGATAAACACATCTCAGACTTCTTCCCTACAGCTCTGACCACCAGTCTGTGAAAACTCACCACAACTCACATTGCAACTCATCAGTGTGGTTGCAATTAGCTGTGTGGAATTGGAATGATTTGGATGATATTTAGGAATTTGTGTGGAATTTGAATGATTGGATGATATTTAGGCCACTGCAGTCTTTAGAGGATTGACTATAATGTATTACTTCTCCATAATACACAAACCTGGATTCAGGGTATCAAGAGAAAAAAACCTGGTATCTTTAAATGAAAAGAATCAATGCTGCTCTTTTGGACACTAATTTGGAAATCAGTGAAAATTAAGCTACTTGTTGTATCATAAAAGACAGAAAACAAATCCTGGGGTGGTCTCCAGCAGCAGCTCTGCTCTGACTCCTAAACTGGCCTTGGCCAGATAAAGAATGAACCAAGATTGCAGACCCACTTCCCTTGTTTTTCACAGTAGTCAGCTAGCACTGCAGATCCAGAACTGGAGCTGAATGAGATCATAATCATTCGCCTCTAAAAACAGCTACAGATAAGAAAAAGGGTCTTCAACATTGACTAAAGCACGGTAAAGAAAAAACATAGGAAGCCTCCACAATAAAAATGTTTCCAATAGTGCTTTAATTCACATGTTAATTTCAAACCATATAAATGCCTTTCCTGCCTAATTAGCATATTGTAGCAAATCAATGCTTCCACCCCATGGGACACTGTCCCTTAACCTAGACCTTACTTAAATGCATTGTAAAACTACATCCAGAATTCCACTCAGTAAAAACACACACACACACACAAAAAAAAAAAAGCACATAATTTTCAAACACTTCACAAACTTTATGTTAGAATACTTAATGAAGGGGCAAAAAACCAGAGTGGCTTATCTTGCCCTCGATACTTAAATACGAAAGCATTCTATTTGGCCCCTTTAGCGGTTTTCACAAAGTTGATGACAAACTTGCTCCATTACCAATCAGTGTTAACACATGAAATGCCTTCTCATAGTTAGACAGCTTTAGCTGTGTGTTTCTCTGCATGTATATGATGACAGAGAAAAAAACCCACAAGTCCACCCTTTGGGACCACTCTGACATATTTAGTGAGAAATAAATATCAGGGAGTGTTGAAAACATACCCAAAATTCCCTTGCAACTACCTGACAGCGCACACACAAAAAATAGCATCTGTATTTCAAGAATTAATTCCAAGAAACAGACATAAAAGAAAGCAATAATTAGGTAAGACCACCACTACAGGGAACCCCTTAAGCATCAAAGCTCTCCTGAGCTCATGCAGACAGAAGCAAGATAAGAAAGCTGAGGATGTTTCTCTCACCTTGGAATAAGAAGGCTTTGCTGGCATTGTGTAGTCCTGACACTTGTGTTACCCCCAGGGTTGTATTCACCAGATCCAGCTCGGTGATGATATCAATTTGTAAGTCAGGATCCATTCCAAATCCTACAGCTGTTGGAGGCAGAGAGAGTTAGATCAATTTTTATTTCAAATCAGGTAATGGAAAGAATAGAGAAGAATTTCTAGCACAGACATTTCTAGTACCTTCCCACTCACACTGTACACAGTAATTACTTACAAGACAGTAACTGAGAGGCAGGAAAGAGAAGATATTCTATTCCAAGTCTTTCAATTAAGCTATTTCCTTCCCAGAGATTTTACTGGGCACATGTTAAAACATTCTAGAGCTGATACATTTATCCAGTACCTTCAAAAGGTTCAAGAGTAATAAATAAAGAAAAGCATAACCACCTAGGCAACTTGATGGTTAGCACACCAAATTCATCAAAGATAGCTCATTTTTTCTAGGGATGGGAAGAGAGCAGCCTGCCCTCAGTGTTCCTCTCAACACAGCAGGAAGAGTGACGTGAGATCTGTGCCTGAGACACAGGTCAAATATCTCTTGTGGAATCCAAACACTTTCCTAATTACATTTTTCACTAACATCATTAGTAACAGGCTCCAAGAATGAAATCCTGACACAGCTGAAGTCAATGCTAAAAGTCCCATTGACTTCCATGGAGCAAGGACATTACCTGGAAAGCACGTCCAGATTGATTTCCACTAAGTAGACTTCACATTCAGGTCTAAATTGATTGATTTGTTATTCCAGGACTACACTTCTGGATCATTTAAGCAGCAAGTACTCTAGTTTGATTCTTTGAAAGGCTCTGAGAAATTACTGAGGTGTACAGAATGAACAAGAAGTTACACATACTACTCATAAATCTTCTGTACTCCAGAACTTTCTTTTTTCCTCAAGGATGAAAAGTTGATGGAATAACATGCTGTGCTAACATAGAGGATTCTACTCCACAAGGGACAGAGCATTAAAAAATACTGAAAATACAGCTTTAGGAGGTCTCTAGCAACCTTACTCTACAAGGAAAATTAAGATCTAGAGGCATCTGATGGAACTGAAGCTCCAAGAGTGCTGACACATCCACACACACAGTGCTTACATAAGGATATGGGGATAAACACATTTTTGTAGAAAATTGGAATTGGGAGAATATTAGAGAACCCAGATAAACTTCTCCAAAGGTAAAAACTTCCCAGATAATCAGCAACATCATCAGGATTTTTGTGCTATCTTTCACTTCCACCATGGGCACTCGGGCACTGAATGACCACAACTGACAACATCCACACTGGTGGACTAAAAACACCTCCCCCTCCTGGAATAAAGACCAGAACCAAAACAAGAAAGGACTTGTTCTTCTTCTAAGGTTTTCATTGAGCACAAAAGCAGCCCAATGTAAATTGTGTGAATTTACCTACCAGCAAAGACAAGTGTTTGCTGTCCCTGTGAGAAACAGAGCATGCTGTCCCTCATTAGGAAGGGCTTACATCTATTCAGATCAGCAATAATCTGCTGATATGAAGGGAGGTCAAGTAGGTACTAAAACTTGCTCAACAGAAAGGACAAACTGTGTTCAGTAAGACAAATCTCAAACCCATTAAAGTAAGTGAAAGCTCTGTCACAGCCATCAACAGGGTGGGGACAGAAACCACAGCGAGCAAGTAGAGGCACTCCCATAAATCACAGCAGCTCCACTGCTCTATTAAAGCTGTTTATTCCACCCTGAATACCCAAGGCTCAACAAGTATACATCACTGTAGCTCCACAGGCTTCGATTTATGCCAGCAAAGGATCTTGTGTGACAGCTTCAGTGCGTTCTCTTCCAGCTTTTAAAATACTTTTGAAAACAGAGACTGTTTCTTATGTCACAGTAACTATTTAGCAAGAGCCTACACTGCTTTAAACACCCAGTCATTTTCCTGAGCCGGCTCTTCAAACGGCAGCAGGCACTCAAATGCTGAGTTAATAATTAATAAACAACAAATCAGCAGCTTCAGTATGATAACCAAGTCTTCCTTTTCCCCTGTGGTCTCCCCCAGTCTATCAGAAAGATACCACATGCATATCAACCACACTTGCATCTAGTATTTTATGCTGTCTCTCTCCAGTGGAACAAGTAGCTGGAAATGCCATCTCTTTCTGAAGTAAAAATTAAGCATCAAGCAGTCTGCTCTCGCTGGAGAGCTGTGCAATGCCTGGGCCCGATTCTGGATGATGCTGGTTTCAATTCCTATTTAAAGTAATTGGGCCATTCCCCTTAAATCAGTGGCTTACACAAGCAACAGTCCAAATGCTTCAGGCAGGTGGGCGGGAGTAGAAATCATCTCAGGACTTGGTGGATTCAGCCCAATGTGAACTGAAGGCACTACAGTAGATTAGAGGATTAAGCCATATAATTATGAATGATGTCACTAGGAAATCCCTAAAAGAAATTAATTCTGCCTTACAGCTCTGACAGCTTTTATTCTCTGCTTCTGCCTTTATCACTTACACCCAAGCACCAGCAATCATGCCATGCTCCATCTAGCTAATGTGCAGTCATGCAACATATGCAGCACATTTATAATGTCCTCGACGTGTGTAACGGGCTGTTTGGGGATGGAAAAACTTTTACTTAAAGCACACTCAACACCACCAAGGCATTTGCACGTGCCCACATTAAACCAGTAAAATCATAAAGAAAAGGTTCTAGAACAGGCATTTTGCTCTCTCCTCTCACAACTTCGATGGCAATTGTTGCACACGGAGAACTTTCCAAGTAGTAGAGTTTTGGGTCCTGCTGACCATTTAAAATCTCTGTATGGACTATCAGGGGTAGCACCACTATGAAAGGGACAGGTAGTATTTTCTTCCAACAATTTTTATGCCGCATCTCTTTGCAGATTTTGATGAGCTTATAATTACTATAAGAATTTAATTACAAAACATTAAATCCTTTGCATTTTGATAATTGTGCCGGGCGGTTTCCCTGAGAACAGCTAGAAAGAAGAAAGGAGAAACGTGTCCCTCAGCAGCTCCAGCCGAGGAGGAGCGCTACTCGGGGACCAAGAACAAAGCCTTCGCAAGGAACAAGAAGCGCTACTTGGGTCGCGCAAGGCTGGAGAGACAGCGGAGCCGGCACGGCCCCGGCTGGAATAACGCGCTGCCGGCCGCATCGCGCCCATAGCGCCGCGCCCCGCGCCCGGCACCGCGGGCAGCACCGCCCGGGCACGGACACGGCCCCGGCCGCCCGGACCCGCGCCGGCCGCCGCCGCTCCGCTCCCGGTCCCCGCGGGGCTCAGCCCGCTCGCCGCTCTCGCAAAACTTTCCCACGCCCGCCCTCGGCCCCCGCGGAGCGCCCGCCCCACGGGCCCGAGCCGGCTGCGCCCCGCGGACCCCGAGCCCGGCTGCGCCCCGCGGAGCCCCGAGCCCGGCTGCGCCCCGCGGAGCCCCGAGCCCGGCCCGCCCGGGATGCCCGGCCCCGCACGGCCGGGGCGGCTCCCGCCGCCGCCGCCTCCCCGCAAAGTTTCCACCCGCCGCCGGCGCGCTCCGGGCGGCGGCCCCGGCCCTCGCTCCCCGGGGAGGCGGCCGGGGCGGACCTCGGCCCCGCCACGGACCCCGGCCCCTCACCTGCCCCGGCGGCGGCCGCACACGCCCAGAGGAGCAGGAGGAGACCCATCGGCGCGGCGCGGGCGGCGGCGTCCGCTCGTTCTCTCCCTCCCCCGGCCGCCGGCAGCTGCTGCGGAGCCGCACCGAGCCCAGCGGAGCCGAGCGCAGCCTCCGACGCGCGGAGCGGCTCCGGCAGGAGGCGGCGGCGGCTCCGCCCGCTGCCCAGGCGCGGCCCCGACGCCCCCGCAGCGGGGGCTCCCCGCCCGCCCCCGCCGTGACGCGCGGCCCCCCGGGCCTCGCCAGCGCCGCCGCCCGGCCACGGCCGCGCTCCGAGCGGAGCGGCCCCGCCGGGGAGCCCCGCACTGCGCACCGGCCCCGCTCCCGCAACGGGAACCCCCGGGCCGGGAGCCCCGCACTCATAACGGGAACCCCCGGGCCCGGAGCCCCGCACTCATAACGGGAACCCCCGGGCCCGGAGCCCTGTACTGCCACCGGCCCCGCTCCCGCAACGGGAACCCCCCGAGCGAGAGGGGCTCCGGCCCGCTGCGGCACGTCCCGGGGGGTGCGCGGTGCCTCCGGGGCACCTTGCCCTTCTTCCCGTGCCTAAGAATCGACCCTCATTAAGTATTTACTCTGAGTAATAATTTATGCCACGTATGAATAAACAAAAAGAGGATCTGAGGTGTGATACAGAAAGCTGCGCCGTTCCTCGGCTCCTTGCGTGTCCTTGCTCAACTCCCTTAACTGTGCTTTAAGGCTCCAACGTGTAAAAGGGAGGTAAAGTATTTAAAGATACTCGTGAGCCATGAGAATCTGCTCTGATGGCTGTTCTAAAACCTGTCTTCAAGTATTTCTTCGCTCCAGCCTTTTAATTTGGCTCGGTGCTTGGCAAGGAGCACGCTACCACATGCCTCTGTTATATGCAATACTCTTCCCTGCAGAACACCTGATTTAATTTTGAAGGGCAGTTTAGTGGCCCCAGATGACGTTCCCACCCTAGGGAGCAGGAGAAGAGTGAGATTTCCAGTCGATCTACAGTTGCAAGCTCCAGGACCATCCTCTCTTCTGCTTCCCCTCATCGTGATTTTGTGCTGCACAGTGCAAATGCCAGCCATCTTCAATGTTAAATAATAGCTGTACATTTGGACAAAGTTAGGATGACACCATAAAAATCATGCCCATCTTAGGGGTGCAGTTGGATTCACACACATTTACATTGGCAAGAGCAAACAGTCTGACTTGGTTGCCTAATTACTTAATTAGTGAGATGTCTGGAAACAGCTGTTCCTGGCTGCCAGCAAGGTAATGCACTCCAGGAAACCTCTGGGGTGGCCACTCAGAAAGCACATCAGTAATTTATCTCCAGTGTATCGAAACAACTTTTTTTTCTTCCTTCAAATGTAACTTTGCAGCTTCTCCCCTTTGGCTATAGGGTGCCCCACAATCAGCCCCTGGGCGAGAGGAGGGGCACACACATGGTGCACAGGAGTGCGTGGCTATGCACAGATATTCTATATAACCATAGCAACAGGAGAAAGAGGCAATGGTACCTCAGCCTGTGGAGACACACCCTTCTATTCCATCCTGGTGACATCAGGGTTCTGCACAGCAGTTACTATCTGATTTTAGCGATTTCTTTCTGGGGAACAGGTCTGTATATCCAATTCCTGTTAGCTTAGATCTGTTTGTGCTTACCTGGTAGTAAAACCAGTTTCTATCTAGACACCAAATTGAATCTAATTCAAGTTTTTCATTTTCCACTTGATGCAGAGTCTTAAGTGGATATACAATTTAAACTGGTGATAGATTCTCAAAATGATCTGTTTAACCTAAGCCTGGATTAAATGCTGTTTATAAAAAAATTACTGTGGGTACATGCAAAAATTTGTGCCATGTAACCAGCTGTAAAGCACAGTTTCAAACACATCCTGAGCAATCTCATGGAAAAGAATATCCTAACCATTACACAAGCAGCTTGGTAAAAAGTGCTCTGGAAAAAGCTGGTCCACAGTTGTAGCTCCTCCTGTAGTCCAGCTCGATGCCCAAATCACCACACATTTGGAGAGCACATATGTTCAGCTGTTCATATGAAGAAAGGATAGGGCAAATGGATGGAAAAGAAAAAAATCCCCTTTTTGCAGCCAACGCTGTTCTTACACCTCCCCTAATGGCAATAAATCATTTCCCTTTATCACCAGCAAATTTGACTTTCTGATATGTTCTTATGGGAAGTATAAATAGCTGAAAAGCCTGACTTCCAAGTAAGAATTAAAACCATGTTCCTGAGCATTCATAGGCATTTTAAAAAATCTGAAGGTACTTTTACAAGAGTGAAGCATTTGTCCTGGAAACTGAGCTGGATTTCAGCTCAGATAATATTCCTGTGAATATTGTTCTTGTACTATCTGTTGGTCATTGAATGCTTCTTGGTTTTGACCTAAATTATTGTGGGGTTGCTAACTGTGTGGTGTTAAACTGTTAGTCCTGCCAGCCACAAAGCTTGTGACATTTTGTAGTTTGAGGAAGGATTTTTGAGTAGGCCCAATGTCTCTCTGAACAGCTGTAGGGCTGTCTGCGTGCCACAGCTAAAATGCAATTAAAGGCATTGCTACTGCAAGGGTGTCTGTGTGCACTCAGTTGCCAGCTACACTGCAAATGCTGGGAAACGGCAGTGCTTCCACCTGGGAGAAAAAGAAAAAAGAAAAAGGAAAAAGGAAAAAAGGAAAAAAGAAAAAAGAAAAAAGAAAGAGGAAAGAGAGAAAGAGAAGGGGAAAGGAAAGGGAAAAGGAAAAAAAGAGAGGAGAGGAGAGGAGAGGAGAGGAGAGGAGAGGAGAGGAGAGGAGAGGAGAGGAGAGGAGAGGAGAGGAGAGGAGAGGAGAGGAGAGGAGAGGAGAGGAGAGGAGAGGAGGAGAGGAGAGGAGGAGAAGGAGAGGAGAGGAGAGGAGAGGAGAGGAGAGGAGAGGAGAGGAGAGGAGAGGAGCCCACCACTTGTAGCTCGTGGGGTAGAAAACCTGCTGGATTCCCAAATGAGACTCGCGTCCCCGGAAAGCCTGGCTCCGCGGGGACACTCGATATCCATCCGAGCAAAGTTTGCTTTGCCGCCAGTAGAGGGCAAGAATTAGCAGCAGCACTCACACCTGAGCACTGGAAAGAATAGGTGGAAAGGAAGGAAGGTTACTGTATGCCGTGCTTGCCTTAACCGCTGACAAATACTTGGAAAGGACTATGTAATCAGTTCAGCAGGCTAAAAGTACCCACATTAGGGTTTACAATTACATAACTAACTAACAAACCCATCAGAGTGAAGCCTTAAGAAGAAAAATTATTTGTCTACTTCTATACATTGTACTTCTCCACAATCATGGAGCAATAGTTACTGCTCTTTTTTTTTTAATTATTTTTAATTCCCAAACACATAGTTAGCTAATGTTTGAAGACTGAGAATCTAAACTAAACTTTACAAGTGATTAATCCATTTGGTATAAGATGTACCCTTCAACCTCCATGCTGACCGTAGGAGTTTCAGCACCAAAAGAGTGAAATTATTTCAGATTAAACACATCTGTAAGCAGTGTAGTAGAACATGTGCCTATCTTCCAGCTGTTCAGTAACATGCGTTGGTTTCAATTGTGGCCACGGTCAGTCCATACAACCCAGTTAAAAGGATTTGTATCTGTTCCCATGAGTTTAAAGGTTTGATGCAGTAGATGCCTAATGGTGACAGCACACAACTGTCTCTTACTCCCAGAATCAATGTGTGACTTACACTGGGTGACTCTGGGAGTTTGACACGCTCCGTATGCCTCAGTTTCTCCTCCTGAAAAGGGCATTAATGGCACTCAGCTTTCTCTCAGGACTCTCACGATGCTCTCTGGTAACTTCAGGCTTTCCTAAAATGAAATCCGCCTGCATAGGCAATGTGCAAAGAATGATTGTAGTCTTCCACCAGCAGGTCCTAGCACCTCCTTCACCCATGCGCGTGCATTTCAGAGCAACAGGAGCTTAAAGACAGAAGAGAGTGAAACATCCTGCCCCTCAGCTACAGAGCAGTGTTCAGGCTCAGACCCTCTCCTGGAATGGATCCTGCTCTTGGCACGAGTATCTCCTGTGACACCACTTTTGGTGACACGTCGGGACATCGTGCTTCAGCTGCTGTATTTGGGGAAAGTTTCTCCAAAGCTCGTGGCTGCCAGCAGTGAAACAGCTTGGACCAGAACCATTTCCATGGCAGGCTGGGAAGGGGAGAACCTGCTCTGCAAACCAGTGTTGTGGCACATGGCCTCACCACATGGCAGGAATTCAAACACAAGGTACAATAACACCAGAAACTGTTCCTTACACTTTCCTTCCTCACTTGCTCCTCCTTTCAGCCTCCCATTTGCATCTCCAGCAGATATGAGCCTCTCTTGTTTTTAACAGTCTAACAACCCTTGGGATAATTGAATTGATAGGATAAGAAGGATTTAAACAAATCCAGTTGGTCCTGTGTTAAGCAATCAATAGTTCCACAGGGTACAGAACACTCAATAGTTAAGGAACCAGCCATTTAAATGGTGCTTGTTTCTGCAGCTGTGCAACATGCCCCTTTCCCAGGAGGGCTGTTTCCAGTTGCTGCTCAATGTTTCTAACAATCAAATGGATCAATTCTGAAGACACCTTAAGTCTGTGTGTTAAGTAAGAATGATGTTTGTGGTGTGTGTTGGGTAGGGAAGGAGGTGGTGGAAAAAGAGACATTTCATTCACCAGGGAAATTGCTGTCATTTCTGTTTTAAACACTGGACATTTATTTAGAGTCTTTAGAGCCCATACATTATTGAATAATTTTAATTTATCACATTCAAATATATTAGGCAAATATATAATACAATAAATTGCATTTTTACACATAAATACAAAATCTGAGGTAGGGCCTCAAGAATAATGATTTCTGAAATTAACAACATACAGCAACATAATATGTACTACATGAGGTGCATATGATGCATTCTTTGTAACAATATATCTTTTGCACATACAGCTAATGAAAAAAAATTGTAATGATCTGGTTAGGGTACAAATCTTTATCCATAGGCAGCAGTACCCCATAGAATGCCTGTAAATATATATATATATATATATTTATATATGACATTACGCAAGTAATTAAGATTTAACCCATCAGTGATGGGTCTGTAATAAAGTGCCATAGGACACAGGGAGCAAATTCTCAGCTGGTGTAAATTGTCACAGCTCCAGACAAAGCTGTGACAATTTATACCAGCCAAGCATCTACCTTAGAAGGTAATATTACATAATATAAAGGACAGATAACAACATGTTTTAGTCAATTTTCCTAACAATGGAAGATAGCTATAAGGCAAATGGTTACCTGAAGATGTATTTAAATGTTATGGGCAAATCAAATATTGCAAGCATTAAGATCCAACCTAGTTCTCACATTATGATACACCCCTCAGGAAAACCTTCTCTCTTTGGTGATAGGCTGCCTGAGGGTGACAAAGGCAGCAATCCCAATGCCTCTCCCCTTCCTGCCTCCAGTCACCCACCTGAGCCCCTCAGGAACATCAAGCTCTGACCATTTCCCAGGTACCTTTGTGTATTACAAACCAAGAAACAAGTGTCTCTTACAACAGCAGAACAGAGAAGCTTTCTGGGATGCCTCTGGTCAAAAAGCTCTGCTGTCTGCAGCCCACAGTCCCTACAAGTCTGTCCTTGATTGCAAGAAGAAGTGGAGCTGCAGAAAAAGAAACCAACAGGAGACCAATGGCTGCTATACATAAACATTGTTTTAACACAGGCAGAAAGAAATCATATTACCTGAACAACTGTACACAATAAAAAGACCAAAGGTATTTAAAAACTATCAGGTGTTGGGATTTGATGGTGAGAGACAGTCACACAGTGTATCAGAAGCAATGATCTTCAGTGTGGAGGCACGTCTAATGTGGTCATTGGAGCAGAAATTAATCAAAAGACTACTTGGACTCAATTGAAACATCATATAAAGACAATCCGAGTCTTTCTCGATTAAAGGTCATTTTGTTAAACCCTTCTTTTGGAAACAAAGTGCTGCCTTGTCTAGCTGAAACACAGGTTTTGAATGTTGCATATTAAAAACACTAGGAAGACCCCAAAGAATTTGAAGATGGCAAGCATTTGCATTAGGTATAGTCTTTAATGCATACAATAATGCATCTCAGCTCATCCAGAAATTCAATTTAATTTCAAAGAAAAAATATGCATCATAGTTTCACCAAATTTAAACATTTTTTTACTCACAAGATAGATAGATCTGAAAGTACATACATCACATTTTTACTAATATGGCTTTTTCCCCTCTTTTTTTTTCTTTTAAAGATCTTTACTGTTATGCTATTAGTTATTAAATTTATTTTTAGAAAATTATCAAAGTACATGCAAACTTTCCTTAGAACATGGTAAATGAAGTGCATTCCCAAACTTCAAGGTAACTTCTCATTTAAAGAAGACACTGCTGGTTAATTTAATCTCAACTTTCAGATTTGGACAGTAAAATACTTTAGAAAAAGTCTCATGTGACCAAAATAAAACCCTGCCTTTCACATTTAGTGAAAACTTTACATCTTCTGTGATTTTTGTATGCATTTCTCCCCTTTTCCAAAGGTTTTTGCAAGCCTAGCAATGGGGTCAAAGCTGAAGACAAAGATCAGCTAGCAAAAAAATCACAGTCATCTGTTTACAGAGTTCCAAATTCAAGCCTAATCCTGTGCTAATGATTTAGCAGGCACAGGAACAACATCTAAATTAAAAGCAAGCAGATTAATTACATAAATCATGGAAAGCAATTCAGTTGCAATTTCGTCTGCAGTCTGGTTTGGTAATCCAAGCCAAAAGATATCATATCCAGGAGTATTCCTTGAAATGATATCTCTGCCACGATTCAGGTAGGCAGTGGCTGCCATCCTCACCCCGAGGGAGCTCCATGGCAATGTGCAATCCCAGTTCCAAGGCATGCCTTGAGACAGGCCACTAAGGGAAAGGACTCAGTGCTCCCAAACCACTGGACTGTGTTGTCTCTTTTTCAAAGAGGACCAAACCTACAGATACATGTTGTTGTTTTTAAATTACAGTATTGGCAAGGATAAATTGGCTCAGACTCCAAAAATCAAACCAAGATGTGAGGGAATATTGGTTAAGAGAGACCCAGAGTGATTTATCCCAACAGAAACACATCATTCCCAAGAGACGTGCTGACTTGGGTTCCTTTTGCACCCAGGGAAGGTCCCTCAGCCCCACCCAGATGTGGGAACCAAATTTCCAGCTCATCCTTACAGACCTTCACAAGGCCAAACAGAGCACAGCTTCTCAAACCTGCCTCTGCCAGGAAAATAAAAGCCCGAGGTAAGAATAGCAAGTCTTTTATTAAAATAGCAGGCAAAGCTGAAGCAAGGGGAGCAACTTTAAGGCAGAGAAGGCCACAGGAGGGTCCTGTCCTGCTGCTATGTGAGACAGGGACCAACAAGAGCCCATGGAGCAGAGATTCAGGTGTCAGTGTAAAATATTGTGGAACCTGCCCTGCTTGACAAGCCCTGATAGTGCTTCACTTGTTCTGTGTGAGGATTAAAGATTTCCAGCAGTGCCTAGGACTGGCAACACTAATTGCCCCATGAAAGAGGAAGTTCAGCAAAATGATTAATATATTTCATATACATATATATATACACACACACAGAGAAAAGGAGTTAACAATTTGTGGAAGTGTTACTTTAAGGTTTAGCTTTTTGTTTTCTTCAACAGGATGAAAACAGCACACCTACTGATCTACGGACACACATGAACTAAGGATTTACCTGAGACCCTGTAGTATGAAGACAGACAGACAGACAAAAAAACGGGATAGGAACAGTCCCCTGAAAGGAAAGAACATTTACAGGCTACTACAGCAGTGTCTGTGGGGAGGAAAAAACTGGCTAAACTACTAAGCTCATTATTTCTACACTGATTGGTAAGATATTAATAGGGACATAAAACATCACTAGCACACACTACATGAACACTGATCACTGTTAAAAAATATCATATATGTATGTATAGGATATAACAAGATAATAAAGTTTTGCCAATTATTGAAGATATATTTTTCTCCCTCATTCTAGTGCATTTACAATAAGTTGGGCTAATTTTCTATTTAGGTAAATAAATGTACTCTTTAAAAGCTCTATTTTTTACTCTGTCCAATAGGTAACAAAACTATTTAAGTCTAATATTCATATGACTGCATATATCTGATTTCTCAAATGTAATGATTCGGGATGCCCTACTGCTGTGCAATGCTATGATGGCCCTCTACTAAATTGTCCCTTTTCCCCAACCCTTGCATTTTCTACATCTTATGTTGCATCTGTGTGGATAACTGCAGTGGTTAATTATTGCGGGTTCGAGTATTTTTATTAAATGAAAATGTTTTAATGAAAAAAATACCCTATGCATGTTTCAGAGAGAATACTGCTTTAAAGAATTGACGTGCTATATATATAATATATAGACAAGTGGGGTCTTGCTATTTCCCTATTGGTTGAAAGAGAAGAATACACCATCTAAAGGTTACAGGTTATATAAAGGTGCTTAGAGGCAAATGAACGGGGAGTCACAAAGTTGAACAGCACATCCAATAACTGTTTTCAGGTGGTAACTAGACTACACTTACCACTGTAAGGATACAAAGTTAGGCACAAATTATATGATGGCTTTTTGAGGAGATACTGTAAACAAAAGCAGAGAAACAAGGAAAAATATATCCAGAGTATTGGAGCAAGGTGAGTAAAATCACAGTTGCACTTGGCGTGGAGCAAGTTGTCAGATACTTTGTGTAACTGAGGCATTCCTAGTTGAAATGACAGATACCAAATTATCAAAAGAAACATATGAGAGGACTTCAAACAGTGATGCCCATACAGCTCGTTCTGACACCATTTCCAAGCCACTTCTAGACTCAAATGCATTTTAGTCTCTCAATTGATCCTTTTTAAAAGCTTTGTTCGTATTTTTCTACAAATGGATTATCATGTTTCTGTTCTCACCTCATGTATCACTTCCTGGTGTGCTGTTTTGAAGTTCTCCACTTGTTTAAATAACATAACAATCCCTCCAAGTTAGTAAAAATCATAAAGGAGGTGTGCAGACATGATGGCTCAAGGTTGACTGTCAGTGTAGAAGAAGCAACCCCATTGCTACAGGAGCCTTGTGCTGGATTTACATCAGGACTACAGGAGATCCCATTCTTTGCTCACTTCCATCACATTTGAGGGATGAACCTGTCTTGGAATACAGTGGTAGCAAAATCCTAGTCCCATCCCAGCCACCTGTTACAAAGGGTGCTTGTGGGAAGTGGGTCAGACTGCACACCTCGTTTCCTCTAAAGATTTTTTTGTTTGGTTCTGTTTATTCCTACATCACCTGACAACAACTGGCTGTGTCACCTGTCACACACAGGGCTTTTGCTGTGTCCCCAGGTACAGAACATGTCACAGGCATCACCCAACACCTGGAAGTGGTCTGGTTAGGCCTCCCCTATGGCATGCAACAACAAGTCCTGCTTTCCTAAGCAACCACTTTCAGGCACTGCGGAAAAGAAGAAGCGGTGGGTGAAAAAAATGGGAAAAAATAAATCAGAAAAGTCTGACAATGTGATTGCCACCCTTTTGTAATAATCACTAGCACTGGGTCCCCAGTTCCATGTCCTTCACTGGCAGTTTCAGCCCCAGGGAGGAGGTTCCCAGCGGATCAATCATGTTCCTGTACCGTTCGCCGCGGTGCTTGGCCAGGAAGGGGCCCCAGTCGGGCTGCGGGGAGCACACCAGCTTGAGCCTCTGCCAGGGAGAGAAAAGAGAGTCTCACTGGGTGCCACGGAGCAGAACCAGCGCAGAGCAAGCGAGGATGGGCTCACTTAAGGTTATTGACGACAGCCTGGCAATGCTCTGCTGCTCTCAAAATCTCTGCTGGTCAGAGGGACTCTGAGATATGTACAAGCCTCTTTTTCCCAGCTCGGCGGTCGAAGAAGGAGTCAGGATTTTTCCATTCTCATTCTCAAGGTTGCTTCTTGTTTCTTATCTCTAACATTCTTTCTCTGACCCACCAAGGTCTGTCTAGCAGGTCGGGTTGAGGCACACTGACCACTTTGGGGTGTTGTTATCTTTTTATACTAAAAACTACGTGTACATTATTTACCATAACTTCCCAATACCGATCACCTCTGTTAGACAGTGAGCTTCTACCTTAAACCAATCCACAAATGCCAGCATCACCCAGAAGATGGAGGCTAGGAAGAAGAAAGACAAAGGACAGGGCACACCCAAATTCCTCCATCTTGGGACCTGGAGCCCCCATTCTAAAACCTCAAAAATCTATTTTTTCACTCCACGACAAACTAACTATTATTCTACTTAAACTCTCTTGACTTGTAATTCTTCATATGAAGGTGGTAATTTGCTCCATGGGCCAAGATCAAAGGCACAGGGGTCTTGGGCTCTGTGCCAAGGTCTCTGAGCCCCTGCCAGGGTCTCGAGTCCTCCGGGGCAGCCAGAGGAATTTCCTGGGTTCTGACAGACTGCTCAGCATTTGTTTTGCACAAAGTTTTCAAGACTAATAGGGGACCAAGTGGCCAGGTTTTGATTATACATTCTGCCCCACAGCATGTGAGGGGAGCTCAGAACCACTGCTACAGACAGTGAGGCTCTCTGACTGAAGGACATGTGCGCAATTACTTAGCCCAATGGTCTAAGCTGTGGGTAAGTGTGTTAGAATAATTGGATTTATAGTCAGTTTATGTCCCCAAAGTAAACAAATGAGCAAAAAGTAGTATATCACTATGAAAGATTTTAATTTTGAGATGACAAAATGTTTTGTTTCTATCTGCGGGAAAAAAAGAAAGAGAACGTCAACCTGGCAAACAACGAAAATTTTCTGATCTTTCCACTGAGTTCTTTATTGAATATATAATTTGATTGGTGCATTCACAGATAAAAAGGAAAGAAAACGTATTTTTGATGACTTAAGAGGGAACAATTATATGTTTATTACCTAATAAAGTGAATCAGACCTCTCTATCAGTTATTTTAATCTCTGCTTAATTACCAGTTTGCAACTTTTACCTCCCAAATCAACCATAATAATTTTATGCAGCAGACTCAATATTGAGAAAACACCAGACTACAGCTGAAATATCTTGTGCAAAAGCCCTTACAAAACAGATCCAACTCTTGGGTGTATTCTTTGGGTGCACACCTGGAAACCCAGGAAGGGAAGCACCCTGTTTTTGTGGCAATTTGTGGGCCAGTTTTAGACATGAGAAGTTTTGAAGCATTTGTGTCAGCGAGAGAAGCTGATGAGCCAAGGAAGAAGTAAATCTAATTCCACATTAGATCATTTCCAGCAGGGGCAGCTGTCTCCTGACCAGGGCCTGCAGTCTGCTCTGCACAAGACAAGTGTGATGTCTTTAGACAAGTGGCCTCATTGTCTGCTGCTTGGATGCTCTCCCTAGGCTGTCCCACCACTGTGAAAATTCCTCTCCTACGAAATTCCTTTGCTCTATGGGTAGCAGAGAAGAATGGTCTTTTCCCTTAGGCATGTGTAGTGTGGCATATTGAGAGACCAAAAAGATTATGCTATTTTAGTACATTTTCTCTCCTTTTCATTTTTTTGAAGCAAGAAACAGCCCTGGTGGGATTTGCAGGGAAGCTGAACTGTAAAAGCAGCTACAGAGAGGGGAGAGAGTGTCTGTTCCTTCTCCCAAGGTGGGAGCAGCACAAGCAGCAGGCAGTGATGAGAAGGCAGAACTGAGAAAGCCTCAAAGACCTAAAATAAGAGCACTGAGCTTCTCCAGAAAACAGGGGCAAGGCAATGAAGGGATGAAATGCTGACATTGCTCATCCTGCCAGGGACTGAGGAGCCAGAGGGATGGGAACAGCCAGGGAGAGGGGGGTGACAGGCAGGGACCGGACTCAGGGTTGCAGTAGGTGGCCACCACATTTCTGAAGCAGAGGGGGAAAGCGTCAGGAATCCAATTAGCAAAATAAACAAAAGAACATTAAATTAAAAATAAATTGCCACCTGGAATTATTTTAAGCCCAGGTGCCAGAAAGGATCCGCCAATTCAGGAAGAATAAAGAGCTTAAAGGTGAAAGCAGAGATTGCCAGCTGGGTTTTGTAACGAGGAGCTTGAGATGCATGAAAAGCCTTCCTGGGTGACTCCAGGACCCAACTTTGCACACAGGCAACTCCTGATTGACCTCTCCTGGTGCTGATTAAACTCTCTTGGTGCTGACTAACCTCTCCTGGTGCTGACTGACCTCTCCTGGTGCTGACTGACCTCTCCTGGTGCTGACTGAACTCTCCTGGTGCTGATTGCCCTCTCCTGGCGCTGACTGACCTCTCCTGGTGCTGACTGACCTCTCCTGGTGCTGATTGACCTCTCCTGGTGTTGATTCCCCTCTCCCTGATGGTGCTAATTGACCTCTCCTGGTGTTGATTCCCCTCTCCTGGTGCTGATTGACCTCTCCTGGTGCTGATTGCCCTCTCCTGGTGCTGATTGACCTCTCCTGGTGTTGATTCCCCTCTCCTGATGCTGATTCCCCTCTCCTGGTGCTGATTGACCTCTCCTGGTGCTGATTGACCTCTCCTGGTGCTGATTGACCTCTCCTGGTGTTGATTCCCCTCTCCTGGTGTTGATTCCCCTCTCCTGGTGCTGACTGGTGTGACCTCTCCTGGTGCTGATTGACCTCTCCTGGTGCTGAGTGCCCTCTCCTGGTGCTGATTGAACTCTCCTGGGGCTGACTGACCTCTCCTGGTGTTGATTCCCCTCTCCTGGTGCTGATTGCCAGTCTCCCTGGGCACAGCACACACCAACAGCTGAGTCTTCCTGGTGCTGTGTGCTGCTTTTGCAAAAAGGCCAATGAATCTAGAACAACTTTCTTCCAATAAAGCCATACAAAACCTCGTGAAATTTATCTAGAGCTCATAAAACAAAGCAAGCACTCCACAATTTAGGACCATGTTTTTTTAAAAAATTAGGAATAGAAGGTCCACAATTTAAATCAACTGAGCATCTCTTTGCAACACAATAACTGGTTTACCAGAAAGTAATCTGAGCAGTATTAGGCATTCAATATCACAAAAATCAATGTAAAATGAAAGATACGGTCTCCTGTGGCCATATTTTTAAACAGCAAAAAGACAGAAGGATTACCTCAATAAATTTTCCTGGGGCTAGATGCATTTTTATCACGAACATCACTGGGATCCAGATGACTGAGCAGGCCAGCATCAGCCAGCCGAGCACCATGGACCAGCCGGGGTAGTGGTAAGCTCCGTAAGTCATGGGTTCCCACTGGTAAAAACTGAAGCACAGAATGAACTGGGAACAAGAAAGGAGAACAAATATGTTTGAGTAAGCAAAACAAGCCTGTTATGCCACAAATTGTGGGTATCCACACCCAGAGAGTTGGTGTCTATGGAATACAGATAAAACCACATACACCCAAGGCAGGGTGCTGCCACAAGCTCTAATAAATGGGTCAGAGCCTGAATCTAATGAGTTTCTAGGAAATCTTGCAAAATCCCACAAAAATCACTGTATTTGTGCCAGAATAATTGAAATAGAATCTTGTCCCTAGAGTAACAAGCTTTATTACATGGTCTATTGGCAGTTTTACCTAATGTGATTATGGTAAGTTCTCCATTTCACTTACTGTGTGAACAGCAATACATCTGCTTACATTTGTGCATAATTCAGTAACTTTTGGAAAATGCCTGTGCCTGCAATAATTGCACACAGAAGATTTATAGAAGTATAACGAGGTGAAGGCACATATAAAAATGATCAGCTTTAGTTCCAGAGATGTGGAGTCTAATGAAAGTCTAATATTAGGCTATCCAAATGTATCAAATATTAGCTTTACAGAGGCAATAACAGAAAAGAATTCATTGCTCGGTTTTGCTTTGTCTGTTTTCATTGCATAAAAATTGAATTATGACTGATCAGTGTCAATTTATTTCTCACTGTAAGTTCACTAAACTGCATTTGGAGGGAAGAACAACAGAACATGCAAGTTTAGAGAGCAAACACAGTCAGTTCAAATTTGTTTTCCTTAACAAACAACATAATTTCCTATTTCCTGGTTATGATTACTGACAGGAGCTACGAGCACAAGTCTGATTAGTAAAGGATCTGAGCAATTTGCAGAAAAGCCTCACAATTCCCTTCAGAAGTGTAAAATAGGGGCTAAGGCAGCTTCTTGAAAATAACCACTGGAAAAAAAACCAAAGAGCTAAAAACGATCCCATGTGCACATGCCTTCATCTTTAAAAAGATCCCCAAAAGAGTGTAAATACCATTGATGTCATCCTAACGCTATAAACTGGAGTATGTCTTCAAACTTTTAAAAAGTGATCTGCAAACTATAGGCATACATTGTCGCAATCAAACAGCAGGTGGGCAAGATAGATTGCTCTGCTTTTCACACAGAGCAATACTGTAGTGCAATGGAGACAACAGGTAAAGAAAATCTATGCAAGAAAATTCATTTTACCCATTGGATAAATCTTTCTCACTGTAGAAAATTTCATTTCTTCACAGCTCAGGATTTTGTTGAGCTCACCAAAACTCACTGGTCCCTTCACGCAGACATTCCAGTCTGTGAAAACTAAACCTTTTCCAGTTTTCAGAAAAAACATGTCCTCATTTGTGAATTAACAATACTGAAAATAAGTTGTTAACTTCAGCCAGTGCCTTTTTCTTCCCCCTCCAGGAAGAAGGAGATTTGCCAAGGCTTACACTGCGGTGCAGAACAGCACACCCAGGCACTGCCAGCGCGTGAGCTGAAATACAACTTCTTCTGCAAGGAGCTGGAGAGTCACTGCTTTGCTTCTTCTCCTGCCAGCTGATCTCATGCTGCTCCAAAATCTCTGTCTGTTCAGAAATTCCAGAAACTTTTCTTATCTTGTACCTGAACAGCTAAAGAACACTCACCCAGAGCAGCTGTGGCTGCCCCTGGATCCCTGGCAGTGCCCCAGGCCAGGCTGGATGGGGTCCTGAACAGCCTGGCACAGTGGAAGTTGTCCCTGCCCGTGGCAGGGGGATGGAATGGGATGAATTTTAAGGTCCCTTCCAGCCCCAGCCATTCTGGGATTGTGTGACTTGCAGGAGCCATTTAGCACTGCTGTGAAATGATGAGTGTTTAAAACTCTGCATGGATACAGAATCTTGCTGCACCTGGGGTTCAGGCTTGACAGCTTCCAAGGGGAGGTATGTGCACTCAAGCAGAAGATACTGGTGAAAGAAGGCTCTGCTGCTTTGTGCTGATTTGTCAAGCTGAAAGCTTTTGAAATGGCTGAAATAATTATTTCATTCTTTTGCCAAAAAAAAATTTATATGTGATTGCAGTTTGTATCTGCACGTAGGTTAAAGTGTAAAGGAAGCACTGTGTTAGAAACCTAGATGGCAAATGTAGATACAGATATTGGATTTGGTCCCCTGGACTTGAAAAAACTTTCATAGCAATGGAAAAATTGAGAATGTGACATTTTTTTTTATTAAATGGAGACCTAAACGTGAAGCAAATGCCAACTGAATTTGAAGGAAGGTGTTGGGGAGGAAATAGAAATGAAAGGAAAATAGGAAGAATAATTTAAAAAGACCAAAGTCGCTGTGTTTTTAGATTTCAGGGATCCTTTCAGGGCGCTGTCCCGCAGCGCCACCTCCCGGGCCCGGGGACGGGACAGTCCCGCTCCTCCTCCTCCTCTCCTTCTGCCACTCTGTTCCACCTCAGCCTTTCCAAAGCATCCCTCTTACACCTGCTTCTGTGGCAATAAAATAGCTTTTGTCCCTAGCTCAGTCTGACAGCGCACAGGAGCATCTTGTCTTGTCTTTTCCCTGTGCATACATAAATATCACACACACACACAGATACATAGATATATAGGTATATATAGATATTTATATGTATAAAATATTATCTAGATATATAGATATCGATATCGATATATAAAAATATATATAGCTATAGATATGTATAAAATATTTTATATTTGTATTAATATACATAATACACATTATAATATATAATATATAATATATATTATCTAAATATATTATATTTATAAAATATTAGATATTATAATACATTATATGTTATTAATATATTATAATATATTACTATATTATTATATTGATATGTTAATATTACTCTATTCATATATATTAATATATGAATATTAATATATTATGTTATAAATATTATATTTATGAATATTGTATTTATATTTGTATTCATAAATTGTGTATGTTCATTATATTTTAAATATTTTTAATTTTTATATTTATATATTTGTATATATTTTATGTTTATATACAATAATCTGTAATGCGGCAGTGCAATGGTGTGCCACAGTAGCATTTTGCACGGCCAGGAAAAGGCCCCCATTTTCCTGGAGGACTCACCATCCCTCCCCACCAAAACCACCATTCCTTACACTGTTTCTACTACACACCCATGGCAAAAACACATGTGCTGCCATCCAAATTCTAGCTACTAACACCCAGAAACATCATGCAATAATGAACAAAATACAGCAAAACTCTTTGGAGAAGATGTTATTTTTTTTTTTCCTTACTGTTAAAATAGTTGGGGTCACAAATGCCCAACAGACTCTCCAGAATTTACTTGGCTGGAATCCAATCATCATTTCTATATCTTCACAAAATCTTTGCAGTCCTGTAAACAGCAAAAGGAAGAGCAGTTAGATGTGAAAGAAACCAGCTGCAGTCTGCAACGGAGCTCTGGTGCCCTCCCTTGTGTCTAACCATGAGAACAAACTCCAAATTTTTGTTTGAAAACTTCCTCAGAGAATCTAACTACACAGTAAAAAATGGGATTAATAGAGTGGGAACCATTCCAATAAAATATTTCCTTCCTAGGGATTAAAGCAATTGAGCTTTTACATTGAGATTAGGTGTTAAAGCATTACTGATATGTACTGGGTAGCTGCAATTATTTGTCTGTTTGTTTTATTCCCCTGTGAAGAGCAGCCTCATTAATATTCAGGCAATATTTCAGCTTCTCTTTACCTGCTACATGACTGGATTACAGCTGTACCCCTCAGCACTGAAACTGGTGATGTCCTGCTCTTTTTCACCTGATGCATAAATGATATTTAAAATTCCTGAAGAGCACCTGCTGTAAATATTTTGAATTACATGCAATGTTGTCTGAACAAAAAGATCAGCTGATATGTTACCCTTCATAAGGTTACTTGAGTTAACAAAAGATGCAAGACTGGGAAATGGTATTTCAGCCACTCTGCAGCTCCTCCCTGGCCATGCCAGGTGACAGGAAAGGTGTGTTGGTCAGCAGCTGCTGTTCCTGGTGGTTATTAGTAAGTTAGTTGTTAGCAATTTCATTATTAGTAATTTATCCAAAAGTTTTTAAAAAACCCTAAAATTGATTCCAGCTTTCCTAGTTGTAATAAGAAGGGAGAGGTCAGAGCTCATCTGTTCACATAAATGTTAAAAGTTTGGGCCAACTTTATCTAAATTTTGCAAAGCATTATTCTGCAGCTTTTTTATCTAACTTGCATGATGTGGGGAAAGCTGAAACACTGGAGCAAAGGCATTGAGTAAGGGAAGAAATGCTTGTAACAAAAGTAATAAACTGCTTTATTTCTTATTGTATAGAGTCAGCTGCTGAGTGTAAGAAGGGATAATCCCAAGCTTGATCCTCCTAGTTTGGAAGCCTTTCTGTTGATACCAAGGAGAAATAAATCTATCCACCTGATTGTTCTGAGAATTAAGAAAGAGAAACACTAGCACTGGTCCATCCTCAGTGCCCTGTGATGCAGGAGAAGGCAGCAGGGCTGGGGGATGCTTGGCCGCCCCTCAGGGCCAGCTCAGGGGGGGAGCACACAGTAACCCTGCTCAGGCACCCAGCATGGGAGAGAAGAGCTAAAGAACCCTGTTATAATAGGGAACAGAGAAGAAAAATACAGAAATTAAACAGGAAAATGGAACTGCAAGGACTGTATTTAGGGAAGAGGAAAAAATTAAAATCTGAAGTGGATGTAAGCTCAGAAAACTGAGCCAAGGTAACTCAGAGGTCACTTTTTTCCTTCTGTAATTTCTTTCCCTCTTTTTCTCTTTTACACTACTTCTTCAGGAAGCCTCTTCTGTGTAAAATACATGCAATTTTTATGACCCATGGAATCACTGTACTTCAGCACCAGGCTGACTAATTGAGTCCTTCTCTACTTGGTAATAGAAGTTTGTATAGAAGAATAGAATAGAAGTTTGTCTGGACAAAATGTACCCTCCAAGGTCATCGTGTGACGGAGCTGGAAGGAGATTTTTGCTGCAATTGAAAGATTTGTCTCTGTGTTTTATTTACCTGCAGTGAGTGAGAGGGAGGTGCTCACACAGCAGGCATCCCTGTGCTGTGCTGGGAACAAAGCTGGTTCTTTAATTGCAGCAGCACAAGGTACAGGCTGATGGGTATTTCCACAAAGTTTAGATCTCATTTAAAGTGTCCACTTCAGCCACACTTGCTGCTGCAAAGAAGGGACACCTAACTGGATAATTACCAGGGGTTTCTGCCTCCAAAATTCATGCTGGCTTCATGAAAACCTGCACAGATTTATATATTTATTATATATATTTTAAAAAATAATAATAAAAAAAAAGGGAATTCCTTTTAGGAATGGTCAGTAGATATTCACAGAGTAAGGCACTCTTAAATATTAGCAATTCCGGAGTCAAATGCATATAACAGATGGAGGGATTACACATTACTTATCTCTTTCCAGTGGAAGTTCCACAGAAAAAATGTAAAGGATATTTTAGTTTACAGAACACCAACTTTTTTCCCCAAAACTTAGTAAATCTGATCTCCCTCTCAGACCAGTCAGGCCTGCTGAATAACTCTGGGAAATAAACAACACATGATATTCCATATCTGATTTTTTCCTCTCTAAAGTAGAATGATGTATTCACAGGTGCTGACATATAAAATCCATTTAAAAGGAGACTGCAAACCTAGCCAGACAACCACTTCACTATTCTGCTACAGGTAAAATGTTCAAAATGACTAATGCTTTCAACAAATACACAGCAGCAGTTTCCACTCACTCTGACAACAAACCTTCCCAAAAACAAACTGACAAAAACCAGCTCTGGATGGAGCATAAACGAAGTTTCCATCATGTATTTTCAGTTTCCAGCAGTGTTTCACTCAAACACAGGGATTTTTGTCTTTAGCTTCATGCTACAAAATGCAACAGTGGGAATTATGCTGGTGATTAAATTAATACCTCCACCTCTAAGCTGTTCTTTACTAATCATTCATCATAATCTAAACAACTGGAGAATAAACATCTAAACCAGCGTGTGAAGTAAAAAGGTGCATTTGATTGTATCATGAAGCCCTGACTCTACTGAAAAATAAGTGATTACAAGGAAATAACCACATGTGTCTCTTTTTAATTTAAAAATCTCAGCAAGCTCAGCAAGCAGAACATGTAACAAGAACTAAAGACAAATTTATTTCATCATAACAGCACCTGCCACTGTTGTGCCAACCTGCTTGCCATGAAGAGTACAAGTGCACAGAGAAAGGTGGCAGTGGAGTGTAAAACAGCAGTTGTCAGACCTTGAAAATGTATTATGCCAATTTTAAGCACTGCTTGAAGGGACACAACCCAAGCAGCAGCTTTGCTTGTATTTACAACACACAAATCACAAATGCACACGATGTATTCCTGTGCCCAGTCCTTGCAAAAGCAGCTTTACCACAGTAAAAGCAGCTCTGGTGCGTTAGTCAAACAGGTAATGATTTTAATGTCTTTCCTTTTTGTTTAAACAAAAGGAAGCTCCTTAGTCTAGCAAAGGGTTAATTCCTTTGAAATAGATTGCAGCCAAGGTTTTACCGAAATCTGTTGATGAACAATCAGTTGTACAGAAAGCATAAAGAGAATAATTGGTAATTTGTCAAACCTTTTCCACATCTGATTACACTGAAGTAATAACTCACTGAAAAAACCTTCTCCTCTATTCAGGCCCTTCCTTTGCAGAGCTATTATTATTATTTCTGCATTGTTTTATGTTTTTCATAAGTGCTAATGTTTTAAGGGATACTGGAATTGCTGGGCAAAGCAAACACTGGCCAAAGCAGGTTTTTCTTCCAAACCTACTAAGATGTCACTCCACAAAGGCTGGTTTGCAGTGCTTCTGCCACACAGTGTTCAGAGGAGGAACAGAACCTGTTCTTGCTCCCTGTTTGCCTTCATCCTTATTTAAAATCATGCAGAGCAAAGAAATTTTACAGATTTAAGTAGCTTTTAAAATATTAAATATATTTTAAGCGCAGAATTTTTCTCTTTCACACTAATAGCAATGGCTTTTAAGGGGGCAATATTTCGCACAGACCAGGTGATGCTGTCGATTCTGGTGGCCATGAAGAGTGAAATCACCTAGCACAGCGTGGCTCAGGCCTGCTGTCAGCAAAGTGAGGAGGAAAAATCCCCAGCAAACCCTTAAAATCTTTTTAAGCCTCCCCACTCATCACTGCCTATGAAATTGCATTGATTTTAGAGAAGCTGGGTTTCATTTCACCTCTAAACCAACTCTACTTGAATTATTTACATTCCAGGGACATATAAAAGCAAAGAATTTTGTTCAGCCAAAACATTACTGGCCTAAATCAACTTTTCTCTCTGTGTTTTGAGTATTTCCATAATACTCTGTAACATTTCCTCACCAGGTCATATCTGGCTTAGCTGCCAATCTCTCAGGCATACTCACTGAATTGGATGTCAGTGGAGGTTAAAATGCACTGCTGAATTTCCATGAAACCAGAGAAAACAAGGAAGAGCTGCTTCACTGTCCTGTCTATAACATTTATTTCTCCAGCAAGAGCACCAAATTCTGCATGATTTGAAACCTGTACTATATTTTAAATTCACCATGATTCAAAACCTGTACTATATTTTAAATTCTGCATGGTTTGAAACCTGTACTATATTTTAAATTCTGCATGGTTTGAAACCTGAACTATAATTTAAATTCTGCATGATTCGAAACCTGTACTATAATTTAAATTCACTATGATTTGAAACCTGTACTATATTTTAAATTCACCATGGTTTGAAACCTGTACTATAATTTAAATTCACTATGATTTGAAACCTATACTATAATTTAAATTCTGCATGATTTGAAACCTGTACTATATTTTAAATTGACCATGACTTGAAACCTGTACTATAAGTTAAATTCTGCAAGATTTGAAACCTGTTCTATATTTAAAAGGACTTATGTTACAGAGTGGACTCCACAACATAGGCAGCTACAATTATTCAGTGAAAAGGGCCAGAACCCAAAGTCAGTGGCTGCACAAGCAGCTTCAGCAGAACATCTTGGATTTTTATGCCTAGCTGATTAAACTATATAATCCATTCCTGTCCACAGCAACAGCAGAAACAGCCTTCCATTCCAGGCATAAATTAATTTTTTATGGTATGTGGGAAGATCTTCACATTTCCAAGAATCAGCCTCCTGAAAACACTGGGCAAGTTTGGGAGTACATCAGCAGCTGGTATCAATTGTTGTAACTACAGCAGCTTTGTGATGATTGCACTGTTTCATACTGAGGATATTCCTCATAATTTACTGTACATCAAGAGGGATCAACATCACTGGTGTGACCACTGTGGATAATTAATGATCCTGAGTAGCTGCATAGTCTTGAGTCTACGTTATGGACAAATAAGAAGGAGGGAAGTTGGATGTGCACACGGGGAAAAAGCCCTCAGAAGCTGTTAAATGCTGTGTTGGGTTTGCAGGGACAGGTTTTGATAGCAGTGGGGCTATAGGGGTGGTTTCTGTGAGAAGCTGTAAAGGCTTCCCCTGTGTCTGGCAGAGGCAATCCCTGGGGGCTCCAGGGCAGACCCACTACTGCTAAATCAGAGCCAATCAGGAATGGCAGCAACATCTCTGATTTTAAAAGGACAAAATAAGTTATTGCATGGGTGTTATTTCAGCAGAGAAGAGCAGGCTGAGAACATGTGAGGGGAACAGCCCTGCAGACACCCAGGGCAGGGCAGAAGGAGGAGCAGGAGCTGCTCCAAGTGCTGGAACTGAGACTCCCCTGCAGGCCCTGGTGAGGCAGCTGTGACCCTGCAGCCCCTGGAGGATGGCACAGGGATGCACAGATCCACCTGCAGCCCAGGGAGGGCACAGGGATGCACAGATCCACCTGCAGCCCAGGGAGGGCACAGGGATGCACAGATCCACCTGCAGCCCAGGGAGGGCACAGGGATGCACAGATCCACCTGCAGCCCATGGAAGGGGGCACAGGGATGCACAGATCCACCTGCAGCCCAGGGAGGGAGGGCACAGGGATGCACAGATCCACCTGCAGCCCCTGGATAGAGGGCACAGGGATGCACAGATCCACCTGCAGCCCATGGAGGGAGGGCACAGGGATGCACAGATCCACCTGCAGTCCATGGAGGGCTCAGTGATGCACAGATCCACCTGCAGCCCATGGGGAGGGCACAGCCACCTGCAGCCCATGGAGGGCACAGGGATCCACCTCAGCCCATAGGGGCACCACCTGCAGCCCATGGAGGCGCACAGGGATGCACAGATCCACTGCAGCCCATGGAGGAGGGCACAGGGATGCACAGATCCACCTTCATGCCCATGGAGGGCACAGGGATGCACAGATCCACCTGCAGCCCATGGAGGGGCCCACAGCAGAACAGGGGGATGCCCAAAGGAGGCTGTGAAGCTGTGGGAAGCCCATGCTGGAGCAGGGACCTGGCAGGACCTGCAGACCCATGGAGAGGGGAGCCCATGCTGGGACTGTCCATGCTGGTAGGAGCTGTGACCCCACTGAAGCAGGCTGTCCCTGAAGCACTGCACCTCATGGCAGAGTGGCCCACATTACAAACATTCATGGACAACTGTTGCTCATGAAATGGATTCATGTTAGAGGGGTTCATGGAGAACTGCCCTGTGGGAATAACCCCATCCTGGCGCAGGGGAAGGAGTCCTCTCCTGAGCAGCAGCAGCAACAACCTGTGATGAACTGACCATAACTCCCATTCCCCATCTCCCTGAGCTCCTGTGGGGATGAGGTAGACCTGGGAAAGAGGGAGGGGTGGGGGTAAGGTGTTCTTAGGATTTATTTTTATCTCGTTATCCTGCTCTGTTTTTCTTAGCAACAAATGCAATCAATATCCCCAAACTGAGCCTGTTTTGCCCATGGCAGTATTGGTTGAACAGTCTGTCCCAGTCCTTATCTCGAGCCATGAACATTTGTTATATTTTGTCTCCCACGCCCAGTTGCAGAAGGCAGTGATAGAGTAGCTCTGGTGGGTGCCTGGCATCCAGCCAGAGCCACCCTAAAATAGTAATGGTAATAAATAAATAAATAAATAAAGTATATTATATATATATAATATATATATAATATATAATATATTGTATATATATTTATATATTATATATTGTGTGTATATATATGTATATATAAAGCTCTATTGGCTCAGGAGGTCTCTGTCCCTAAAACTGCTGAAGCATAAAAAGCACCCCTGGAAAAGTATCAGTAAATGTTTGCTCCATTCTCATACTCATATCTTTGAGCTATTGGTGGAAAATGACTTGAGACTGTATGAAAGTCTTTTGAATACATGCATTTAAAGGGATCCTGAAGTCCTGTCATGCTTCTGTCCAAACTAAGTGTTTTGGGGCTTTTATTACAGAGAAAAAATTACTCCTTTCCTTAAGAATTTCACTTATCATCTTCTAAAATGTTGCTTTGACAGAGGCTGTCCAATACCAAGGTTTTTTCTTACCGTAGATGTAGGAAACTCCAACAAGCTCAAAGATGGCAATAATGACAAGAGAGTAAGAGGCTGCATAAGTGTCCACAAGCTGCAACATGTACATTCCACCCTGAGGAAAGAAAGAGAAAGGATTACCCATGGCGCTGGGGCAGGCAGGCTGGAGAGGATCAGGACCCAGCGCAGCATCCACACATCAGCTGCATCCAGGCTCATGCTGTGCCAGGACTCTTCCTTCTGGCTCAATGAATATCAAACCCAACAGGAAAAAAGCAGAGGGTACACCTGATTCTGCCAGCTAGGACAGCTTGGGAAGACTTTGAATTCAGTCCTTGAAGATGAAGGACTGAACTGTGATCAGAACTTCCACCTGCAGTGTCTCAAACCACATAATACCACAACAAAATCAAAATCGCCATTGGAAGCACAACTACCATAATAATGAGTCCAGTTCATCTGTTTGGAAAGGATTTAATATCCTGTCTCCATGATGGAGTTAAGCAGCATAATTCGAGTGAATAAAGGACTGAATCCATCCTGGGCTTTAGAACAGAAAGTTGGGCTAGTAGGTGATGAGGTAAGGGGGAAGAAAAGAAAGAAAAAAGGGGTGGAAGGATGGATAAAATATTAAGATTTTGTCCATCTCATCTTGAAATTATATATCATGCTGAAGGTATTAGTGAAGAAGACACTGAAGTTTATCAGTAGTAGATGGGAATTCCAGTATCAACTCCACAGTTTGCAGAGATGATCAGTATATGTTAGTCTCACAGGAGAGGCACTCAAAACAGGTGTGCATATTTATATCACATTCACAATTAAAGTTTTTTTCCTTTATTCATAGAATGGGTTGGGAGAAACCTTAAAGATTATTTCATTCCAACCCCCCTGCCATGGGCAGGGACACCTCCCACTATCCCAGGTTGCTCCAAGCCCTGTCCAGCCTGGCCTTGGGCACTGCCAGGGATGGAGCAGCCACAGCTTCTCTGGGCACCCTGTGCCAGGGCCTCACCACCCTCACTGGGAAGGGTTTCTTCCTAATGTCTGATCCAAACCTGCCCTCTGTCAGTGTGGGTTGAATACTTAATTTATTACTATTACTATACTTTATATAAATAGATATATTTATTTATTACTATTACTATTTATTTATTTATTACTATTATTACTATTACTAATTTATATGTTTATTTATTTATTACTATTACTATTTTTCTTTATTACTATTACTATCATTACTATTGCTATTTACTAATTTATATATTTATTTATTTATTACTATTACAAGATATTACTATTTCGGAGATGCTTGGCTAGAGAAAATTTTAAAGGCCTGATTCTCAGAAAGACTTGAACAGCAAAGTCTTTTAAGGGTATCTCAGTCAGAGCATCCATTTTTATTTTTTAATAAGGTTTTCGGACACAGCGTGTGTAGCTTGTGGCAGAATTCAGGCAAACATTTTGCAGCCTGTGCAGGAGGAAAGCGGCCAGCAGAGGGGGACTGGGGCCAGGCAGTGATGCTCAAAGCCAGCGTGATTACCTGAGTGATCATAGGAAAGCCCATGATGAAGAAGGACACGCAGCAGCCCAGGGTGAACAGAGCCTTGTGAGTCCGTAGGTACTTGGGGAACTCGTCTGACACCGAGGTCACGATGGTCTCGATGGTGGCAAACTGAAAAACAAACCAAGGGTTCGTTTCAGTGCACATACAGTGCTCCAACTGCATAGAAAACATTAGAATTTGAACATTATTTTGAGTCCTAGATGTTAAATGCTCAGATGGCGGCACCAAAGCTCTGCCAAAACGATTTCAGCATTGATGGCCTTACTGCATTCCTCTTTTTTCATGAGCCACTGCTCACGTGGGAAATAGCAATCAATTGCACCATCCTCCAAACAAATAAATAGGAAAATCAAAAGGAAAAGAAAGGGTCACAAAAGCAGTTTACCATGGTGTCTAATCCAAGAGTTAGAAGCATCAAAAAGAATATTATAGCCCAGAAGGGAGAGAGGGGCAGCCTAGTTAAGGCTTCTGGGTAAACCACAAAAGCAATCCCAGGACCTAGAAATAAGAAAAATAAAGATTATTAGATTCAATTTTTCCTATTTACAAAAAGGCTCAAACATTACAAAGTTTATCATTACCTGATTAATTTCTATTTACACTGTAAATTTCAAATCACTTACTTAGTCCAACTTTCCAAGCAGAATGCATATTCAACCAGTATACAAACACACTGATCCAAATTTTTTTTTAAATTAGCAAAAATTGCACACTGCAGCCATGCTTCTGTGATCAAATTCCTGCCATTTCCCTGCCAATTAGCTACCCATGGCAAACATCCGCACCTCAGTGCTACAACATGAATGGAAATGCAAATACTCCTCTTCAACTCATTGCCACGCTGTTAAATGAGGAGAGAATATAAAACATGCCCAGACCTGACAGCAGACAGAAGGTAATACCTGCTGTGATTCTAAAAAAATCCACAAGAAAACCCAAAATAATGCAGAGCACAAGAAATGAGGAGATGGAATCTTTTAAAGCATAAATCAGGAATTTCCCATCCTTTTGTTTGTTTGTTTGGGGTTTTTCTTTTGGTTTGTTGTTTTTTTTAATATATATTGGGCTTTAATTTCTATTGATCATAAAGAAAAAGTATTTTTGTGAGTGCTTAGATCTTTTTTTTTAATATATATTGGGCTTTAATTTCTATTGATCATAAAGAAAAAGTATTTTTGTAAGTGCTTAGATATTTTTTATATATATATTGGGCTTTAATTTCTATTGATCATAAAGAAAAAGTATTTTTGTAAGTGCTTAGATTTATATATATATATATATATTGGGCTTTGATTTCTATTGATCATAAAGAAAAAGTATTTTTGTGAGTGCTTAGATCTTTTTTTTTAATATATATTGGGCTTTAATTTCTATTGATCATAAAGAAAAAGTATTTTTGTAAGTGCTTAGATATTCTTTATATATATATTGGGCTTTAATTTCTATTGATCATAAAGAAAAAGTATTTTTGTAAGTGCTTAGATATTCTTTATATATATATTGGGCTTTGATTTCTATTGATCATAAAGAAAAAGTATTTTTGTAAGTGCTTAGATATTTTTTATATATATATTGGGCTTTGATTTCTATTGATCATAAAGAAAAAGTATTTTTGTAAGTGCTTAGATTTATATATATATATATATATATATATATATATATTGGGCTTTGATTTCTATTGATCATAAAGAAAAAGTATTTTTGTAAGTGCTTAGATTTATATATATATATATATTGGGCTTTGATTTCTATTGATCATAAAGAAAAAGTATTTTTGTGAGTGCTTAGATCTTTTTATATATATATAGGGCTTTAATTTCTATTGATCATAAAGAAGAAGTATTTTTGTGAGTGCTTAGATGTGCCTGGGAGCAAAGGCAGCAGGGCTGTGGTGGCAGCACTACAGCAGGTGGCACCTCCTCTCCATTCATCCCAGCTGCAGGGTTGTCCCCTTCTTCTTGGCTGTTGGAGATAAGGGCTCTGTTTAAACCCACTACCTGCATATAGAGGTTTAATTAAGTCTCAGAATAATGAGTTCCCATTAATCACACCTTTAGGAATAGTTAAATTATAGAATATGAGCATGTCTCCAGGTCAGCCCCTCACACCTGGTAGCATCCAACCACAGGAAATAGTCACAGGGAGGCAAGATCCCATTCCTTCCATCTTTCAAGATTCAGTGGCTACAAACTCTTTATAAAAGTGTATTAAAGCCAAGAAAACTCCAAGTGCTTTATATGTCTTAAAAAGTAAAACTACCTTGAACTTTCATTTTAAGGTATAACATTTTTCAACTGCACTATGTGCTTAACCAGAGAGTAGAACAAAAAGAGGTTGTGCTGTCTTTCCCTCCATGTTTTATTTGCTCATCAGATAAATGAGTTTTTCCTGAAAAGGAAACTCTAAATGAAAAAAACATACTATGTTTTTCGGATTAATAATTTAGGAGAAAAAAAGAAAGGAAAAAAATTTAAAACCCTTTGTATTTCCATTAACATTTTCATTCAAGGTTTTGAAAACTTGAAGGGAGATTATGCTTCATCACTATTTTGGCTTTTTTCTCCTTCACTGCAAAAAGAAATACAACTTTAGAATTTAAAAAAAAAATAACTATTGGGCAATGACAAGGGCCGCTCTTTTCACGAGTTCTTGGGTTTGCTTTTTAACTACTGTTATGCAATGCACTACCTCAGTCCACAACTACCCTTCATCTTCACTCTCTTCCTATTGCAAATCCATCTTCTATTGCTTCACTACATTTTGTTTCTCCCTGTCATGGAGAGCAGCAAAGCCTCACCCTCATGAAATAATTCTACATTATCTGAACAGGCTCTTACAAATGCCCTCACAGCTGTCCCCACATCCCCTGGGACAGCTGGGAACAGAGAGCTGCAGCCTGGGACTAGCTGCTCGCTCCAAGACCACCAAGCACTCAGCAGAAAAGGGGTTTTGACCTCCTGTGCTGAATATTTCACATCTCCAGAGAGAGGTACCAGCTGAGCCAGGGGTTCCCTCCACCATGCCTGGCAGTCCCATCTCTCACCCCCTCTCTACATCCCTTGGGAGCTTCCTCTGCAGCTCCACTCAAGCTCAGCTCCTCCAGCTCCATCTCCTCACAAACCATTTTGGTGAGTGCAGTGTGGTTTAGATTTTGGGGCTGCTTTTGTTGTTTGTTCCAGAATGCAGGTAAAGTCTAAAACAAAAATATTAATGTAGACATTACTCCTAAATACTCCTACAAGCCCCTGCCAGGAGGGTGCAGCCCGTGGAACAGGGACAGGACAAGAGGACAACTATGGTTCAAGCTGTGCCAGGGGAGGTTCAGGCTGGAAACCAGGAAGAATTTTTTCACTGAAAGGGTGGTTAAACATTGGACTGGGCTGCCCAGGGACGTGGTGGAGTCCTTATCCCTGGAGCTGGTCTAGCAATGACTGGCACTCAGAGCTATGGTTTTGTTGACATAGTGGTGCTCAGCTCTACCAATTAAGCTCAGCTCTACCAATTCAGACCTCTCAAATCCCCACTAATGACCACCTTTCTTCACTAACCTAGATGTTCTAATCAGTTCTTCAGAAATGTTTTACTTCTCTGTGGAGGCACCTCCTTGCTCCGCACAGTTCAGAAGCACAGTCCACCCCTCACACTGGATTTCTCCCACCCTCCTCTCATCCAAAATTCCAACCACCAGAGATAACTTTTACCTTGGAGAGGATTTGACAAACAGCAGCAGAGACCAAGGAGAAGGCCAATAACCATCCCACCCTACCCTCCATCAGTCATTTACACAAAGGCTTAAATGAGTCTCAGCTTCCTTCCTTCTCTTACCAAACAAGTTATTAAGAGGCTTTAATTAAAATCTTGGCTTCCCAGGCTACCTTCTCCTGTGCAGAAATGCCTACACGTGGTTTAGTAATCCACACCAGTTTGAAGCCATCATTCCCACCTCTAATATCAATGACATTGGAGTGATCATCTATCAAATACCTGTGATCATTAATAACAGAGCTGGAAGTGCCACGGGGTGCCTGTCCAAGCAATGAAATGCCAGTGAGCCCTACCTTGGTCTGCCACAGCTTCAATGTTCACTTTGAGTTCATTTGCCATGAAGCCAATGACTGAGAAGATGACAAAGCCTGCAAATATACTTGTGGCACTGTTGGTACACGTGACTATCAGTGTGTCCCTGCAAAGAAAGCACAAGAAGCCTGCTGGGATACACACAAGGAAGGTTTTGTACATGTATTTCAGGAGTTTCTCATCAGCACACAAGTCTTGTGGGGATGTTGGTGAAGGCACACTTTTACACTCCTCAGGTGCATTTGGTGCTGATCAGAGAGCACCAGGAATCAGCTCTGCAAGCTTCCATCACCCATGTGCTCTGCAGGAACCACAGGCCAAGCACATCTGCTCTTAGCCTCTCTGAAGAACAGAGACAGCCATGGTGACTTGATTTGTAACACATTTTTTAACTCTTTGCCTCACCAGGACATCTGCTCTCCACATTGGGTATGGACTACCCACTGCTGCCCAGGTGAGACGATTTCTGTCTTGTCCTCCTTGTACTTATACACAAAATTCCAGGGTTAAGCTTTCTGTACATTGCAGAGCTTGCCCAATCACCTTCCTGTCTGTAGAGGGAGGATTCCTTGGTACCTTTTTCCATGGTTGTTTTTATCAAAGGAATCTCAAGAAATCTACAGCTGAACATCTCACTATGCTGGATATGTCAAGGCTTGACAGCAAACCAGCCCTCGTGAGCCCCATCCATAGTTATTGCATTCTTAGGAATGTAATAGGATCTTTCAATAGGATTTCTATAGGATTTTTTCCAATAGGATTTTTCTTTTAACAATATGCAGGTCCAGAGAGCTTCCCCATAAACTACTACGTCTTCAGAAAAGCAAACCCCTCACTTTAAATGCTTAGGGGGTTTATGTTGACTAGAATTTTTTATTCCTACTGCTATTTTTTTTGTCAGGAAGAGAATGAAACACAACATGAAAAGCTGCCAAAGAACCTCACTGAGCTGGCAAACTCCTAGAATGTCCAACAGAGCATGTCTTAACAGGAATGATTTCGTTAATTCTTTGGGTCTACAGAAAAAAATGACAGTGTGCTATTTGGAATCATCATGTGTTACATTCCCAAAACTTAGATAGGTTTGAAATATTTCAGGTATTCATTATGAAGTCAATTTATGTAAATGTACTGCAATTATAGATTTTGGACTATGTTTAACATCAATGTGTAACTGAAAATTACAATTGATGTATTAAAATATAACAAATATAGAAATTGAAAGAGAAAATAGTGATACTTCATTTCAATATTCAAGGTTGTGTTGTGAAATTTAAAATATTGGGAGTAACTAAGCTTTTCTAATTATTTCTACCTTGGTCTCTCATATCCCTTCCTAACAGAGGTAAAGCATCTATTTGGTATAAGAACTGTGATATTTTTATACTCCATTACCATGTATTCCCTTCAAATTTTTCATTAAGATCTTCCAAACTCCACAAAAGATTGTTAAGTTAGTGCAGAAAGGTAGCATGATGCTTCCTCCATTTTCCCCCCTGATGTTCTGATTGCAAATATTCATTAAAAAAAAAAGGCTCAGGAATAGCATTTTCAAAAATAGGACCCAAAGGATTGCTGGGTGGGAGTTACTGTGTACGCAACACTGTTAGTTTTCATCCATATTTTGGGGTAATTTCATTAAATTACTTTTGAGCACTAGAAAAATGTTTTTTAAAATTTCTTTTTAATATCCTCGTCCACATTTCTTTTTTAAGTTAAGTATTCTGTATTCTGTACTTAGAAGCCGTAGGAGATGGCAGTGGAAATCCCAAGGAGTGTTTGCCTTGAAGTCTTGACTGGGGAAAGTTTTTGAGCATCTCCTGGGGGAGTCCCTGTGCATGCTGCTGGCTGTCCTGAATCAGCACCTCTGGCACTGCAAGAATTGGCAAAGCTTTGCTTCAGACTGACTTTAAAAACTGCAAAATGGCAGGGAAGCACTCCACTAATGCCACTTGCTTTTGTGTTTTCCATCTGCAGACATTTTATCTGGCAGGCTTTTGCATGAAAAAATTACACACTATGACTTTTTCCCATGAAAAAATAGCTCTCCAAGAAGTGATTTTAGATTTCATAGCATGAAATAAATTTTTGCACGTAATTGGAAAAACTGGAAAAAGAAAGAACATTTAGGAGATGTAGAGATCACATAAATGGAGGTTGCCAGTTAAAGTCCTGCATGTTTCACTCTGCTCATGGGCTGTCCTCCAGCAGAGCTGCCAAGTGATTTTGTCTCACTGCCCCTGACACATCCCAGGCTGCCCTTCAGCCTCAGCCTGCTGATTCTGAAAGTGGGGAGCCAGCAGGAACTCTAATAAATCTAAATAATCATCTTGAGATTAGTAGATTAGGATCTGGGGAGAGGAAAAAAATATACAAAAATGGTTAAATGTAAACGAAACGCACACACACTAAAAAAAAAATAGGAAAGGAAAGAGAAGAGAGGAAAAGAGAAAAAATACAAGACAGGAAAAAAGGACAAAAGGGCAGCAGGGAAAAAAAAAGACAAGGGAGAAAAAGACAAGAGATAGGGGTCTTGCAAACCAGATTCCTGGAAGATGAAGGATAACTGGTTTTGGACAAACCTGTTTAATAACTCAGATGTATTTCACTCTTACACACCTGTAGCAGTTATTGTGAAATTTGTTGTATGAAGAGAGGGTAATTAGACCTCCCCATGCTGCAGATAAGGAGAAGAAAATCTGAGTGGCAGCATCCTTCCAAACCTAAGTAGGAAAGAAAATAGCATCAGCTTCAGGAAAGAGTGTTAGACCAATGGATGTCAATAGAATATTTAAAAGCAAAGTCCTGCCACTGAATGCATCAGGCTCATTTGATAAGGAGCACTGTTCTTGCTTCATGTGAAAGGACACTATAAACCTTGCTGTACATGGGAGACACAAATATAAAAACCACATTGTCTGATACATAGCAGTTCAAATACATTCAGAAACAAAAAACACAAGTCAAGAGGGAAAACCTGCATGAGGTACTGATGTTTTCTCTGCCAGTAACCCTAAATAATACTTTACCCACGTGAGAGGAAGAACAAGTTTCCCCACAGATGACAACACCACTTCTGCACATGGAAAATGCTTGCAGCAGACCCCAAGAGATCTGAGATTTATAATAATAATAATAATAATAGTGGTAGTAGTAGTAGTATTGTATATTATATTATGTTGTAATATTATTATATTATTATATTATATTATTATATTATTATATTATTATATTATTATATTATTATATTATTATATAATTGTATAATTATATTATTATATAATACCTAATATATAATATATAATATATAATATATAATATATATATATATATTATATATAAATCATAATATATAATATATTATTTATCACCCCAGCAGCTCTGAGTGCAACAGCAAACCCACCATAGCATCAATCAGCTTCTCCCACTTGGGTGTGATGAAGTACCAGATGCCATCCCCAGCTCCAGGCAGAGTCACTCCTCTTATGAGCAGGATGATGAGAACCACGTAGGGGAATGTGGCTGTGAAGTACACAACCTGCACGGGGCAGAGAAGAGGTTACTGAAAGAGTAAGAAGAGAGGAGGGGGAATGGAAACGCCACTGTTGCCAAAAGAAGGCAATTAATCTCAGAGACGGCAGTCAGGGGATAAACTAAGAAAACAACAGGGTTATTTCCCTGGAAATCTGAAATTTTACAGCTCTTCTTGCTGCTGGGAACAGGAATAGCATCAATAACAGTGATAAGAGCTGGAATTCTAGACAGAGAAGGGAAGATTCCTCTCTCCATCTGGAGAGGAACAGTAGGAATTTAAAGCTAAAGGAAAATCCTGCTTTTGGTCATTTCCCAGAGGGAAGTATTACAGTTCAGTGGAAATTAAATGAGAAATGCCATTCAGTAACACATTTCTGTAGTTTTCTTCTATATTTTTCTGTATTTAACTAAAAAAATCCTAAAGAATTTTTATTACTGTTTGTACCTCTTAATAATTACATATCACCATGATGATAGCTATGGTCCAAATTAAAATAAAAAAAGGAAAGTCTGAAGTTAGCTAGACAGACCTAATCATCATGATGTCTAAATACACAACAGTGACTGTGTGTTTAATATTTTAATAATTATCTAGAACACAGCTTAAATAAAATGGTTGGATTATGACCAGTTAAGCTTTACACTTAACACAAAATAATTTCAAATATTTTTCACATCAACGTCGGGTCCTAAACAAAACAGAATCATGACACATGATGGAATTATATCATAGAACGGTTTGGGCTGGAAGGGACCTGAAAGATCATCTCATTCCAACCCCTGCCATGGGCAGGGACACCTTCCCCTAGGCCAGGATGATCCAAACCCAGCCCAGCCTGGCCTTGAACATTTCCACGGATGGGGCTGCCACAGCTTCTCTGGGCAACCCCTGCCAGGACCTCACCACCTTTACAGAGGAGATTTTCTTCCTAATCTCTAATTTGAACCCTCCCTCTGTCAGTTTGAAGCCATTTGTCCTTGCCCTGTCACTCCATGTCCCTGTCCCAAGCCCCGCTCCACTCTCCTGTGGCCCCTTTAGGTGGTGGAAGGTGCTGGAAAGATCTTTCTCTTCCCCAGCTGAGCAGCCCCAGCTCCCTCAGCTGTCTCCACAGCAGAGGGGCTCCAGCCCTCTGAGCACCTCTGTGGCCTCCTCTGGACTCATTCCAGGAGATCCTTCTGGTGTTGTGGGCTCCAGAGCTGGACACAGGACTCCAGGTGGCTCCTCACAGAGCAGAGGAGGAGAATCACCTCCCTCAGCCTGTGGCCTGAGCTGAAGTCACTCCTGAAACTGCTTTTCAAACTTGTCTTGTTGTTTCAAGAGGTGTTTCAACAAGTTGCCCTGATGAATTTCTGTACAGTCAAGATACTGAACTAATCTCTACATACTTACAGGATTTCTATCTCTAACACCAAGGAGTCAATATTTTTCTCTCTGACATCAGTGTATTTCTCTTGGCCACAAAGAGTCACTTGGAGAAATATCCATTGCCACATCCAAACCCACATTATTATCCAGTCTCTTGCCTTTCATTAAATAGTTTTTCCTATCCCACTAGGGTAAGGGGGAAAAAATCTCAATTTTCCCCTGGCACTCTGAGTCCCTGGATTTTCTATTAATTGCCAGGTGACCTCCCAAGAGATGAAGTCAGCTTCTAGGAGCAAAGGGATGGCTTCAAACTCTGAGACCAGCTCTAGAAAATTATTCACATCTCCATTTCCCCTATCTTTATCCCAGGAAATACCCAGTTTTGTTGATCAAACACACAGCCACACTGAGCTTTTTTAAAAAGTTCAGTTCTGATTTTCAAATATGTTACTTAACATCTTAATTAACATCCCAGTTTCCTGGATTCTAGTGAAACGAGAGATGACTGCAGAATTTTTATGAACACCATGCAGAATAGGGAAGGCTGGAAAGTACCATTTGTGCCATCCCACTGCTTAGTGCAGCTGAAGAGTTCATTTTAAATTTATTGATGGTTAGACAAAAAATATCGAACAAAAATAGTTTCTGTTTTGACTAGAAAGGAAAACACAGAGAGGAAAAAGGCATTTCAATTATTACTTAGTCGTTTACTGAAATATTTTTGGTAATTCATCCCTTAAATGAGAGTGTGAGTCCCTAAAAACCAGCACCCTGCTTTCTTGTGAGTGTACAATCACAAATATTGTTCTTACTTTTCCTGATGACTTGATTCCTTTAGCAAGGGAGGCATAAACAATCACCCAAGCTAGGAAAAGAGATAATGCCAAGGGCCATCTAATCTCACCAGGATATTCAATCCCTGCTGAAATCTTCAATACAAAGTACCTAAGAATAAGAAGGAAAAAAAAAATTAAAAAAAATTTGGAAAAAAATAATGGAAGCAACCACAGGCAGCAATTCAGTGCAAATTCCGTTTTTGTTCTGCCTCAGTGTCCTCAGCAGTTTCTCTAGATGGTTCCAGTGATTCTCACCATGTATTATTTTATTTATCTGCATTGCAGTAGTAGATTAAACTGCCGGGCATGGGCCAACACCCCAGCTGTGCTAAGCACCACAGGAACAGAAAAAGGTAATCCAGCATTTCAATTCAGCTCTCATCATTCCTAAGCACAAAAAAAAGAGCATCATTTGCTGCCCTTCACTACTGTATTTCTGGTTTTCCAAGCCATGTTGTTGCCTGTTCCAGAGGATTTTACAGAAAGAGCAACATAATTTTTCTAAACAAAGAAAGATCTTACTTGAAGTATTCTTCACTCCCACTGACAAATGTTTTGTTTCCTTCCCTGGTGAAGTTAACCATGGTTAGATTTGGATAGGCACTCATACAGAAAGTAGAGTTCTTGATTTGTATTTTTGGGTGGTCGCCAATAATGCAGGAATCTAGGAAGAAATGAGGTGAGGGAACAGAAGAATAAAGAATAAAATAAAGATTTGTTGTTGTTGTAAATGACAAGAATGCATTAGGTCACACCTAATTACTTGAACTTTTGTTCAGTTGCCGACACCTTTTCCAAAAGGTCGTTAACTAGATTAACTTTTTTTTCGTTTTCATGTCATTGTGTATTTGGGACCGTTTGCAGAAACGGTTTTTGGGTTTTATTTTCGTAAAAGAGAAGCTTCTCTAAAGACAAATACTTCCTCTTTAGCAGACACTCCAGGCTGCCAGTTGTGCTATTTTGTTGCCTACAATGCGTTTTCCTCCGCGGAAAAAAAAAAAATCGGCATTTTTAAAGCATTTAAATTGACAAATCTAATTTATGCTCGGTAAGGAAAATGTTATTTAAAAGTAGAGGGAAGCGCCCATGGGACACAGATCGCTCCGAAGTGGTTTGGGAAGGGGCCGTTCCCCAGGGCCGTCCGCAGTCTCCTCTGGCATCTCCCAGGGGCGCAGCTGAGCTGCAGAAACCTCTGGAAAACCACCACGGCCACAAATTTGAAAACCAAACCAAACGCACAAATAAAAGAAGAGTATAAGCGCGTCCCGCCTTACCTAGCAAAAGTTTGTTTTTATCCTTACAGTCGGGCGTGTTCCAGGGGTTGTTGCAGGACGCCCAGGGCAGCACGGGCACGAAGGAGGCGAACAGGTAGAAGAGGGTGTAGCAGAGGATGATGTTGTAATAAATGGCTATCAGCACCGAGATGATCAGCATGGCGATGCCGCAGCCTGCGGACACAGGGCAGGAACAGACATTAACAGCCATTGACCGAGCATCGCTTCCTCTGGTACAGGGACAGCGACAGAGCCAGGGATGGAGGGAGGGAGGGATGGAGGGAGAGAGGGATGGGGGGATGTATGGGAGGGATGGATGGAGGGAGGATGACCCCGGCATGCGGGGAGCGGGGCCGGGGCGGCTGAAGCCATGCGAGAGCCGCAGCGCGGGTCATGCTCCCCAAAACCGGCCCTGCCCCGCTCACCTTGCAGCGCGGGGATGGCTTTCCACACCGACACGGGGCCCTGACTAGCAAACTGCCCCAGGGAGACTTCCAGGAAGAAAATGGGGATCCCAGCTAGAGCCAACATCATCAAATAGGGGATGAGAAACGCACCTTGTGGGGGGGGGGGGGAAGAGAAGAGAAAGCAACCTGAATCACCCCGTGATACTGGGGACAACTTAGTCAAGACATTTTTCTAATTTTTAAAAATTTTTCTATTAAAATGTTTCAGCTTGTTATCGATTCCCGGTGCCGACAGCCTCGGAAGGGGTGGAGGGGGGGAAGATGGGTGTCCGCTTTCTACATTTCCAGAGTTTTCTACAGACAGTAAATCCTCATTATTGCTAAATGAGTATTTAACACCTCCCACTTAGAAGTGTCTACGTGTAAAATGAAAAGAAAGGAAAAAATAAAGCTCACAACGTTAAAATAGTTCTTTAAAATTGCCTCTTCCCTGGCAGGAAACGGCTGTGACGGGCTCTACAAAACTTCTTTCCATGATCACAGCCCCGCTCCCCTCAGCTGAGAGCCCTTTCGAAGAGGGAAGGGGTTTACAGCTGCAGGGCTTTAACCCAGAAACATCCACGGGTTCTCCGTTTCAGTAAGAGCCTCTGGTCGGAGAACCCTTGCAAATAAACTTCTTCTTCTTCCCCTTGCAAACCGCGGACGGCATAGCCCCTCTTCCAGCTTCTCCTCTCCTCTATTCAGCCAATCGACACCCACTCTATTTCAAACGATTATTTTTCAATCGGATCATGGAGAGATTTAAAACAACTCTCCCAAGCCTCACGAAATAATGGGATGTCTCGACTGGGGATCAAACATCCTCTTGTCGCTATCCCCACCCTAAAGTGCCTCCTCTTTCCCCATGGCACCGATGGGGGAATCAGAGCCTGTGTGTAACCGAGGACAGGGGGATCCGGAGCCCTGCCCCTGTGCTCAACACGCCTCTTCACTTCACTTCCCTCCCTCTCCGGCCAGCACCAATTGCAGGTGCTTTTTTTAAAAAAGCGCTCCCTTTTAAGGAAATCTCGTCTTTCAGGGCTTTCCTGCTTTCAGAGGTGATCATAAAAAAAACAAACCAAAACAAAACAAACCCGAAAAAACACCCCGAAACCGAAAATAAACCAAACCAACCAAAAAAACCAAACCAAAACAACAACAACAAAAAAACCACAAAAACCCCAAAAAAAAAAAAAAAAAAAAAAAAAAAAAAAAAACCAAAAAAAAAAAAAAAAAAAAAAAAAAAACACAAAGAAACCAAATCCAAAACCAAAAAAAAAAAAAACCAAAACAAACCACAAAAACAAACCACAAAAAAAACCAACCCAGGCAAATGTTTCTGATGGTCTGAAGATGCCCCCGCACCTCGGCTCAGCCCGGGGCTGGCTGCCCGGCAATAGGAAGCCGCCGACCGCGCTTCCCTCGTGTTTCTCCCCGCCCAAAAGGCCGGGACTGGCTCAGACCCGTACGGTACTGCAGGTAGAGAGACAGGAAAAAGCCATCCTACCTCCCCCATTCTTAAAGGCCAGGTACGGGAACCTCCAGACATTGCCCAGCCCCACTGCATAACCCACCATGGAGAGGATGAAATCCAGCTTGCTGGACCAGTTCCCTCGGGCTTTATTTTCATCCCCCACATCGTCTTCCTAAAAGAGGGGGGAAAAGATGGAGGGAGAGAAGAGAGAAGATGGGAAAGCAGCCCCGTTAACACACACAGGCTGGGCGGTGCTGCGGCTCCACCGTGAGGGAGCCCCTGCGAGCCCCCGGGCCGGGGCAGCCTCGGGCCCCGCTCCCCCAGGCCTCTCCTTTAGGGAAAAAATGCACGAAGAAGGGGTTTAAAGCACGGCCCTCCACAGGGCGCTCGGGGTGGCTCTCCCGGCTCCTGATCCCCCGTGGCCAGGGTGGTGCCATCACCTTCCCTGGGGCTGGGAGCCCTCGGTGGCCTCTGGAGGGTCAGGAGCGAGCGCCGGTTCCAGCGCAGCGGGGAGCAGTGGAAATGGCTTCTACCGCAGGCCGGCAGGGTAAATGCGGCTGGGCCGGAGGGGAGGCACTGTGGGGAGCGGAGAGCGGCCCCTGCTCGGCCCCGCAGCACCGGCGGCATCCCCTCCCTCCCGAGACCTCTTATGGCATTGCGCTTCTTTACTTCGCCCGAATTTTGGTTATGGGGCGCGAGGCACGCAGCCCCCGGGGGTTTGGGCAGGAGAAGAGCCTGAGGAGGGGAAGGGCAAGGCACCTTTCACGTGTGCTGCTGGGGACAGGAGCAGACAGCCTCATGTAAGGGTGTGCGGGTCAGAGCCGCGCTGCACCCGCAGGCACGGCTCAGGAGCCGGCTGGGATGACTCGGGATGCTCGTTCGTACCGCCAATACATCGTTAGCACTCGCATCAACGCTATTACATCGTTAGCACTGGCCACTGGAGCTCAGATCCTCTCCTCCCTTCTTCCTTCCCCCCTCCATGCGGCGTGGGCCCATCCCCGACTCATCGGCACCTGATTTTAGAACTTCCACCCCAAATCGGTGCTGAGCGGCGCAGATCTCCCACGAGCTGAAGCGGGGGAAGGAGAACCTGTAAGGAGACAACTCACCCCCTCCACTCTGCCAGGGAGAACAGAGGTGTTGCCGTCGGCGCCCAGCACCACCGTGCTCTGGCTCAAGGTCACCCAGGCGCCCTCGGCGTTGTTCTGCTCCAGCGTGCTCTTCCCGAGGCTCAGGGCAGCGTCCCCGTCTGTGCTTTGCAAAGCGGGAATTTTGCACTGGGGGATCGCAGCCTGCCCGGCAATCCCTGCCCCGGGGCTCGGCTTGCAGGGGAAGCTTTCCGCAGATTCCCTCCGGAGGGTGGAGCTGGCTTGCACCGGGGTGCTGCTGAGCTTGCAGATCCCGACTTTGGTCCTCTCGAACTCGTTTGGTTTCGCCTCTTCGGAGAGAAAGGCTTTGCTGTCGTTGGAGAGTGACCGGGGAAGGCTGGCGGTGGCGGGCGCTGGCACGGGGGCGTTCTGCGGCTCATTCTCGGCGCCGCTTCTTAAAACTCCCGCACCTTCGTTGGGTCCGGGAGCCACCGCTTCAGGATTGTTCACAAGCTGCTTGCTCATATCCCTTTGACTGGCGTAATCCTACAATGAGAACGTCACATATTTTACCAAAAGGAGAAGAAGGGGAAGAAAAAAAAAAAAAAAAAAAGCGTTGGCGCTGCGGAGATTATAGGAATTTTTGTCCTCGTGCAGGAAACGCATGCGCCAGAAAATCGGGATACAGGAGTGTTGCAGAATTTCGAGGAGACACGGCTCTCCTGCTTGCCCTCCCATTCAACGTTAATACTCTGGGGGAAAAAAGATTACGGTGCACAAAGAACCCCCAACCCAACCCCCCAAAACCCCCAAACAACAAACCTCTAACAAAAACCAACACTAGCGTCTGCAAACCCGTAATTCAAGTTTAAATAAGTGTTTCCAAAGCACTGCGCCGCCAGACCTCGTTAGATTTCACATCACGACTGTAGGATGCTCCCTTCCCTATCACCAGTGTAGAAAGATTCTTTAATTTTACGCCCCATTTCCTTTCTGTCATTCAACAATGCACATCGGCTTTTTTTTTTTTTTTTAATATATATGAGCAAGAGACAAGCTGCCCTGTAGGCAACCGGGGATGTTAAAAAACAAGTGAAATAGTGCTGGTGAAGATTTCTGAGCTGGCTGCTACGCTTCAAAGCCCGTCAGCAAGAGAGTAAAATGAAAAAAAAACCCAAACATAACCGCACTGCCACAGTGGGATTAACACCACTAACAGTAGCTTTCCCCTATTCTTTTCCTTATCTTTCCGATTCACATAGTGATGAAGATTTTATTTGAGCTTCATTAGATTACTGACGACACTCCGACACTCACCTCTGCCTTTCCCTCCAGTTTAAAACTACAATTTAAAATGTATCTTCGTTTTATACATTCAGCAACCTGAAGGCGAACCTCACCTTTTCCATCAGTTTAATGTTAGCTTTACACACACCCTTTATTTTTTCAGTGTCACACAAAACTCCCCGTCACCATTTCCGCCACAAGTTTTCTCTCCCTCGTAATCTCGCTCTCCCGGCACCAGGGATAAAGTCTGCAGGGACTGGGTCACTAAATTTTTGGGCATTTTTGGGGTGCCACCGCTTTGCCCGTGCTCGCCCCTTCCCCGCAGCATCCATCCCTACCCCGTGCGCGGGAGGCTCCGCCGGCAGCACCGCGGACAGTTCCCTCCAGCCCCGCTCGGCGTCCGAGAGAAAAAACCCAGCACTTACCATGTCTTAAAGAGCCGCAGATGGAGCCGATGGAGGTGGAAGGAGCAGCACGGGCAATTGTCAGACTGGATTTTGCCCAGTTCAGAGCAAAGCTTTCTATACTTCCTTGGGAAAGACCGGGTTTGCGTCAGTGCATAGCAAGGTGCCCTTCGTGTGACATTTTCTTGATAATAAGAGTTTGATAAATCATTAGCCTTGGTTTCGGATTTTAAAGGGACACCGGGCTGGCTGTCACTCCCGCGGCAGTGGCACTGCGTGCTCCCTGTGACTCATGTGGGGGCTGATCGCCAACCCGAACCCGAGCACGGCAGAACTTTCCTCTGCCGATCAGAGGGAACATGTGAGAAACACGTACTGCTGCACCCAAGGCAGGAGAGAAATGGGCACAAACCTTCCATTTCTACTCCTCTTCCTCCTCCCTCTCATTGCAGTGCAATCTAACTCCCTTTTTAAAATCTACATTTCTGCAGTTCACGTGTTATAACAGCTCGTTTATATAGGCTATCAATTTATATTATATAGATATATCATATTATGTATATATATACATACATATATATACACATACACATATATGTGTATATATACATATATATATTATCAATATATATTATATTGTATATAACATATACTATTTATATACGTGGATATAAAAATAAAAACATAAACATTATCGGGTTTGTGTCTAACCAGATACCTATACACGGATTGAGACGTTCACTATTTATGAAGTACCCAAATACATTTAAATTGTGTCTTTCTTGGTATCGTGGCATGAAATTGCCTTGTATCGTTTATTTTTACTGTGCCTCAAGGGGGAAACTCCAATTAAATTTAAACGATACACACAAGAAAACAAACTTCTCTGTCATCGAAACTGTCTGAAGAGCAGTTAAGTGGGAGCAGAGATGACGGCATAAACCCTGAAGTTGCTGGTGTTCTTCCCTCACCCATCAAAGCATTTATGTTTGATTATTGGGGGAGAAATTATTCGTCATTAAAAGTCAGGTGTCGACTGACAATCACGTTTTTGCAACGAAGTGTTTCACACCTAATCACATCTTGTAGGTGTGATTTGCTACTTTGAGGGGCTTTCGCAAAGATTTGTTGAGCACAAGACGATTTGGTTCACGCCGACAAAAAAAGACAAAAAGCGCATTGGCGAATCGGGATGCTCCCTACGCAACCTTCCCAGTTATTTCAGCGTCAGCGACGCTGTTCATCCGCATAGACCCTGCTGGTGTCAGCTTCTCCGGAGAGCATTTCACACTTTAGCGTAAGCAGAGTGGCGCCTGTGCAGAGAGGGGAGGAGAGGGGGGGCCGAACTCGCCGGCACCTCACGCCTTTCCTCTGTGTCCTTTAAGCTTTTACGGCTTACGAGCGTTTGCTTCGGCGAGCCAAGTAAATAAAAAATTAAAAGTCAAGAAGAAATTCGCGCAGCCGGTGCTGCAGAGCCGCTGGCTGCGCGGTGCCGCCCGGAGCAGGGACGGGGACAGGGACAGGGCAGCTTTGTTCCTGCGGCCCCGCTTCCCCCTCCCAGCCCGGCACTGCGGCGGCGGCAGCTGAAACCACCGCCACAATTATTGACAGCCCCACGGAAACCGGGGGCCAGCAAAGCAGAACGGCGAGAATCGCTTTCCGCCGAAGGGATCGGTCAGCCTCGCAGCTGGGAAACGCTCTTGGCTCCCAGCAGAGCTCCGGATCGCGCTCGCAGCGCAGCTCGTTCACCCGCGATGTTGCCTCGCACATCCCCGAGCACGAAGCTACCCATACCATGGGTATCTAATCACTGTATGCACATGCAGCTATCTTTACACACACTGTCTGTGGATTGTTGCGCGTTCCTGTCTTTAAATCACTTTTCTGCCTCTGTTCTGTCACGCAGAGCAGCAGCCTGGGCTGGGGGAGGTGTCCCTGCCCGGGGCAGGATGAACTTCAGGATCCCTTCCGAGCCTGACAATTCTGTGATTCCGTGCTCTCCCCGGGGGCTAGTGAGGAATCGAGGGGCGCTGACAGGAGCTGGCTCTAGCAGGGAGGGGGAAAGGCCGGTGGGGTTTGGCAGCGGTTCCTTCCCGAGGCATCCTCCAGCCGCAGAGCGATCTGCTCGTCAGCTCAGCCGCGCTGACCTCCAGGTGCATTCATGCCTCTAAAGGCACGGGCCCAATTCAAAGCGACAGGACAGTAGTCCAAGGGACATTTTGGTCGGGAAGACTCCTAAACGTCTTCTAGAGCCATTGGATTGACTTATTTTGTTTTTCCAAAATTCGGATAACTCACTCTTCACGTTCTCTTCCAAGTTATATTTTTGTTTTCTCCATCAGCACTGAAACGTGAAATCGAAGTTTCACCCCCGGAAGAAGGGAGTCGATCTCCTTCACTTTCTGGAAATTCAGGAGTACTTCTCCTTCCCCTGTACCCCGGAGAAAGCTCTGGGAGGGCACGGCCGGGGGCTCTCACTGAGCCTCGGAGCCAGGGACCCATTCTCGGTCAAGAGGGAGACCCACGGAGCAACACGGCTCGGTTTTCAAACATTTTCCTTTGTCCCCCTCGGCCCTCGGGGCCGCACAGCCCAGCTCCCTGCCGCCCCTGCCTTCCCACACGCGATTTGGGATGGAAACACCTGCTTTGGTCCAAACTCCGAGCTCGGATTTACGGTTCTTTCCATAAATCGAATCAAAACCCAAACCAAATCCCTCCAGTGTGAGGGTTTAACACCCCAGCTAGAAGCCCACATCATTCAAATGATTTTTCTGAGCCCCTTGTCACCGTCGCTCCCGAACGCCTGTCCTGCACCCTCACCAGCCCACATCAGGGGCAACAGGGATTCAGGAGCAGCAGGGATTTAGGGGCAGCAGGGATTTAGGAGCAGCAGCTGCCCACAGCCCACATCAGGGGCAGCAGGGATTCGGGAACAGCAGCTCTCTGCAGCCCTCATCAAGGGCAGCAGGGATTTGGGAACAGCAGCTGCCCACAGCCCACATCAGGGGCAGCAGGGATTTAGGAGCAGCAGCTGCCCACAGCCCACATCAGGGGCAGCAGGGATTTAGGAGCAGCAGCTGCCCACAGCCCACATCAGGAGCAGCAGGGATTTAGGAGCAGCAGCTCCCTGCAGCCCACCCCCAGCACCGCTATCCCTATCCCAGGGGTAGCAGGGATTCGGGAGCAGCATCTCTCCGCAGCCCACCCCCAGCACCGCCCGCCCCTCCGCCCCTCGGGGCTCTGGGGATGTCACCCACCCTCGACGTGAGACTCCTCTGCCCGGAGGGATCCCTGTTTTCTCCCCAAAGGGAAAAGCTGGGGGGGAGGGCGGTTCCTCCGGGGGGGGTCGCGGTGTTTCCAGCAAAGGGGAGACATCGCTGCTCCCCCCGAAGGAGCCCCGGGGACCCCTGCGAGCGCTGCCCCCCCTGGGGAAGGGGCTGCCCCAAACCGGCCCCTCCGAGCGAGCCTTAATTACTTTGTCAAAGATGAAAAATAATAATTGATTTATTTTTCTCCCCTCGCTGGCCATCTTTCCTCCTCCCCTGCCCCTTCTTTGCGGATGAGCAAAGGCGCGAAGGGAGGCGGCGGAGCTGAGCCCCGGAGAGGCTCTGGGGCTGTGTCCCACCCCCGGCCCCGCGGGCTCCGAAGGTGCTGCCGCCTCCCTCCCCCGTCACAGGCACTTTCCTGGCTTTGTGCCGCATTCGTGCCGTGCCTCGGCGGAGAAAAAGCCAAGTCACGACACGAGCAAGTGATGACACCTCTCCACAACCACCCCAAACACGCCCACGGGCGCCCATGCAGTTTTATAATCCCTGCGCTAAAATCCCCCGTCCTGGCTTCTCTGCGACGGAGTTGAGCATCGCAGCTATCGATCTTAAATCTTTCTCGTCCCTTGCCGCCGGAAAGTTTGCCTAAAAGGGATGGAGGCAGCCGCCGCAAGGACCTGCGCCCTCTTCCCGGCTGGTTTCTCCCACCACCCCAGGGCGCAGCCTTTGCTACCCCGGAAATGCCACCCTCCGAAATGCCACCCTCCGGACGAAGTGCCACCCTCCGGAGTCACAGCCTGTGCCGGGAAGCAATTCCCACAGCACATTAATCCGGGAGGGCAGGTTTCCTTCTTCCCTCCTCTCCTCGGGCTCTTTTTTTTTTTTGTTGTTGTTGTTATTTTTGTGGCAAGGAAATCTTGGCAAATCCAGGGAAAAACCCTTTGGCTGAAATTCTCCGTAGGGACGGCCACTTGCACTCTTTTCTCCCTTAAACCCAAAAGGCAAATACAATAGTGAGGATGAGGATGAGTGTGAGGAGCCCGGGGAATGCCTCTGAACATCCACTTCAGACTGCGATTGAACAGCCTAAAGGCAATTAGACCAGAGGCGCTAAACGGCAGCTGTGAAACGCACTGATTCATGACCATGGTGGATCTGACTCGCGGTTAAATGCGCTTTTCACGCGATGGTGCCCCTTCCAAGGGGAGAGGAGCTGAATTCAGGCAAGTCCTCAGCAAGCGCGAAGGGCTCTCGCCGCAGTTCAGGAGCCCAAGAAATGGGCAGGGCTCCATCGGGGATGCACAGGGAATAAACCTGCCCTCACCCAGGGCTTGGGGATCTTACAGAGAAATTGCAGTTTTGGATAATAACAGGGAGAAGTTAATGTGTGTGTTGAAAGGGTTATGCCTTTTCTCATAACCAAAAATGGTCTTAAACCATTGTGATATAGAAATCCATAATGCAAAGCCAAGAGCAATATTGTATTCACTCATCTGAGCTACACACATACACCAGCAAAAGTAGATGTCAATAAGCCAGACCTTGCAAGGGACACTTCAATTTCTTGTATTTCCCTTTTAATTCTACCTATATGCAAAAAAAACCTGTACAGCCTTAATTCCAATGAACAGTTTTCCCATGCAAAGAGCACGGCCCCTTTCTTAAGGCAAAGATTCACCTCACCAGGCTGCAGTATTTTACTTCTCTCAGTTAATTATATTCAAATAATGAAGAGATTGTAAAAATCTTTCAAGTGATAATTACCTGTTATTTTCATCCTGTGAAATGCCTCAGTCTCATCCAGTTATTTATGAGCTCTCCTGTACACTTTCCAATTGCCTCAACTCACATAACCTGCTGGATGGCCCCTGGATTTCCAGATAATTATCAAAGTCTGGTATCCTGTTGTAAAAGGAGTCAGTTCCCTGAGAGGTTTAACTTCTCTGGAGACCACTGTAAATAACAGAATTAAAAGAAAGTGGGATCAGGTGGGGGGAAAGCAGAAGCATCTGGAGGGAATTTCTGCACCACTGGCCAGGCATTTATGCTCCCGACAGCTATTTCCCCCAGATATACATGTTTCTTCATTTGTCTGGACATTTGCCTTAATCACAGGGCATAATCTCAGTATGTGATATAATAACCACAGCTTTGAACTTTCACTTTGCAGTAGAACAGGACATTAAAGAAAAAAACCCATATATTTAATGAAAAAATGGTAAGTGGATGCTATTTAGAGCTGTAAATAGATTTCCATGATTTACCTGTAAGCAATCAAGTCAAGGATATTTTTTTCCTGTGCCACAGACTTAGCTTAGCCCAACCACTGAACTTAACAAGTTCCCCTCTTCAGGTAAAATTGCACCTGTCCTAACATTGCAAACAAAACAAAAATACATTTCTTTAACATAGTAGTGCCAGCTGGGGGCTGGGTACAAATCAAAAAGAGGATGGGACTGTTGGGAATGTGCCTTGAGTTGTTTGATTTTCCAGCACCAGCCTCATTCCATGGTTATGACAATGGGAAGATGCCATCAGCTCACAACCCAGGCAGCAGACCAAGAACTTAATGTTACAACTCACTTTATAAGTTTTTTGACCAATCACACAAAGCAAAAGCACATTGACAGTAGTTCCATCCAACCACTATAAGCACAGGTACCTGTGGTTAAAACAATGCTTGCTTATTTTGAATACAATACCTGCTTGTAAGCTTTAAAACACAATGCACAGAGCTCCATTATTAAGCCTAGAACTTCCTAATATCTCACTAGGTAAGCTTTTCTGAAGCTTAGGGAGTTATTCTAGACAAGCATTAATACACAGACCATTGTTCTATTTGCCCTTGCTTTTCTACTTCTTACATAATTTTTCTGCTGACCAATCCCATGGCTGCTGCTTAGCTCTAATCACAGTTCTGCTGTCTCTGGGGCCTGCCTTTTGCAACTTTCCCAAAATCCTCTGATTTATGGATTCCCACAGACAGAGAGGCTGGAGCAGCAGCAGATCCTGCTCAGAGTGGCAGCAGACTGGATGCCAGATGGAGCAGTGTGGCATTTGCTGGGTCCCCAGGATGAAGAAGGAATTGAGAATCTGACTCCATGTTCTTAGAAGGCTAATTTAATATTTCATTATATTATATTAAAGAATGCTGTACTAAAACTATACTAAAGAATAGAGAAAGGATACAGACAGAAGGTTACAGAGAATGATAATGAAAATTCGTGACTGGTTCCAGAGTCCCAACACAGCTGGGTGGTGATTGGTCATTAAGTAAAAACAATTCACATATTGGATAAACACTCTCCAACCCCATTGCAAAGCAGCAAAACCTGAGAGAAGCAAATGAGATCATATTGTTTTCTTTTTTCTCTGAGGCTTCTCATCTTCCCAGGAGATGAAATCCTGGCGAAGGGATTTTTCAGAAAATATGACAGGGACAGAGCAGGACAGGGAAACAGGGACAAGGAACAGAACAGGGGGGCACATTTGATCACAGCATGTTCACAGGGATGGTTCACCTGCAGAGAAGTGCCCAAACCACCTGCAGGGATGGGTTTGCTTGGCACACTGACTCAGTGCTGAGCCATCAAGCATAACTCAGCTGAACTTCAATATTAATAGAGATTAACACTCTAAACAACACTGCCTGAAAAGAGCAAGTCTTCAAATTGTGCTATCTTGGTCATTTGTATCATGTAAAAATACCACATGAAGGTTTGAACTCCTGATCACAAATTTGGAAAGAAAATACCACAAATAGCACAAAACGAGGGAAAGTTTGTTTTCCAAGCTGGTGTCCTGCAAGGACACCACAAGTACCCGCCCCACAGACCAGATTCTAGCAGATAGCCAGTCCATTTTAACACCTTTCACTCTCTGCCTTATCCACTTCTGACTGTTGGGTCAAAAGGAAAAATCACAGCATGCATCTCTGTGAGGCTGTGTGAACTTTCTCCAGGGTCAGCAACATTGGCTACATAATCTCATTAAAAAAAAAAAAAGGAATAAGCATACTAATGTAGCTGCTTCAGTGTTTCACAAGGCAAGTCATGACAGTCATTTGGATTCTGATTGGGAAAAAAAATAAAACCAAAGAAACTTTAAACATTTTCCGTGGTCTCCAATGGGAAATTCTAACTTTGTTTAGGCATGGATTCTTCACATTAAATTTGATTCCTCTTTCACTGTGAAAGGGGAAATCTCCCAACACAGTGAAGTGGGTGTGGTGATTGTCATACAGAGATAACAAAACTGTGATCTCTCTGTCAGCATGGAAAAATCCCACCCTTCATCCTGCAGAGTGCCAGCTGAAGAAACCCATCTGTCCAGGGCTGATAACCCAGGGTAGGGATGAAAGGCCAAATCTGCGAGTGGTTTGTAGGACATTCATAGGCAGTGAACTTTTCAGGTCATAAGTTACACCTAACATTATTTTGGCTGAAGAATAACTGTTAAGGAAGAGTAAATGCTAACTTTCAGCTACAGCTCCTCTCACTGGGCTACCTGTTTGGAGGGCATTAGTAATGACTCCTGTTTCTGAATCAAAGTGGTCCCAGTATACTTGGAACAGCTCTGTGGGAATATACTGATGGAAGCAATTCCAACCCTCCTCAGCAGAGTCCCAGTGTAAATCCAGAGGTAGATCCTAGCCTGGGGTCTGAGCCTCAAACATTATTCACAACAGAGAAACTTCAATATCCTCGGATGATCTGTGCATTCCACTTAGGGTATTTGGTTTCAATCACAGATATTGAATTGTTTAAAAATTGAAAAAGCAAGTTAGCCTCTACCACTTTATATACTGGAATCAGCTTTAAGCATTCTCTTGTGCATACATTTCCAATTAGAATGACACTGTTCTCCCAAGCTATGAGATTCATTGTTTAAATGATAATTTTGTTAATTCCTATGCTTCATTATTTGAAATTCTCTGTAGCTTCAACAATGAGTTCTAAAAATACTTAATGCCTTGGACATACAAAAAATTCAAGGTGATCCACTATCTAAGATAATGGAAAATCAAACTCTGACTTCAGTGTCAAGATCATTTTCTTATCAAGGTTCTCAGCTCACTCCTATTTTGTCAGTAAGATGGTAAGAGATGCAAAAAAATAAAGATCACCAGAGGTACTTCAGTTGTCAGCTTCTCCCAAGTACCTTTTCAATTTAATCTTTCTTTACCTTTTCCTAATAAAGCCCCATTTATCTGGAGCACTCAAAAGATGTTTTCTCATCACATCTCTAAGAATTAAACAAAATACAGCTAAATACCATCATCACTCTTTTGCAGCTAAAGAAGCAGACAAACTCAGGCCCAGCTCAGGCAGGCAGTGATGAACTGGAAAAGGGAGGAACCTGCCCAGGATGATGTGAGACTGGAGCTTAGCTCTGCCACAAGCCCCAGGTGACCTCTGATACATTGCTTCAGGTGGGAATTTGAATGAGCATGGGCAGCAGCCTCCATCCTTTCTGCTCCTGCTCAGCAACATCTCCTCTAAGATCAGGTCTGATTCCAAGGCTTCCATCCAATTTCATATCCCCCTGTGTGACCTCTCAGCAGCCCCCAAGAGTCTGAGATAAAAGCATTTAGGAAACTAACTTCAAAGCCTGTTAGAAGTCTTCACTTTAGGCAGAAACACGAGGATTTGGTTATGCTGGCAGCCAGAGGAAGTTTCACATGGTTAAGGAACTGAACCAGGAGAAAGTGGTTAAGTGTAATAACAGAGACATGGACCCAGACTGCCAGGGAATCTGAATCCCTAATTCAAAGCAAGGAGCTGGTTTGATACAGCTCCTCAAGGAACAGTATTTCCTTCCACGGCAATTCTCACTCTGTGACCTATCCCACGCTGCCATGTGAGCTTCATGTGTTCTCAATGTCCTTCCATGGGCTGATCATGGGCTGTGCACCCATCTGGCAGCTCCTGGTGGCTCCTCTCTGCAGGGCTCTGCTGTGTGGCACCTCCTGTCCCAAAGGCCAGGCAGGGACAAGCTGCCCTGTGCTTCTTCAGGTTCGTCCCACAGCCTGCCACTCAACTCTATCCCATCTCTTTGCACAATTCCCTCTTTTTTGTTTTACAAACAAGAACCAAACAAAGCACTTGCAGCATTAGAACACGCCTGGCCCACCCCCTGAACCAAACCAGCTCCATTCACCTTGTTCCCTTGGCTGATGGAGGAGATGCTGATGGAAGCATCATGAGATGCTGATGGAGCTGGAGTCTTGTATTTGCAGGGTGCCCCGTGGCAGGAAGGAATGATGAATCGGACTCCATGTTCTCAGAAGGCTAATTTATTATTTTACGATACAATATTATATTAAAAAATACTATACTAAACTATACTAAAGAATAGAGAAAGGATACTTACAGAATGTTAAAAAGATAATAATGAAACCTCGTGACTCTTTCCAGAGCCCCTGACACAGCTTGGCCCTGATTGGCCATTGAAACAATTCACATGAAACCAATGAAACAATCACCTGTGGGTAAACAATCTCCAAACACATTCCACATGTGAGCACAACACAGGAGAAACAAATGAGATAATTATTGTTTTCCCTTTTCTCTGAGGCTTCTCAGCTTCCCAGGAGAAAATCCTGGGCAAAGGGATCTTTCTAGGAAGTGTGACAGTGACAGCCGGGGCAACCAAGGCTGGTTGGATCCCTCTTGCAGGGACCCATCGTGGGCTGGAATCTGTGGAAACACAAGCAGATCTTTGCCCCCAGGTTAAGTGAGCTTGTGATTAACAAAAATGTCATTGAACAGCAGTTAGGTCATTCTAAAAATTAAGAACATATAAGGCTTTTGTGGGGGCACATCCCATCCCTGCACTCCCTCTTTTTTGTTTTAACAACTGTAACATGAATATATTTTAACCTATTAAATTCAGGACAGTGTTTATTGTAAAATGCACTACTCTTACTATGAATGGTAGAACAATATATCCAATAAAACAACATACACTGCTGAGTAAAAATCAGCAAGGTAAAATCTTCAGCTGCCTGAATACTTCGCCATCATCCAGAGTCTGCCATCACTGGGGAGCCCCATTTCACAGTGTCTGGGGGTATTAGTTGTTGGTTTTTTTGGGTCTGGATTGAAGGCACTTGAGACAGTGTTCAGACTCAGGTGTTTATTATTTCTTATCAGTAAAACAGCCTCACTACTCTGAGTTCTGCAGCTTTTCATTAGAAGGCACAAAGTGGCCAACAATCTCTTATTACAGGGTCTTTTAAGACTAAACTATCCAATTAAGAACTGACACCTAGATTATTTTCCCTTTTAACCCAATAACTGATCCCAAAGAGCTGCAATGGGGACTTTTCTGCCCAATTACAAAATGCCACCCAAACCCATGAAGAAGAAGGAGGAAGAAGCATGAAGAAGAAACCCAGGATGACACCCTGTGCCCTTCATCTTGCTTCCATCCACACATACTAAAAATCCCAAAACCTCAATTTCTCACCCAGTGATACACCTACACTGCTCTCTATAATCTATTTCACACTTGTGTGGATTCCAGTCTATCTTGAAGTCTGGGAAACTTTCTCCATAAATGAGGGTCAAAGTCAGTGCTGCCCTGGGGGTCAGGGCACCCCAGAGCAAACAGAGAAATATTCCCTGTGGTGCCCTGGGTTTCCACAACAGTGAGGGCTTGGAGAGCCTTTTCTGGACAAGGTTTCCAAGTTTACTTCAAAAGGGGGTCCAGCTTTAAGACCAAACCAGCAAGTCAAAATGACTTGATTACACTTTCAGTGCAGAAGCACCTGGGTCTGACGGCACATTTCCTGCACCAGCCAGGAGCAGGGCTTGGCCAGGGCCCAAGCCTTAACTGGGAGGATTTCCCTAAAATACCTGTAAGCAAACATTTATTAATATAACCAAAGGAATGCATATAGGTAACAATAAAAAATTATCTTGCAACTAAATCCCTTTATAAAAACTTTATGTACTAATACTATCTGGATCCAGAAATATACTACAATCACACAGTTAACCTTAAATTTCTCTAACAAACAGTCACTTAGTGAAAATACAAAGTTAGTTTTTAACAAAGGCGAAAAACTGACTTAACAATACCTAAATTTGCCAATTTTCCTTCAGAGAAGGTATATAAATGCAGGCCTGGGACATTACAATTATATTAACTCCCTAAGAGGTTTCAGAAGATAACAAGCCCTTTGAAAAAAAGGTGGAAACACTGACACAAGTGACATCTGTACAAAAACAAAGAGACATCCAGAAAGCAAGCTTTTTCCATTCCAAACACCCCAAAACAGGCCTTCAACATTTAATGGATTTGTACTGATTTTTATGGTTGTTTTTTTTTTTTTCCTTTTAAGTCATGTGTGAAGTTTCATGTTTCTTGCTCTTCCCTACACTAAAATAGTAGCTTCAGCCTACCTCTTGCTTCCTTAGTGTTCAGCTTTTCCAGGTCTCTGCTTATACTTGTTTATCCACACTCCCCATTCCATCTTTTCCTGAAATATGCCCCAAGACACTTACACATCACTACCTACAAACACAACATAAAATACAACTTCTAAAACATTTAAAGACTTTTGAGTGGGGTTAGAATCAAACAGTGCTAAGTTAGATGCCTACACTCCTTAGAAAATTTAAAAATCCATCTTTATTGCAAACAAAGCTTGACAATGGAAGTTGAAATAATATAAAAAAGTTCTCCTTCTAATTTATTGTTTTCACTATCTGTCTTTTAAAAATACGTGTAATAACATGAGCCAGAAAACTCACTGTATATTTTTAGTTTGAACTTAGGAGATTTATAAGCAATTCAGTTTACTGGTGCTTGAGGAGATGGTAGTGCTACCCACTGTAAGTACAGTTTGCATATTATTTAAACATACTAAAATATAAGTCAAAACTCACATATTTGAAGCATAATTCTAATTTTTCATCAATATGATTGCTGTTGTTATTGCACTCTTCATGTTACTATAGCTATGCCTTCTGAGGTTTTCTTTTTCTGTATGATTTAATTCTAAAGTTAGAAAAATCTTGCTTGGTGCTGTGTGTTTGACAGGCACTATTGGCTTGGTGTGCAATACAGTGATTGATTTCCTCCTTCATGTACCTCTGCACATGTGTTCTCCATTTCAGATGCTGTAAAAGCAAAGGAATCCTATAATTTTTGAAAGACAATCCAAAATAGTCATAAATAGAAATTCTTCCACAGAATACTTTCTGCAGTAGTTGTGATACTTTAACCCAAACTTCCAGTCATTTCCATGGGAGATACTCCTAACATTTTAGTGAATGTTTGAACTAAAAAGAATAATGTAATACACAAGTCCCTTGACAAGGAACGATCCAGAGTGTGATTACTTCCAATTCACCTTGGACAGTTTCTAAGGAAATAAGATACTGCATCAAATTCTTCTTTGTTGGAGCCTTCAGGCATTTAGGAGTTTGCTGAAACTTGCTGAGCATCTCCAGGTGCCCTTGTTGCAGCACTGTAACTTTTTGGATTACAGCTACCAGTATGGCGCTTCATTGAGGGACACTGTGAGGAATTCTACTGGCCTTTTTTGTTTCCCTTCTCCTTTTCTTACTCTCTCTGTTTAAAGTCTGTGACAGTGATCACAGGGGTCCAAGGATGAGGGAAGAGATGAGGATTTGACTCCATGTTTCAGAAGGCTGATTTATTATTTTATGATATATACTATATTAAAATGATACTAAAAGAATATAGGAAAGGATTTCATCAGAAGGCTGGCTAAGAATAGAAAAAGAAGGAATGATAACAAAGGCTTGTGTCTCGGACAGAGAGTCTGAGCCAGCTGACTGTGATTGGCCATTAATTAGAAACAAGCACATGAGACCAATCACAGATGCACCTGTTGCATTCCACAGCAGCAGATAACCATTGTTTACATTTTGTTCCTGAGGCCTCTCAGCTTCTCAGGAGAAAAAATCCTAAGGAAAGGATTTTTCATAAAACATGTCTCAAAAGTGTTTTGAGACTAACTCCTCAGTTCTCTTCAAGCAGATACAAAAATCTGAGAGAAGCCTTTTGTTCTCTTGTGATACCTGCATTTTGACAATAACCTCTCTCTAACAATCATAAAGACATCCCCCTTTAATTGCAACAGGGCAGATGGATGGAAAGACATTTAGTGAGATGATTGAAGAGACTTTCTGACAGTGGAAACACTTGCTTTTCTATTCTGTAGGGCCCAGTCAGGTGAGATGAGGGGGGCTGAGCTGCCTTCTCCCCACTCTGGTCCCCAACAAGGCCATAGGGATGATGAACCAGAGGGTCAAACCCCAGACAAGTGATGCCTGCCCAGATAACTGCAATATAACCACCTGGACCAACCAAATACTTCAATGTCAGCACACTCATCTCTCCTGTGTCAGAGGAGATTTTTCACTGCTTTACAGGAATTGTTACAAAGCTGACAACACAGAGATATCTTAGATCTAGAGGATGGGTCCTGTCTCTTTCTATCCAATTTGCTCATCTTCAAGCAACACATCATTATTCAACTTTGAGCAATAACATTTAGACAGACAAATTAAATTGATTTTGATGTCTGGAGACTTTAGCCTGGAGAGTTTCACTTGGCCACATGTTCCTGTCTCCAACTTTCTGCTGGGATTGACAATTATTAGTTGTTACTCTTCAGGCACAGGGGAAACAAGCCAGCTTGGTCTGCAGCAGGCAGAGGAGCAAATTCCAGGCACCACCCAGCACTGATCCTGGGAAAAAGCAAAGAACCCCCAAAAAAAGTGATGGAGCATACAAACACACACTTCATCTTTGAGACAACCACAATTTGGGAGCAGGTGTGAAATACAGGGAAAGAAACAAAAACGGCAAAAAAACCCCCAGAATCAGACTGGAAATGGATGTACTCTCCAAGGACATGAAGTAATAATGTCTGCACAACAGAACTGTTTCTTCTGCCGAGGTGATCTGAAAGCTACCAGCAGCTCCTGATACCAGCTGACAGAGCCAGCAGTGCTCAAACAGGGCTGATCCAGAATCTCTAATTATTTTTTTTTAGGCTATCAAGGCCACGACCACCTGCTTCAAAACTCAGATCTAGATACAACAGGCAGGAGGACTTGAACATATGGCTTCCCCTTGGACAGTGTCAGGCAGAAAGGAGGGGCATGTGCATGCTCAGTATTTACTTTGGCTGTGATTATCACTGAACATACAAGCATGGAAAGCCCATATGTGGAGCCAGAATGGAACTAAAACCCATGGCAACATGGTATTAGCCCCTGTGGTTTATTTATCTCTCTCAGATCCCACAATCAGAGCAAATCTCAGTCCCTGGAATGCACTGCAGAAAGATGAACTGTCACCTGCACCATCTCTCCTGGCCCTTCCTCAGATCCCCTGCAAAACCCTCCAGGTGGTAGCTCATCTCTCCCCCTTCCATTCCCATGAAAAATAGCTTCACATTATGAGCTGCAACAGGCTGCAGGGAGTGAGGAGGAAAGAGAAATATGACCTGCAGAGGTGTCTGTGAAGCACAGGAAAATGTAATAGGATCTGGTGATGTTTTCTTAAACCAGACACTGTTCTAGGTTGAGGTAATTACTTTGCCAAGGTGCAGGTAGGTGTTTTACTGGCTTTTATTAACTTTTCCTGTCACCTACACTCTTCTTATCAGCTAGGATTATGCAGTCCTCTCCTTAATTCAGCTTCATCTCTAGAGAAATCATAAATTACACTTGGCTAACCCCATCTAAGTTTTATTCCTTATGGAAGACAAGGAGAGGTGAGGCACTCTGCAAAGAGACTCTATGTTTAAAATATTTTATGCAAAAAAGCATCTGATAGATCTACCCAGTGCCTCAGCCTCTCTGGCTCTCCACCACAGCACTTTCCAAAGAGCCTGGTGAGATGTTGCTTAGGGCACAGCACACATCAAACAAATCAAAGCTTGATGCTTGATCACTTCCCCTCCTCCCCAGATAACAACAGCTGCACATATCAAACAGTGAATGCAGACAGGGAAGGAGATTGGAAAATAAGTATTTGTCCTCTTCCAAAGGATCAGTCCACTTCAGCATTTTAAAAATACAGCCAGCAACATCAGAATATGCTGAAGAGCAAATTGATTGGCAATGACCTACTGAAAATAAGGTTTATTTGTAATATATTAGCTGGGCATTCTGACTGATGGGGATGGCTTCATTTTGCTCTCAGGGCTCTAACATGAGGTACAAACACAGGAATTTATTAAAAACATTCAAGCACAGAGTGGTCCCAGAGGAGCAATGACAGAACTCAGGCAAAGCAACCATGTCCTGGCAGGCATATCAAAGATTATAATTTCATCAAAAAACCTAATAGACTCCCCTCTAAGTTCTTTGAAAGTCTTTTCTCAACTCTGTAGACTGCCTTGAAAATTTCTTGCTGGGAATAAATCCATGTGACAGAGAAATGGTGGGACTGGGGTAACAGCTCAGCCATTTCTTGCTTACTCCACTGACTGAAGCAAAGTGTTCAGATGGCATCAACAAAAGCTACAGGACCACAGAATCACGGGGTTCTCTGGTGTGGAAGGGACCCTAAAGCTGGTCTTGTTCCTACCTCTCTGCTAGGGACACCTCCCACTATCCCAGGTTGCTCCAAGCCCCATCCAACCTGGCCCTGGACGCTTCCAGGGATGGGGCATCCTCAGCTTCTCTGGGCAGCCTGTGCCAAATGATGTTACAATATTGATTTTGTGGAGGTTTTCCTGCTGACAGTTCTCTTACCCACTTCCTTCAATAATGTCTCAATTACTGCAAAAGTAATTAAGTGTCACATGCATGAATAAATCAGGCGTGAAACATCTGATTCAGAAAATAGTTCCATGTGAAAACCACAAAATTCCATTAAGGGCTGGGCTCAGCCACAACCCTAACTCCATTCCTTAGCCAGATGTTGCATTTAGGATTTCACTTCAGAATTGACCAAAACAATGGATTAAAAGGTGACCAGAAAGCCATGAAAGATGGAGTATCTACTCCTGCCCTCATCATCTGCTTGTGGGGCTTTTTTTACATAGGAAGACAAGAAAAAACACGACATCTTTTAATATTAAAACACAGATCAACCTGTTCTGAAGAAATGGCATTCAGGAAGTCTGTTTTAGAGGAAACAATCTTATCTTTCATTTAAGGCACTCCAAAGGAGGTTGCCTTCATGTTTTTGAGGAGCTTGCATTCAGAAAGGCGAACTTTCGTAAAAATATAAATCTCAGTTTCATCAGAGCAATTAAAAAAAAAAAAAAAAAAGAAAATTAAAATCCTTAGTCACTTCAGAAAATTTTGATCAGAGCTGAATAGCTTGATAATTAAAGAAGGAGCTTGTAATACCTCCATATGCTCTGTTTTTGACACCATTAAATTACCTTGGCAAACCAAACCTCCTCTCCTTCCATTTTCCTCAGCTGGCAGTGTGCTCCCTGCTGTGGTTTGCTGTCATTTGCCAGGGATGTTGGATTGCTCCAGGTGAAAATTACAAAGACTGGGGATACCTGTCCCCATAGGCTGCTCAGCCCAGGTCACTGTCAATTGGCACCTAAAGGAGGTCACAGGCACTGCAAACCAATGGGAACAGCATTATTTGCACCCAGAGGAGGTCACAGGCACTGCAAACCAATGGGAACAGCATTATTTGCACCCAGAGGAGGTCACAGTCACTGCAAACCAATGGGAACAGCATTATTTGCACCCAAAGGAGGTCACAGCCACTGCAAACCAATGGGAACAGCATTATTTGCACCTCTGGCTATCACATCACACTGCATCTGTTATTCTCTAAGCCAAATCCATTTTGGGGTCTCCACAAACACAAGGGCTGTGACTGTTCTAAAAGCAAAATGCTCCCAAAATTAACATCAGTGCATGTATCATTATGAGGCAAGAAACTCAACTGTGCACTGCTTTTTCTCCTTTGTGCTAATTCCCAAGCAAGCAAGCAGCACTGCACAGTTGAACATCTGAGTCACAGAGGTCTCCTCCTCCTCATATCCAATTTTCCAGTTGAGTAGCCTTTGTTCCAAGAATGTCCAGTGCTGTGACAGGAGTCAATACTCTTAAGAAATTCCCTCTTTTCAGTGCTCCTCTCTTTGCATAACCCATCAGAAGGTTAAATCAAAATTCAGTTCTACTTACTGAATCCTACTTGTATTTCAGGTTTAATTACCTAAACCCTCCTTACCCAGAGTGGATCAACATTCCTTCAAGGAGCTCCCTGTCCTCCCAGGGCCTTTGGTCTTCTGCTGTGTCTCCCACCAGGTCACTTTTCCTCCTGCCTCCCTAGAGCTCTCTCTTTCATCCAGGCAGTCTGCAACTCTCAGGGAAATAGAGGCAAAAGCTAAAATTCTCAGCAAGATTGACTTTACAATGAAAAGTGCTGCAAACAAAGAGTGATGGTTTTAAAGAGTGAAGCCAATATGTATTAATTTGTTTGGACAATACTGGATGAATGCTGTCAGTTTTGCAGATTGTTGTTTATTTATTTGTTGGGTTCTAATTCTAGTCTATGATATCACCTGCTCAAGTGGTGCAGTGATCCCACCTGGCACAGATTATATTCCAATAGCACTGGCATTATGTCCACCAGAAGGGTTTTCACCAGCGGAAATTTCCCAGGTGTGGGCATCCTCTAAGCACTTGATTATTTTAGCATCTGCCAGTTGAATCCAAGGAGAGTAATTTTATTTGGCTTTATTTAGTATTTCTTACTGGTGAAAGGCTAACTTCAGCCAGTTTGGGTATCCTCTAAGCACTTGAATCACACCTTGCTCCTCCCTGCACATTACACTGGGCTGCAGATGTGATCTTCCTCAGTTAATGCCAGCCACTTTGGAAAAAATCCATCCCTTCTTTTGAATAGGAAGGGATCATGTATCAAGATGCCAGAAAGGTAAGAAAAAAACCCCTGAAAAAATGAATATCTCATTTCACCTGTTTTTCCTTGGAAGAAAACAAAATAATTTGAAAAGGCCTCTCAAATCACCATGTGAAGGGGGATTATTTTAGCATCTGCCAGCTGAATCCAAGGAGAGTAATTTTATTTGGGTAGTAGTTCTTACTTGTGAAAGGCTAACTTCAGCCAGTTTGCTTTCCAGGGGACATATTTGCTCTCACTCTGTTTGCTCTGATGTTTTGAGTAGTACCCAAGTGGAAAATAGAATTAACATGTTGAGTAAGCTTTATTCCTCTTTAATTTGTTATCACTGCCATTAAGAGTCTTTTATTTTACTTTGGTTAATTGTTAGAGGAACAGCAAGAGAAATGTTATAAATCCAGAAATCGATTGTTTCATGGTAGAGTTTTTCCATGGGATGAGTGAGGCCTTTCGTTTACCATGGAGGAGTTCAGAGAGCTCTGGAACCTGGAGGCATTAGTAATTCAAAGAAACCCAGTAACGCCCTTGCCATTCAGAAAGGGATAGAAATGAAGGTGTTTCTATTTTGATATATGAGAATTAGCAAAGCAGGTTAAAATTCTGAGCCAAATGGTGGTGTCAGGGAACAGACATTTACACTCAGGTGTAAATTACACAGACATTACATTCAGGTGCTGAAAAAGCATGAGCTTTTAAGATATCTTATTAATAATTCCTGTGCATGGTACCTCACCAGCAGGAAGGCTTCTCCTTCTCTCTTTGCTGCTCAACAATATCATTAAATTAGTAAATTAGTATTTACCAATACCACTTTTCCCTGTGAAATCAATTATCAACCTATGAATTTAATATAAGGTCAAAAATTGTATCAAACAGTATGTATTTAAAGTTTATTACTAAACTGGGAGGACTGACCTGAAATTATCATCTTCAGGTTTCTGTCCAGTTACATTAAAGCAAATCAAACTGGATATTTTCTGCACCTATTTAATCACCTAAGTCCTTCTGCAATTTGCCTGTAGTGCTCTTACCATTAAAAGCCAGATTTTCCCTCTAATTTCCCTTTTCCATGTAATAAGGTATTTGCCTTTTAATTAGATGTCACTACTTCACCAGCTTTAACATCTGTTAACGCCTGGATAAACAAAATAATGTAAAATGTCTTTGCCATTTCCTTTCAAAGTTTGTGTACTCAGATATATAGCCATGACTTTATTTTTGGTGGCCTTTGAAAACTCCTGAATGTCGTGACTATGCAGTTAATCCACACAGTAAAAGCAGTAGTGTCATAGACATCTTTTATGAAAAATCCTTTCCTTAGGATTTTTCCTCCTGAGAAGCTGAGAGGCCTCAGGAACAAAACGAGGCAAGAAACTTAACTGTGCACTGTAAACATTGATTATCTGCTGCTGTGGAACGCAACAGGTGGATCTTTGATTGGTATATGTTGGTTGTTTCTAATTAATGGCCAATCACAGTGAGCTGGCTCGGACAGACAGTCCGAGACAGAGCCTTTGTTATCATTCTTTCCTATTCTATTCTTAGCTAGCCTTCTGATGAAATCCTTTCATCTATTCTTTTAGTATAGTTTTTATGTAATATGTATCATAAAATAATAAATCGGCCTTCTGAAACATGGAGTCAGCTCCTCGTCTCTTCCCTCAACCTCGGACCCCTGTGAACACCGTCACAGCAGTAGCCAATTGTACTTCTAAACCTGGTTTCTAAAAATAAAATCATCACTTTAGTCTTCACACAAGACTTTACTTTCAACCCTTGATCTTCCAACTCCCCCTCCTCCCTCTCCAGCCAGCCATAGCTGGGCTGTGTCATTCCACCAACCTGGGGGAAGACACACTGCTACAATTTCTCCTTCAGATAATTTCAAGCAGGGACAGAAAATGCTAAGAGTCATTACTGCTGGGAACTTCAGGCACTATTAAACACAGAGCAGAGAAACATCCTTGAAATAAAACTCTTCAAACTTCACGAGCAGCCTACATTTTTAGTTAGAAGCTATATTTCCCAAACCAGCTCTCCAAATCCTCTGTAGAGCTTTATTTGAAATTGAGGCTTTGCTACTCTCTGGATCACAGAAGCTGGATCTGTCTCATTACAGCACAACCCACAGGACAGAATTTAGAAGGTCAAACTAAGGTGTACACACAGAAATCCTATTAAGAGACCCCAGCATGGTGCTCACTGAAGAGTCATTCAGAAGCTTTCAAGTTTGTCAGTCTTGCTTAGCTGCTCTCTGATGGGCAGAAGCAGCAAAATAATTTTACAGCTTAGCAAAACATTTAAAAGCACTGCAGAAGACGAGATTAAAAAACACAAAAACTAACATACCGTTAACATCTAAATAGGAAGTAGAGCTGTGAGCATCCATATAATTTTCAGGTGGGTTATTTATCTTCAAGTACACAGATTTTGGGCACAGATTTGCAGGTAGAAGGCAGGCCAACTTTCAGGTTTTATCTGAATATTAAAAGAAGTTTTGTGAATCATGACCCATCTTAGCTCCTCTGACTTTGGGCTAAGTATAATGCAAATTGCTTCAGCATGAATACAGATTAAGAACTACTGGTAAAGAACACACCTTGAGAAAAAGGTTACCTATGGGATTAAACATTAAAAACTTCAGTCCATGCAACTTCAGAAGTGCTGGACTTCATAACTAAGCATGGCAAAAACATATTTTCCAAAAACAACCCTCCTGAATGCCCAAAACCCACTCCCACACACCAACTTACATGACACTGCTAATACCTAACACACAGGTTTCCTGGTTTTGCAAATGAAGACACTTTCCTATTACATTGTAGTGCCACCTGAATTTGGGTCAGGCAAATTTTATCCTCTTGGAAAACAGACATGCCTTTACCTCCATGTATTCATCTGCCCTTTGCTGAGGGAAAGTTTCACAAAATGAATTTATAAAGTGAATTAAGGGTCCTAAATTTTCTGATGTCAAAGAAAAGGCTTTGTTTATGCATGAAACTAGACATTCAGGAAGGTGTCATAATTCCATCTTGTATTTCTTCATGCATCTGACAACTGACCTGAAATTACCAATCATATTTATTTTTTCTTTATATCCTCCTAGGTATGCATCACAGACCCAATCAGGTTTTTTAATGTGCTTTGGCAGTTCTCCATTATCAACAACCACTTATTCATACATTTCAAGGCCTGTGACAACCCTTTGTCTGTATCTGCCTTAATGCACCTGCATCCTCTTTCTGCTGTGCCTGCAAATCAAGTGTGGTTGCTGAAGCAAAGATTAGATTTGTACAGGGCTTGTTGCACCTCCCAAGAATCAGCTGCACATTCAACATTTTAAATGAAAGGATCAGGGAGAAGAGGAGCCCCATAGGATGGGACAGATCTGGCCATCAGAAATAGGAGAATGCTGTCAGGGCACGTTAGAAAGTTCAAACAAAATGAAAACCAACAAAAAACCCCAGAGCAGGAAAAACTCAAAAGCCAGAGACAAGAGATGCTCTGGAAAGGAGGCAGCAGCAAAGAGCTCCATGGATCATGTCAGGCAAGGATCACGAGGTGAAGAAGGAGCAGTGGAGAGGAGCAGCCACCAGTGGGGTTCGCTTCTGCATCAAAAACTGCAGCTCCAGGGAAGGAGAAGGAAGAACAGAAGAAAGCAGAGCTCTAAGGCAGGTAAATAAATGCCTCATTTGAATTTCAAACTTACAGAGATCTAACCCATAGGATATATAATTTTGATACTGCTTAGTTGAGGAAAAAAAAATTTACTTATTTGTTTTTAATTCAGCTACAAATTATTTGTGTTTGGCCACATTGACCATAAGCCGTAGAATAAAGGATCACATTTGTGTGAAGATTATCTCTCACTGCACAAATCCAAGGGCATTTCTACTCCAAATAGTTACTTTCCACTTTTCTGCCTCAGGTTCAATCATTAGAATCCCTTTAAGTGAGTATTTATTGATCCTGTTCCCTACAATATTTAATTTTTAGAGTTACAATTAGGAAATGTAAATAACTCACTGTGCTGTCAGATGAATCCCATATTATTCAACTGCTAGACTGAAAAAGGCCCCCTGTAATTGATGGTTTATTTCCACAGGATGCTGTGAGACAATCACCATGAGAACAACATCCACTTGTGTATTTGAAGTTCTTTGAAAACCCAGTGCCTTTATTAAATCACTCTCCTCAGGCTTTACATTAATAGAAATCTTTTCAGAATATTTTCCTTCTAGCTAGATGATATCAAATCCTCAGTTTTTAGCAGAGTTGGTTTCAGGGGGATTTTATTTATTTGTTTATTTTAAGATAGCATTTACACATTTTCAAGCCTCTTTTATCTTTTAGCCCTGCAACCCAAGGCTACACAAACTCTACCAGGCTTTGCACTGCTCTCCCTTTGCATTCTTTTTCTTCTCTTCTTGCCTTCTACAGCAACATTTACACAAACATAGAATCTGCAGAAGTATAAAAAAATTCAGATTGGAAGGGCCTTGAACAAGACCAAAATGGATACATGTCACCAAGCTAGACAAGTGTTGGCAGCTCACTGAGCCTCACCCATGTTTATCACTGTAGAGCATTCCCACTTCTCAGATACTACTGGGAAATAAAACTTGCATCCTTGACTTTTTCTGTGTGTGCAATTGTCTCATTTTTTAATGAAGTTTTTTATAGTAAAGCTTATTCTGAAAATAGATAGAATTTAGGAACTGTGTGCAGTCTCATTTGCATGAACCGAGGGATCTAATCTGACTGCAGACCACAGTAATACTGACTACCAGCACTATACTGGTATAACAATTACAAAAGTAATTAGCATGTCATCTTCTTTCCTGACAGCCAACAAATCAAATAACAGAAGCAGAACATAAGAAAAATATATCAGTACCTTAGCATTCCTGTTATGTAAGTCGAGCTCCTGAACATCCATATGTTAACCAGGATATTTAAGAAGCCTAAAGGGAATTAAAATACCTACATGCACACTCCCCTCCCTTGAACAGTCAACCCTTGAATGTCCAGTGTTTCTGTAAGAACCCAAACCAAACCCACCCTTCCAGCAACTGCTTTTTCTTTGTTGTGTTTTTCCCAAAGCTGCTAAGATACACACTTCCATGAACCTATGCCCCAACAGGTTAGTAGAGAAAAAACTGTAGGCACAAATAAATGAGCCATCACAGAAAAGACAGAATTTCCAATTACACAGAACACATGGAAAGCAGCAACTGCACTATATATATCACACTGGGTTCATTTATTTAGACAAATGTAACTGAAATTGTACAACTTCTAAACTGCAGAAGTGTAGTAAAAATACCGTCTTTGTTGCCCCAATCTTGCAGCTAGAATTCAAAAATTATTCCCATTGGGATTTTCCAGCTGCTGTTGAGGTGCACTCACGTAAGACCAAGCTGCTTCTTTCACAAAAAAATACTATACAAGGATTTTGCCCGTGGAAGAATAAAACATTTTTGAGAGATCATCTTTATTGTTCCTTACAGCAAGACTTCAGGCTCATTTTTTCTCACCTAGCAGCCTCAGGTAACCCAAACCCATCTTTCTTGCTTTCCTCACACCATGTGAAGCAGCAGGATCTGATTTTGTTGAAAATCTCAGTTCCAAGTAACTTTTCCATATTCTTGTGTGTGTACACTCACACAAACCCAAGAGTTTACTATTTTTGGATATTCCAGCAGACTTATCAGCAGTCAAGTGCAGCATTTGAATGGAGCCCCTCCCAGACATGGACAGAGTTTCACTGGAGGCTGTAGGTCTGCTGGGTGTCCCTCACTGAGAGGGTGATGAAGAGGGAGCGTGGATCCTTTCTGTTCTTGCGCACTGTGATCTTTCCTCTCAGGGCCTCTCCTGAAAAAACAAGAAGGAATTGCTCTGGTTACAGTATTGAATCACTCAAAGTAACAGCAAAGATGCATTGCATCCATGTTGCATAAGAAGCTGTTCCTAATTAATCAGAATTTTGAAAGTCTCAAGAAGTTTAGGTTTTTGAAGCTCTTGACAACAAACCTAAGTCAAACTTAACTGCAGTTAAATCTGGAGAGGTGACAAGTTGTGGCTGATGCTTCACTTCTCAGAGGTCCACCCAAATATGCCAAATATTTCACTTGTGGCTGGGGAAAACCACTGTACCCCTGGGATATATTCACCATTTTGGATTGTAGCCACAAAAGCACATTCCCTCTCTGCTGCCCAGAGCACATGGGCCATGTGCTCTGTATTTGCACTGCATTTCATTTAAATTTTGATCACGTATTTTTCCAATCTGACAGGAAACTACCACAGAAATCTCTGTGGCATTTCAAGTATATATATTATTAATTGCAGGTTTTGTTTTACAAGGTGTCAGTGTCATAACAGTTGAGAGGTATGTCCTTCAGTTACACTCAGAACAAATGCTTTTACACAAAAGGAAAAAACCTAATCTCAATTTCTTTTCAGTCCTTATTAAGGCCTTTCATTGAAGGAATATTTGTAAATTAGGAATATGCAACCCACAAAATATAAACACATACATTTGTAAATGTGTACATTTAGGAAGTCCACTGCTGAGCCACCTCATCCCACCATTTTAAACCTGGAAGAGCTAAATCCTCACAGAGGATTCTGCTGAGGACATTAAAGCAGGCTGTGATCCCAATCTACAGCAGGAAGTTCTCTGCTACTCTTCCATCAGACTTCCCTTGCCCCCTCATCTTCATCGCTCACACTGCTGCTACTTTTCTACCTCTCTGGATCCAAGGTATTTTCCAGCTGCTCATTACTCACTGTGATTTTAAAAGCCACTGTTAATATCCTCATAAAAAGCTTCCTTATTGCAAAAAAGAAAACAAATAGTGATTTCAAAACTAAGCTGGTTTCAAATTCAGGAAGCATTCTGGAGGTCTCCATTTGGCAAAATTCTCAGTTGCATCCACAAACAGTAAACTGGCAGAAAGTCCAAATTGTAAATTATAAATGCAGGACATTTTGTTAAAGGTTGCAGTACAAATATCAAAAAGGCTTATCTACAAGAATAACTGTAGTACCAAGGATCAGAAGAAAAACAATTTGATAATTTTGGGGTTTTTTCATCATGTAACAGTTAGCTGGAGATACCACTACAAGACTGACATAACACAATGCAACTTGCAGAGAATTGTGAAAACAGTTTCACAGATTATTTAAACAGAGACAGGTTTGCCAGAGAGAAGGACAAGATAAAGAAAAAAAAAGCATTATAGTCCCACTCCAGCTAGGAAATTTAACCTGATTTGAACAGACAGATTTTCAAAACTGCTACAAAATTACCTATTTATTTTAACATCCTGTGATAACAATTCAGTAAGACTAAAGAGCCTCTGTAAAGTAAAATTCCATTATTTCAATTAATCCACATTTCAATCTTCCCATTTAAAACATTAATACAAAACAATAAAAATGAAGCAGAAACTTAAATATCATTTCATAAATAGCTGACTTCATAGAACAGAACCTTCAGATTCTGTTTGTAAAGACAGTTAATGAAACAAAGCAATCCATTCATTTTTCCCAGCTATTCCTCATGCTGTAGCCACATTAAATGTGCTTTTCAGAGCAGCCGTTTCTGAGGGCTGAAGCAAACAACAGCAGTAACTGAAAAGCAGTTCTGAACAATTAATCAATGTCATGTAGATAGAAAATGACTGATGTTTTCCCCCCTTCTCTGTCCTAGGAGCTGCCTGGAGGAAGCTGTCTCTGGGACTCAGCTGCATCACCTTGCTCTTATCACGTTCAGCTGAATGCAAGTAAACCACACAGTGCCACTGCAGTTTGATTAGGACAAAGCTGAATCCATTACCATCCCCTCCCTGCATTTTTATTATCCCCCAGAGAGGCTTGAAATTTTCCCCCAAATGGAAAAAGCAGAAAAATTCAGGAGAAGTGCTGTGTAAGCTTGGCTAGTACAGGAAAAAAGACATCCCTATGTCCATCCTGACTCCCTGTCACATAATGCAGGTCTGACTGCAGGCTCTGCAGTGCCTGTGCTCTGCACACTTGAACCAGTTTATTTTGATTGTGACTTTTACCACCATAAAACCATAAGCAATTGCATCTGTCACTTGTGTCTGTGCAATACAATCACACGTGGGGCCAGACTGCAGTCTGTGAGCCAAGATATCTCTCAGTGCAGAGATCCTCCAGCATCAAGAGTGTCCAGGCCCAACAAATCATGGGTTTTTCAGCCTATAAAGGATTTGATCAAAACCGAAGATTCTACACAGTCCCTTGCATGCATACCCACAACATCCACATAAAGCTTGGAATGACCCATGCAATGAGTTTGTAATGTGAGGAACTACCCTGCTTTTCAATACAACTTGGTGTCTCCTCCCTCTTTGATCCCAAAAAGACTGAAAAGAGTTACCAAAGGCAGCCAGCAATCAAGGTCTTTTAGGTTTCCTTTTCTTTCCTGGAAAAGTTTTATGAAGCTAACAGTGGGACAAGTAAGAACACAGTACTCAAACCATTATTTATTCTAAACACCATTAAAATTTAAGAACCTTATGAAAGAGCTCACTGGAATTGTTTCAGAGAGCTGCTAGAAAACCACAGTGGGCTTTGGGCTAAACACACTTAAACTACTGCACTGCTGGTGAAAAGAACCTTTACAAATCCCCTACGATGTAAAGAACCACTCGGGGGGTTTCCGCCTTCCCAGTCACAAACCAGCATGATTTGATATGCTCTGTGCAGCAAGGCTGTCCTTGCTGGAAGCTGACAATTTAAACATGATCTAGTTTAAATAACTGCATCCACTATCTGATGCAATACTGACTTCTAGCATGCAACAGAAAAAACAGCAAGTCTCAAAAGCATCACTCTGGGTAGAAAATGGTTTCCATATACCACCTATCTTCTGACAATGGAAAACAAAGAAAGACTGAAACAGTTTGCAGTGGGACCAAGAGCATTTCCCTTAAACTCAGGAACTTATCCTTAATCTTCCCATTCATCCTCTTAAGCTCTAGGCACTTGCAGCTGTGCAGAGACTGCCACCTTCCCCTCTGGTCACTTCTCCTGGGCTGAATCTCCAGCCCAGTGTGATCCAAGAAGCAGTTTCTGTTCTGAGCAGCAGCCACTGCCTTTTGGTATCACCCATCTGACCTGTGGTACCCTTCTTCTGGGCTGGCTATTCTGATCAACTGTGCCTTCTGTTGCATCACTGTTCACCCTCTGCTGAAACTATCCCGAGGGTCTGTCTTCTCCATGCATGTTCTGAGTATATTCTCTGAGGATTTTTTGTACCAAATTAACACTTTTCAACTGCTCAAGAAAGATGGCTGTGAGTTCATTAAAACTGTTTTCATTTTACAGAGTAACCCCACTGTGGCAGATACAACCCATGCATACATTCATGCTCCCTTTAAATACAGGACAATTCAGGAGGGCTCCAAGGAATCCTGTGCAACCACCTGACAAATTTGATACTTCAGGATATTAGTAATGTCAAAATTAAGAGAATGTCAATAGCAGTGTTCTGGTCTTACATTTTTCTGCATCAGAAAGGCTTTGATACAGAACTTTTCTCACCAAAATCCCAGTATGCAGCTATACAAATATAAGAGATATGCCCACTTGGAAGATACTTATGCATATATTTATGTAGAATTTGAAACCAGGAACAAGGCTGCTGCAAAGAAGTCAGCACTGCCAGCAGAGTGAGGCAAGCCAGGCTTGTGTGGCTGCTTCAGGTAACGTGTGAGCACTGCAGAGATTCCCAGACAGCTCAGGCACCACAAAGAGCTGCCACAGGGAATGATGAAAGCCAGGTCCTCTACAATGCAGAGCTGCAGTCACCAAACTCACTCACCTGGAACTAGCTTAATTCACCACTTTTTGTACTGGAGATTCTAAACTGTATAGCCTTGTCCCAAGCTTTCTCTCAGCAGTGTGACAAAATTCTGAGAAAAAGAGACTGTTGTTGCTGTTTGAACCATATTCCCTCACAGCTGAAGAGCTTGTAAAGGGAGGCACCCAAAATAGCACATCTGTGTCATCAGTCCATCCAAGTTTTCCTGTCTAAATATGGGATTTCTATTATCTTTCAGTGAGACAGAAAGCCATGAGAAGAGATTCTCTCCATTTAGTGCCCTGAAACACACATCTAAAATGTTCCTGAAAAGTCAGCATGATCGTTTTAAAATGGAGATTTTGATAAATACAACATAAGACTTGCCAGACTTAGTGTGACCTCAAAATTCAGGTTTTAACATTTACTAGATTTTAAAAGCCAGCATCCTTTTTGGAGGTGTCACTTGCAAATAAATGAGACAGATTTCTATAGACACCATGTTGCAGCTGTAGACAGGCAAAACAGACACTAAAATCTTAATTAGGAGCCAAATTATCCAATGGGATGCACAATATTGAAGTATTTCAGTATAGGATCAAAACATTCAGACAGATTAATCGTGCTAGTGTTGTTTTCCTACTTTTAATAGTGCTGTCTAAGTAGACAAATCAACATTCTTTTAGTTTGTAAATTTACAAACAGCTTTCCAATTACAGAGATGAGGGAGCTAAAGACAATCAAGGATTTTACAGGAGCTTAGTCATGTGAGTTCTGCTCCAGCTTTGCTGTGCTAGCCCCTTTAACACCATAGAAAAACAAATCAAGGTTTTATTTTCACTGCAAGGCAATATCAAAAGCACACAATGTTGACAATAGGCTGTTTTATTGCTAATAGAATTTGCCTGCATACAGAGCTGTGTTTTAACTTAAGGCATTGTTATTGAAAAGATTCTGTGGGCCCTTTAAAATAATTTTTGTAAGCATTTGATTTATTTAGTAAATTCTTGAGACAACCAAATGAGAATGATGTAATTTTGTGTTTGCTTAGCAGGAGTATTTCAACAAACAACAAAAGGAAGAGACTCATTTTTGACCATTGAGGAGAAAAAGATGCTGCTTTGGATCTCAATTTCCATCTTCAAAATAAAGACACGTTCAAGCTATTAGAAGGGCTCTAAGAGAAGGTTTGTACTCTGTAGGGAGTCACTCTGTAGGGAGTCTACAATACATCACTGTTTTGTCTGAGAAAACCCAGGATATATTGCTTCTTTCTCCAGTTTAATTTTAATTGTTTGCCAAACAGTTAAAGCATATCCAACATGCTGATGCTATTTCGTTTTACTTGACCTGAAAATCAGCTTCAAGTCTCTTGTCACAGTCCATGAGGAAGAAAACTGGTTTTTCAGAACACATGAGTAGTAAGAGACAATCCCCCAGTCACACATTATATCTAAAGAAGTGAACAGCAATTAGCCATTAAATATATCAGTTTGCATATATCCATTATAGACAAAGCTACCTACCACAGGTATCAAACTGAAACTCAGTGGCAAATAATGAGTATTAATTAGGTGTGGATTTTATTGCCTCACTGTCCAGACCTCTGGACCCAGAATTAACCTCTCCCACTTTATCCCAGAGATGTACAAACATCACACATGGGAGTGCAGGCTGCAGCAGGACCAGCAAAGGAGGCAGGATGAGCTCTAAGACCCATCCTTTGGCTTGCAACTGCTTCATTCTGCTATCATTAGAATAGATCAAAACATTCAGTCCTTTTTATGGCTGAGAAAATAGATCTATTTTTACAACAAATACCCTAGCCTCAAACAGCTGAGAAAATTAGCTAGTTCATACTGCAGAACAAAACAATTTTGCCATGGCATAAAGGAGCAGTTTCCAGTTAAATACCCAGCAGGTTTGAATATCTGAAAGCTCAACCTCTTTTACAGAGCAAAAGCAAATACAATCAGTGCTTTATCACCACTCCAGGCATGGCCCCAAAAACTATAAAGCATCTGATAAGGGACTTTTAGTCAGCCTTACTATTTTACTCAGAACTAAAAATCTGAGGGAACCATTTTTCTTCACTGGGGAAAAACAGCCACTGCCCTGTCTGAAAGATGCTTTCAGAACAAGAAAACATTTAAAATATGTTTTCCACTAGCAAATTCTTCTTTCACAACCTATTAAAAAGCCACAAGAGAATGCCATCATGGTAACACTGGTCAGATTATTTTAAGACTCAAGTTGCATTATTTCTGTTTATTTTCCAACATCTACTAGAAAAGAGAAGAGTTTATCTTGACCAATGGCATTCTGGCTTGAATCTGCAGTAGTGTGGCCAGCAGGACCAGGGCAGGTCCCCCTGTTCTGGGCACTGCTGAGGCCCCACCTTGAATCCTGGGGTCAGGTTTTGGCTCCTCTTCACAAGAAAGACTTTGAGGCGCTGGAGTGTGTCCAGAGAGGGAATTGAGCTGGGGCAGGCTTTGGAGCACAAGTCAGATGAGAAGTGGCTGAGGGAGCTTGGGGGGGCCCAACCTAAAGAAAAGAAGGCTCAGGGCTCTCTACAGCCTTTTGGCTCTCTACAACTCCCTGCAAGGAGCTTGTAGCCGGGTGGGAGCTGGTCTTCTCCCAGGTCATGAGCAACAGGACAAGAGGAAATGGCCTCAGGTTGCACCAGGATTGGACATTAGGAAAAATTTCTTCATGGAAAGGGTTGTAAAGTACAGGAACAGGCTGCCCAGGGAACTGTAGATGTGTCACCCAGTGACATGGTTTAGTGGTGTGTTGCAAAGGATGAGAGTTTGACAAGAAAGTCTCACAGATATGTATGCTTAGCAGAAATATTCTTGAATGTAGAGTCTGATGAAGGAACAGAGATGGAAGCAAGTTTTGATATAGAAGAAAAGAATTGCGGAGCCAGTCTTACTGGATAACCAAGGAGGCAAAGGGTGTGTTAGTTAGAAGGGGTTTTTATGACTTAGAGCAAAGGATAAACCCACCCCAAACAAGATGTTTTTACCAAGCAGAAAGATAGCACAGGCACACAAGTCAGCGAAGCTGCAAGTAGAAAAAAGGTCTCAGAATTTTCTACTGCAAGAAAACTGAAAACCAACTTCTAGCTTAAACTGTAATGTACTAACTGTTAGTGATTGGAGAATAGTGACATGAATATGGTAATTATAGCAGTTATGATAGGCTATAGATAATAGTTAAGGTATAGATTGCTTCTACTGTATTAAGATGCTCAGCAAAAAAAAAAGTACATAATGCATTTGTAACCAAAACCCAAGGGTCTCCAGGCCTGCCTGCAGCTGGAGCTCACAGCTGTAGGCACAGGTTCTGTCACTCACCAGCCTGGACTGCTGTAACATCTTGGATACAATAAACTGCATTTTGGAGAGCCCCTGGAGTCCTGCATCTCTCATTTCGGCTCTTACAGTGGTGTCCCTGGAAGTGCTGGGTTAATGACTTGACTCAGTGATCCTAAAGGTCTTTTCCAACCTTAGTAATTTTATGAATATATTTAGTCAAAAGTGCATCTTTGATGTTTCTCTGATTGCCACAATGTATTTCCGAATCTAAGAATTTCTACAGAGGGCTGATGAATAGCAGTAAACACAGGGATGGATGGAAAGGCTTCAAATGATGCAAATACGTTTAATCTAATACAGTTACTTCTGCGTCCAGTTCACTTGCACTGAGCAAAGCCTTTCTGAAGACAAGGCTTCCCTGAAAGCTCAGGGCACTCAGAGTGGAGCTTGGTTCAACGTGCCAGGCTGAATGAGCAGTGGTAACAAGCAGGGCTAATTCATTAACAAGTGGGACAAGAGAAACAGCTGGAAGTGCACGTTGAAATAGACTGCAAAATAAGCTTGAACAGTTTGTTTAGTTGAGAAAATGGAACGACTGAAGAAACAAAAAAATTTGGCTAATGACAAATTATCAAGATGAATATTCAAGTCACTATTTAGACAAAGAGAAGAATATAAAAAAGGAAGATAGGGAAATCTGTACTTATAACAACATGTCTTGAGGAGAAAGATTTTTGGAACAATGAAAGAGAAGGATCAAAGCAAGATATCAAGAGAGGGAATGGTTTTTCCAGAAAAATCATGTAAATTAACATACATTCCTATGTAAGTATCAGGAAGCTCCTCCTGCTTCATGGCCTTATGTCATCAATGACCAACAAATATCCCACAGAAATTAAGACTGGGATTACAAAAGAAAAGGAAATTACATCAGGAGTTTCTCTCAATCTTCCTGAACGCTAGAAGCAAAAGGCAGACAATCCTAGGTATAAGTGGTAATTTCATGTACGATATAAAACCAGACAGAACGGGCATAAGGATGGGAAAGGGAAATTCAAATAACTGAAAAGAGAAGGAGACAGGCAGAAAGAAAGAGAAACAGCTGTAACAAGATTTGTTATGGGAATAATGTTAAGAAATACGAGCTAATAGAAAGGAAGGAAGGAGTTACAGCACAAGTGATCTTGAAGGTCAGGTTGGTTGTGTTCACACAAGCAGAGCACATTGTTTCTACAGTTGCCTTCAGAAAGTCACCACACCTAGGCTGGGGCACACCTCCCAGTAATTTCACACAGTTGAAAAATGTCAAATGATCTCTGTAATATGAAATAATGTGCATATTTTAATAAATGTCATTGCACTTTTTAAAAATTCACTCAATGACATTGAGATTTAATTGGTAGCAGCAAGGTGATCTTAGTCAGCCTTGTCTAGAAAGAGAATCTGAAGAGAACACAAGCCAAGTACAAATGCACCAAAGCACAGGTGCATCCCAAGAAGTGACAGGACTTAAGAAAGTGCAAATAAAAATTGTTTAAGAATAAAAAGTCAAAGCATGAAAGACAGAAGTGATTTGTCAGATATCACAAACCTCAGTGCCTCTAGACAAGAAGCTCCTGGTAGAAAGTTGTCATGTCTGGTAGCTGGAAGAGGCAACTGTAAAAGCACTTCAATTGAGTGCAGAAGCATCCACACAACTTTTTCTATGCCTTCCCCCCAATATGCCTGATCTATTTACAAACTGTTCAGCTCAGGACCATGAGTTTATTAACTGACCAGCAAAAATGAGCCCCATTCTGAGGCTCCTCCTTTGGTTCTGCTAGTCTGTAAAGAAAAGGGGCTCCCAAAGACAACTGATTCATCACTGGGTGAGAGTTCAACAGCGCTGAGGAAATATCTGGTGGCCAAATGGACACAAAATAACAGCATAAAAATGTAACTGCTCCATTTCCTTGGATTGCAAAAAGTCTGTGAGTGTCTGAAAGAAAGCTCTACAGGAATAAGAGGTTAAGGCCTGTTGATCTGTTGCATGTCCATCCTTTTGCATGACCATTCTATGAAGACCATGGATATACTTACATCTATAAAGCAATGAAGATTTGACTACTTGTACAAAATGTGCTTTCAAGACTTCAAGAATAGAACTAATTAAACCACTAACAAGCATCACTTTACAGTCTTCAAATTCAGTTTATCATCTGAATTTTGCTTATCCCTGATGACAACAAAAACCCTTCTACTTGCATCAAATTAAAGGTGAAACTTATTACAGTACTTAACCATTTTATAAAAACTTACAGTGTATCAAGCAAACCTATTCAATACCTCAAGTTCATGGCTGTGAGCTCTTTAAAACTGTTCTCATTTTACAGAGTAACCCCACTGTGGCAGATACAACCCATGCATACATTCATGCTCCCTTTAAATACAGGACAATTCAGGAGGGCTCCAAGGAATCCTGTGCAACCACCTGACAAATTTGATACTTCAGGATATTAGTAATGTCAAAATTAAGAGAATGTTAATAGCAGTGTTCTGGTCTTACATTTTTCTTCATCAGAAATGCTTTGATACAGAACTTTTCTCACCAAAATTCCAGTATGCAGCTATACAAATATAAGAGATATGCCCACTTGGAAGATACTTATGCATATATTTATGTATAATTTTAAAACAGAATTTTGTATGCAGATACTTCCCTGGTTTGATGACACAAAAAAAAATTCCTTCAACAGCAGCTGAAAGATTTATTTACTAGCTCTATTTGAACTAGAAATTTATGTAATTTTTGAAGTATTTTATATCTAGCTTTAATGATAACAGCACTGTAAAACAACTATTGTTGCACCCCAACTGAATTTAAATATACCTGCTTCGACAGGAACTGGCTTCTCCAGGAGAAAAATTGTCTGTTTCCAGTGTGTTTTGGTACACTGGGGACCAGTTGAAAATAAGACCTGCAATGGGAGAGTTCAAGAGTTTGATTAAAAACAATCTTTTTCATATCACACCACATCAATCAATTACCAAACACAGATGCGTATGCAGTCTTTGCTACAGCAAAATAGACTCACTGCCAAACACCTTGACACAAAATAAAATCTTCACCTCTCAAAGGCATTTTTAAAATGTGTAACTCCAAATGCTCACCTTGTTATGGCAGTTCTTCTCAAAAAATACATCAAAGTAACCAGCAATTGCCTATAAAAAAAGAGGTGAAAACGTAAATAAGATAAAGGAATAACAATGACACTCAAGAAAAATTCTGTGATTCATATATGCATTTATTGGAATTTCTACTTCAAGTGTTTACCAAGAGGAACAAACTTATATTTATGCTTTCAAGTATGCTAGAAATCCTAGGTTAAAAAAAAAAAGCTGCCATTATACCTTTGCTCTACTTGAGAATATTCAGCCCACTGTAACTGCATTTTATTACACATCAGATCTGAGTATGAATTTCCAAAACAACCCACTCACCTTAACTGCAACCAGAATGATATATGAGAAAACAGCCTTTCAGATGTGCAAACCCACAAGCACAAAACTCAGTCCTTCTCCTGCCCATGACCCTCAGTAAACTCACACCAAGTATCCCTCCCACGAGGGATTCTGCAGGATTTGTTCACTCCCTGTGTGGCTAAACAGGAATTTCCATAGAAGCTCCCTGTGAACAGAGGCAGAGCACAACCAGGCAGGGAATCCTTTTCTTCCTCTATGACACACACAGATCAGGAAAAACATTCACAAATGCTACCTGCTGGCCCTTCCAGCAGCTAATAAATTCTAATAGTAACTCTCCATAAGATTCCTTCTCTGTCCCTCCTGCCATCCCACTCCTAACATCCATAGCCTCTCTCTTCAGTGCCTAATTCATTAGTGGGACTTTTCTTCCAGTTTTAATAGGAAAAGAAATCATAGACTACTTTGGGTTGGAAGGGGCCTAAAAGATCATCTTGTTCCAGCCCCTGTGCTATGGGCACGGACAACTTCCACCAAGCCAGGTTGCTCCACCCCCATCCAACCTCACCCTGAACACTTCCAGAGCTGGGGCAGCCACAGCTTCTCTGGGCAATTTGTGCCAGTCCCACACTACCCTCACAGGGAAGAATTTCTTCCTAATACTAATAGATATAAAATGTTCACACACAAAACACTATACTGACACTACCAGTCAACTCAGTCTTTTAATGCTGGACTGCTTTCTTGACATGAAAATGCCTTGTTAGAGTCCCAGAAGCCCAAACAAGCAACTGGAAGATGCTAATAAAACATCCACTTCAGTTTCACCTGTGAAATCCTGTCCATGCTCACCTTGATTTGCTTTCTCCTGTCCTGTGAAAAGCACAACCAAGGCAGTTGTGCTTTTCTGTCACATCAGCCTGAAGAAATAAGCTCCCAAAGAGAGTTTTTGAGTAACCACAGTGAGCTGAAGTTACTCAGCTGGGGACTCTCTCCATCCCTGCCATGGGAGGAAGGGACTCTCCCCCATCAGCTGCATCCAAAGGAAGTATGTGCCAATGCAATGATGGCAAGCCTGTTCCATGAGAACTCACTGCAAACAACCCACTGGAACCTCTCTCTTACTGCACCAGGGTTCTTCTCCTAGGCCAGCACCAGGAAACTGGTTGTTCTGAAAAGCTAAAAAGGACAGTTTCTATAGCACACCCTTCATACAGATTCACACAAGACAGTGACAGAAAAAAAAGTAAAACATGTTTACAAAATTAGGGAATAGGGTTTTATCACTATGTAATATATAATATGAATAAGTCATTCTGGTATTTTTCCTCTCTAGTCTAAATCCAAAACAGAAGTTGCCAAGACAATGAAGAATAAAATACATTAAACCAGTAGAACTATGCTAAAGTACCTGCTTTTCAACAAAGGGCACTCCAGACAAGCCTGGCAAGTTCCAAACTGCAATGTGGCTAAAGGATTAAAATACAAAACAAACCATGGAGACACTGAGAGCCCTTCACGACAAATGAGCATCAGACAGTGGAAACAGTGATTCTGCCTGCCCTTTAGGAAAGTCCTATCACTCAATCTGAGAATCTCATTCCTAAGTGAATTAAAGCCTTGTCTCTAATATGCCTTTTGAGTAGAGACTGAGAAGGTTTTGACAAAGTTCTATTGACCCATCAGACTACTTTTATTGATGCACAATCTTTTCTGGACATTAGTCAGAGATCTAGCAAGTCATATAATATATTTTTCAACCATCAGCTCAATACTGCTGGTATACTTACAAATAAGAATTAGGATGTGATTACTGCAGGAGAACAAGGTTGTAACAACAAAAATACATCGAGGAGAAAAAAAAATCTGGCTTCCAGAGAAAACAAGCCAATCAAGCTACATCTTGGATGAAAAAGCCAAGAGCTCCAGGCAGACAGACCTACCTAAGGTGGATGCAAATATCCATACACTTGGTAACATGAGGTGATAGAAACACCCTATGTGCTACTCTGACAAAAGGCTCCAGAGAACTATTTTTTGGGGTCAAGTTCAGGTTGAAAAGTTACAAGCAAAGAAAGTGTTCCCTGCTGCCTCTCCTGTGTTAAGGGAAACAGGATTTGTACCTTTTGTAAATTACTAGATAAATAACTATTTTATTCTTTACAGTACCAGTGGTTTCCCTATCTGAAACAACCTGAAACACTGACTTTGAATAGCTAATCCAGAGTATTAATAATAATTATAACACATCACAAAGATCACCTTAATCAGAGCTCCAGGGATTACAGAGAACAAGAGCTCTACATTGACCCATTAATCTCTTCTTGTTATGTTCTAAAATGGATAGATGTCCTTCTATATTAAACAGTGAAATATTTGTTGAGTCAGAAGAAACCAAAAATAGAAAAATATTATTGCTCAAGTTCCTGAGGATATGCTCCTGTGAACAGCTCTGGGAATTCCTCAAAATTTTGTCAGTTAAAACTGGGCAGTGGAGGCACCCCAAAACTGAAACACACACTCTGGTGAGTTGTGTCAAGAGACAACTCCAGCCCTGTTTAGCTGAACAGAAATTATATTTTTTTAGTTAAATACATTGACGAGAGAGTTTGAATGACATTTTGAAAACTAACTGTAAGAGCACATATTGCAATTGAGAAATCTAATGAGTATCTTTCATTAATAACTTTCAAAATGTTTTTGAGCCAACTAAAAGAACCAACCACATACACAATTGGTTTGATGATTTCCTTTCTGAAATTGGTTACAACTATATAATTAGTTTTTACCAACAGTGTGTTTAATTTCTATCTCTCATATTTTAAACCTTTGGGAAAATAAGAAGTCTAATACCAAACCCAGTAGTTACTGACCACCTGCAGCTATTCTACAAGCCAATAACAGCTGAGGAAATAAAAAAAGCAAAAAAGCACTGAATTAATATACTCCACTTTGATGCACATAGCCATGGCTTACTGTTTAAAAATAAAAAACTGAAAATGTTTAAAGCTGCTGTTCGACAGAAAATTATCTGCAAATTTCCAGGGAACAATACCATCTCAACTCCACGCCAAAGCCTCCCAGTAACATCCAGCCTTCTTTTCCTCTCCTTGATTTCACATGGAAGATTTTTTTTGATAGAGTGCATGTGTTGCCCTGCCAGTAACATCACCGTGAATGGTACTCAATTTATCTAAATTAGACATTATTTTCATGAAATAAGTTCAGTTTTATTTCTGAACATACACCCTATAGGAGGTATTAAATTCACCAGCTGTTCTTGAGAAACTGATTGTTTTGTATGGTCCTCCATAGTTTGTGTATATTCATATATGCTCATTCAAGCACAAGGCTATGCTTAAAATTATAATTACATTGTCAGTGTTCTGAGATCTTTCTGCTTTCGAGCTGTTTTGTGATCTTTTGTCTGCCCCAAGCCAAAGGGATCTCAAGGCAGCTACACAGATACCTCCAGACTCCTCACAAAGAGCACACCCAGCCTTCCTAAAACCCACCAGGTGATTCTGCAGAATGACACAAGAAAGACTGGGAGGTACTGGAGAGGCTTCACAGAAAGGAATGGAGCTGGGCCAGGGTCTGGAGCACAAATCTGATCAGGATGAGCTGAGGGGCCTGGGGGGGTTAGTCTGGAAAAAAGGAGGCTCAGAGGGGATATTCTCACTCTCTACAACTCCCTAATAAGAGGCTTTGAGAAAATGGCCTCAAGTGGCACCAAGGGAGTTTAGATTGGATATTAGGAAAATGTCCTCACCAAAAGGGCTGTTGTCAGGACCCAGGACATTCCTCTGGCTGCCCTGGGTGATTCCAGACCCTGGCAGGGGGCTCAGAGACCTTGGCACGGAGTCACAAACACCTGTGCCTTTGATTTTAACCCATGGAAACAATTACCAACTTTGTGTGAGGAGTTACAAGCCACAAGGGTTTGAGTAGAATGATAGTGAATTTGTCACAGGGTGGAAAAGTAGAATTTTGGGGATTTAGAATGGGGGTTCAGGAGGCAAGATGGAGAAATCTGGGCATGTCTTTCTTCTCCTTCTTCTTGTCCTCCATCTTCTGCTGGGATGGTGGCACTTCTGGATTGGTTTAGAGTAGAGACAGACTGTCTAACATAGGTGATGGGTATTGGAATATTATTCTAAATAAAGTACATGTAGTTCTTAGTATAAAAAGCCAACAGCACCCCAAGGGCAGGGACTGTGCCACAACCTGACCTGCTGGGCAGACCTCAGCAGGTCAGAGAAAGAATATAACAGATAAGAGAAAATAAACAGCCTTGAAAAGCAGAGCTGAGGAATCCTGACTTCTTCTTTGGTCATGGGGCTGGGAAAGAAAAAGACTTTCTAATAAGGGCTTGGAAAAAAGAGACTTTCTAATACCTTGGGGTCATCTCAACCACAGAAACCCGAGAGGCTGTCAGGTATTGGAACAGACAGTCCAGGGAAGTGGTGGGGCACCATCCGTGGAGTGATTGAAGTCATGTCAATGTGGCACCTGGGGATATGGTTTAGGGCTGGACTTAGAAGTGCTGGGTTAGAGGTTGGACTCAGTGATCTTGAAGGTCTTTTGCAATCTAAAGAATTCTATGGATGCCTCCAGAAAAGTATCAAAGAGCACAAAGGCACAACACAGTTCTAATTATTTGTCCTCTCAGTGTTTTGCAAAAAGCTTGATATGAACCATTAGAATTTCTGCTTTTACATGAAGCAGTGGGAGTCACAGAATATTCTGAGTTGCAAGGGACACACAAGGATCATTGAGCTCATGGCCCATATGGGATTAATGCCTCAACCTTGGCATTATGAGCACTGTGCCCTGACCAACTGAGCCAATGGTTGTCTTCCTTGAAAGAGCTCTGCAAAACTAAAATCTCTGATAGTATCACACAGGTCTGTTTCAACACACCCCAAAAACCCCTAAACCAAAACAACCATCACCACTCTCAAGCTGTATTAGTGTAAGCCCTGCACCACTTCAGAAACTGATCTGCTGCTAAAAACCGACACAAACCAAAGCTGAAATACTTGATAACAAAAAACTAGCTATAATATTGTGGGTTTGTTTACTATCTTCTTTTAAGGAATTTAAACCTTCCCTTCTTTCTTTTTGTAACTTGCTGATGTTTATGTTGAAATGCACAATTATGTATCTTTTATGTTTAAGTGCATTTCAGAGATAAACTTCTTTAAAAGTGAAGTTCAAAATATTTTCCTTTAATTGACTTTTGAACAGTATCCCAAATTACAGCAGCTATAATAATCACAAGCATCTATTACATATGCAATACTACAAAAAAAGAGATTTCCAATGTCTACCACTTGAAGTAAGATTCAGTCCTCCCCTCTTGTGTAATTTATCACATTCAGCAAAATATAAGGAAAAAAAATCACAAGTGGCATCCTAGAAGCAATCACAGACACATGCATATTAAAATGAAATATAGGGCTGGCCAGACTTTCATTAAACATCTTTTTTACAAGTCAAACTAAACATCTTTTTTACAAGTCAAACTAAAGAAAAATAACTTCTCCATAAATTCTAAATGATGCTTTACAACTACTGCCTTGGATTCTTTTTCATCTTGTTTTTTATTTTTTTAAGCTTAATGATAGCTGTTTTTTCTCCTACTGCAATTTCTCTCATCTTTTTGTGACACCTTTGACAGCTCATTTACAACTTCACCTACAATGAATCAGTAAGAATTTAAACCTTCTTTGGAAAAATCTTTCAAGTGCCAGTCTCCTGAATACTATGAAAGAGGAAAACAAAAAAAATGACTTCTAAACTGGTAATAAATAATTACAATTCCAGCCTGATACATGCTCGAGCCTCAAAGGACAGTAAATATTAGAAAACCAAACCAAAATATTATTCTTCCTGTTCTCAAACAACTTGCCAGGAGAAAAGGCAAGCTATGAGGACAAAAACTCCAAAACAAAGCCAATGTTTTTACCTAGGGAACTAAGGTGGCCAAATAAGGAATGAAGGAAACATTAAGGATTAGATATACATTAATACATATACATTACTGAGGCTGCAGAGCAACATCCTACAAAAGTCAACAAAGATTACACTCAACTAGGAATAACATATTCCTGAAATTAAAATAGCAGCCACAAACTCCTACTTGATTTTGTCAACCCCCCATTTTGATGAAGAGTTCATGTAGCTTAAGGTCTTCATTCATTACTGAGTGTTTCTAAGGTGTCCATGCAAACATATGAAAAACCTGTAATTTAAGCAGGTCGTCCCAGTAAGATTCACTTGTCTTCACACTGTTTTTCTTCCCTCCCAGATAAATTATTTCAAGACTATTTTTCTCCCCATTTATTCATGTAACATGTACCAAATATAATAAAACCAGAAAAAGCTTTAACATACAGTAAATGAGTACACATTATTTACAATCTTCCACTCAGAGCCTTTAGCTGAAATGCAAAGAAAAATCTAAATTTTAATTCAAATACATCTGAATACTAAGGCTTTTTTCCTAAACAAAATGGCTGGCTGTACATGCAGCATTTTAACAGGACAAAACAAATGAGACTGTTCTTTTCCTTATGAGAACTCAAAGGCAGCCTTACCAATTCACTTAGGAACAAGGAAATTAAAAATTATCATCATCACTATCACCTACAGTGAGTAATTTATCATTCTTGCTCTTCACTAGTATCATGTTCCAACAGTGAGCGGCTACAACAAATACAATTAGACAGCTGGCCACAGAAGTGGGAGATAATGTGCTTTTGATGGAGTTTATCCAAGCATGGAGATGGAATGTTTGTCATCCATGCAGCAGAGCTGCTGCGTTTTTATCACAGGGAAAAGAAACCCCTGGCAATTAAAACCCAGCAATTTTGTGTTTTAAAGATTAATAATCTGGATGTCACTGCAGAGAAGGCTACAGAAAAGTAAACAGATGAGAAGGATAAAACCCGCTTTGTAACATGGTAGTGCAGTATTTCCTTTACTCAGAAATCAGGCACTCAAGGTGGATTTAACTGTGGCACCCAAACCAGATTTCCAACTCTAGCTTAAAAAATTTAGTTTCTCACCTAAGGTTGGAACCAGAGATTTATATGGTAATACTTCCAGTTGGCTCCCAAGTGGAAGACCTGATATTAAGAAATGAAACTGCCCATCACTTAAGAAAATTTTAACAAGCAAAGATTTTTTTCCTTAGTCAGAATAATTTTCCCTAGTCAACTCAACTTCCTTTTTCCTCCTGAAGGTTTTAATACATCAGTCACGTCCTCTAGTTCATTATCCTTCTTTCTCCCCCTTCCTCCCTCCCACTTTTATACACATACCCTGCTCTTTGACAAAATCTCCTGGGAGCAATGAAGAGATACTGCCATTTTCCTCTCAGGGGATATTGTTATTCAGCTAGGAAAGATCAACCTTGATGGACTCCCAGGGGAAATGCTTGCAAACAAAAGAGAAAGTTTGTCAATTGATTTCTGTACTGAGGGCAATCACCATTATATTTTATCTCAAAAGCTCACACAGTGATCAACTCAGAATACAACTAATGGAGTATTTTTCTAGCAGTATCTACTAACTGATAGTAGCCAGATGTCTCATTAAAATCAACAGTGACAAACTCTAGCTCTTTATTAGGAAAATGCACTTCTGCAGGCTAATTGATGGGGTTTTTTCTGCTATTATCTTTGTAGGATCAAAATCAAGTCAACTTGCAATAAAAGTACTTTGGAACAATTTCATATAATGATTCCATGCAACTGTTTCACACTTTGAAAATCTTCAATCTTTGAAAGCTAAGATAATAATCTATAAAATTAATGCTACAAAATGCATCTTTGTGGCAAAGCGTGCGAGGAATGAAGAAAAAAATTAACAGAAGCAATATATTCTCAGAAAAAAGCATTAACTACCTCACCACCCTGTCTCAAAACTTCTAAAAGACTAACCAGCACATAAAAGATCATACTCAAAATGTTTCTTTTTGCTCAATAATTTTTTCTTTCTTATGTGTATTAGAATTTTTTTGGAAAGACTTATTTAATTTCTTCAACATCTGGAAGAAAAGTATTTAGAGCCTTAATAATTTTTTAAGGCTATGACTCAATGTATTCCAGGAGCATCTGAAATACACTCAAGATGCACCTACAGTAAGACATGAGATTCATCTCTTATGAGCATGACCTAATACTCTGCTAGGGGGTTTTTTGGTCAGATAGAAGTATGAGAGTAGTTTCAAATAGATGGAAGGACAAACAAATCAGATGTGTCAATGCTATGCTCTTAGGTTTGCGAGCTGCACAGCTTTTCTATTTTACACATGCTAACCACAAAGGCTGGGCATTCATGCCCTTAGTACATTTCATCCAAACCCAGAACACAGTCAGCTGAGGAAAAACTGAGGACAGATTGTAGAGGAACTTAACATTATTTTACATGGGCAGATAGTGATAGGGGAAGGGGGAGTGGTTTTAAACTAGAAGAGGAGAGATTTAGAGTTGGTATTAGGGGAAATTCTTACTGTGAAGATAGTGAGGCCCAGACCCAGGTTCCCCAGAGAAGCTGGGGATGCCCCAGCCCTGCAGGCTGGGTGGTGCTTGGAGCCACCTGATCCAAGGGGTGGGACCCCTTGGGCACGGCAGGGGGGTGGAACCAGGTGATCTTTAGGATCCCTTCCAAGTCAAAGCATTCTATGGTTTTGCCACAGAACCATGAGGTGCAGCCTCTCCTGCCTGAGGGATCCTGGGGCTGTTCCAAGCCGTGACTAAAGCAAGTGTGGTGATGAGTGGCTAAAAACCTGCAATTGTGGCTCTGACTCCTGTCAGCCTTTCCAGTGTCTTGTCCTGTTAGCAAAGACAAACAGGCTGATGGGAGGAAGAGTAGACTCTGATAAGGCTGTTACTTCTAGAGACGCCAGCTGAGAGTTTAGCTATTCAACTATTATGTTGCACACCCCAACCAGAAGAGCCCACAGCCCTTTTCTCTAACTACTTGCTAAATTACTCCCCATCAGTGAAAAGCTTCTGCAAAGCCAAGTTCAGCAAGAGCAGTTTGCACTCCATGCTGCTGACACACCTGTGCAGCAATGCCTGCCTCACACTGCTCTGCATGCACACAGTGCATGGCAGGGAGCATGGAAACCCACCCACACAGCCAGGGACACTGCAAACCATCAGCTGCTCTGCAGGAGGATCCCCAGAACAAATAACAGAACCCTACATAACATGTACCCTAAATTTTTTTTGGTCATCTTTTAATGACAAAAAGATGTCTGGAAAGATGTCTTTAAAAAAGTGTTAGAAGATGTCTCAGTAGATGTCTCAGTAGATGCATCAGAAGATGTCTAAAAGGATATCTAAAAGGATGTCTTAAAAGAGGTCTAAAAAGATGTTTGATACAGACTTCCATTTAATAAACCCGAAAATGTTACTGTGTATTCACCTCATTTGGCGATAAGTGACAAGCAAATATGAAGTATTAGTACACACCTACTAATTAAAAATTATAATGATTTGCCTGGTTTCTAAGGACACATTATTCAACAGAGACAGCCCTAGTTCTGATGGTAACACTGCTCTGCTTCAGCAATGTTGATGGCAACATCAGATAAGACAACCAAATCTGCTTCCACACTTGCATGGCTGAGGAAAAGCTGCTTTGAAATGAAATACAAGCATATAAAGATGGATTTCCAAATTGCTATTTTTGTGAAGTATTTTTTTGTAAATAAAGCAAAGATATTTTAGAATGCTCATATTTTAAAAAAACCCTGAAAAATCCTAAGAGAGAAGTACCAAACCCTAGAATTTTGGGAAATGTAGGCAACTTTCACTTTTTGTGCAGAAAATGAAAAACCAGTAGAACAACAAAACATATGCAAACAAGAAAAACATCAAATATTATTTTTAAAGAACAAATTGCAATCTTAAAGCATCTTCTCAAAAATTTCGACATAAATAATGGACTTTTATTGTTCATTTACTGCAAGGTTAGGCAGGCTGATATGATGGATGAACTGTCAACCTTCAACTAAACTTCTACAATCCATCATAGAAACTGTGGAATTTTCACTCAAAGTGTCAATAAACCTAAATGATGAAGTGCAAAACACTTTACAGCATTCTGATCATTTTTTAGAACCTGCATTTGCTGCAAAATTTCAGAAACACTGCTCTTACCCCACTTCCTTCCCCTTCTTCTTGGAAGCCATAAAATGCAGGTATACATCTTGATTTATATGCCAATGATGCCACAGAATCACAGAACAGAAATGAAGTTTTTGTAAGAGCTTAGTGCTGGGGAAAACAATGTTTATGAAATAAGCTATTTTACTTTACCCAAACATCAGAAAGATGACCAAAATTTTGTAAAGATTCCTGTTTAATCAGTTATTCAAATATGGCCAAATTAAGAAAATTAAACCAGGGCTGCAGTGGAGCTTGATCTCAAATCAAACCTGACTCTGCCCTGAGGCAACTAGATTTATCCTATGATACCTTGAAACAGGAGGGGTTCCATTTGTATGCACAGTAAAATATACACACTTACATTTAATAAACCCCAAAATGTTACTGTGTATTCACCTAATTTGGTGATAACTGACAAGTAAATATGAAGTATTTGTACTCACCTACTAAATAAAAATGATAATGATTTAAACTATATACATGGGAAAATGTCACTTTTTTTCAACAAACTCTTATGCAGACTACTACTCTGCAAAAACGTTGGCAAATGCAGCAGCATGACCTAACATCCAAACCAGGAATTACATTGTCTGATGCAGGCATCCAAGATTTTGTCATCACCCTAAGCAGTTCATATTATACAGAAACATATTTTTTGTGTCCATGTCAGAGAAAGCATGCAGCTCCTCTTTGTATACTCATGCAAAATCCCAATAAACCAGCTGTAGCAGAATTATCTCAATATATTAGAAGTAAGCTAAAAATTACCCCTTAACACTTGATTTTGTGATGTGACTTAAGTACGAAACTCCCAGAAGTTTCACAGTACCCCAGAGGGCAAAAATTTCAGTTTCTACTACTGATTTCAGAGTGTAATGCTCTTTTGTCAAATTTGATGGTATTTTAATAAATGATTAGAAAGCATTTAGAATTTGTATTGCATATAAAAGCAAATTACTGACATTGCTGTAAAAATTAGGCTGTCTTTGCTTATAATGTAATGTTTGAAAGCTCAATGCTTATTTAGGCAAGCTAACATCAGACTTTCTTGTATTTCAAAAGATGGGCTAGAGAACAAAACAGAAATATCCCAGTGCTCCTTACCCTTCCCTTTCCTCACCTACCTGCATTGCCCCATAACACCATTACTGGAGCTTTACATTCATCTCTCTTTACAGAAAGAGCTCATCTGACACCTCTGTACTGCAGAAATGAATGTTTCAAGGCAAGGACTGATGATAAATGAAGGATAATTAATGGATTGTCTCTTAGTCCAATGCAATACCAGCCATCTATGAAGAAACTGAAATTGTCTTACCGTACACTGTGTGCTCATTGTAATGCTCAGGGTGAAATCTGAAGAGAATTCCAAGTCTGGAATGGATGCAGTATTGCAGTCAATATGCTGTCAGAAAGGATAATAAAATTCTGTCAGTAAAGGTGAGGAATGGCAATTAAGATCTCCCTTTAGACTAAGGTTGTTCAGTTGTTCTCTTTTATAAGGCAATACTATTTCATGTTTCCAAAAAACGGGAAGAGACTAAAAATTACCTAATCCCATGTGACAAAACATCTGAAACTCCTCTTCCTCACACACCCAAATAAACAAGACACTTTGAGTAGTGGTGGTATGGAACTACACATAGCAGCTCATTCCGTTCAGGGAAGTCCCTTCTTGACAGGAGCTGAGCCTTGTGGAGAGTAAGCAGCTTTCAGAGGCATCTTGACCTGTTTTACCCCTTGTTCATGTAGTCACATGGTAAACTACAGCATCAAACTGCTGTGGGTTAAAACCAAGGGGTTTTGATTTACCAGATTGGTTTTGTATCCATCTCAGAAGATCTGAGGTTGAAAAAGACCTTTGGAGAATGCCCTTTGCAGTCTTTCACTGGACTCACTCCAGCACAGTCATCTCACTCCTGCCCTGGGTAGGGAACCTGAGAGTGGACAGGGCACTCCAGGATTCATCTCCCTGGGGTACAGCCAAATCCCTGGGGTGCAAGAGAAGATGCATCTCTCTTGAGCTGCTGGTGATAAGTCTTCTTCCTAATGGAGCCTAGGAGGCTGCTGGCTGCCTCTGCCACAAGGGTGTGTTTTACTGGCTCATGGTCAGCTTGGTGTCAACCAGAACCCCCAAATTGCTCTCTGCAAAGCTGCTTTCCAGCCAGGAGGACCCCAGCCTCTGTGGGTACATGGGGGTATTCTTCCCCCGACTCTGCAGGATTTCTGCAGCCAGCTCTGGAGTCATCAGCACAAGAGGGACATGGAGCTGCTGGAGTGAGTCCAGAAGAGGCCACCAAGGTAATGCAGCACCTCTCCTGTCAGGAAGGGATGAGAGAATTGGGATTGGCCAGCCTGGAAAAGAGAAGGCTTTGGGGTGACCTAACTGTGGCCTCCAGTACCTGAACAGAGCCTGCAGGAAAGATGGAGAGAGACTTTTCAAAGAGCATGGAGTGACAGGGGAAGGGGGAATGGATCCAAACTAAAAGACAGCAGGTTTAGATTTGATATTAGGAAGAAATTCTTTTCTGTAGGGTGGTGAAACCCTGGCACAGGCTGTCCAGGGGAGCTGCAGCTACCCCATCCCTGGAATTGTTCAAGGCTGGATTGGATGGAGGCCTGAGCAACCTGGGGTAGTGGAAGGTGTCCCTGCCCACAGCAGGGAGCTGGGACTGGATGATCTTTAACCCAAAGCCTTCTATGAATTTTCATGCTGCCTTGTCTTTCTTTAGGGAATGTTCTGCTTCTTGAAAAGTTACATTATGAACTATATAGAATAAGCAGCACTTGATGTGAGCAAACGCACCAAAGCACCTTCTGTAATAATCATAATGATGAATGGGAACATTTTTAAACTTTCCCTACAAAATATAATCCATTTGTTCTGTGGGATAGCTATTGATTAAAACAATTTATCTATAATGCCACTGTTCCTCAACTCATTAATTTTACTATTTTGCACTGTAACTCCAGCAAACAAGCACATGCATTGATTTTAAGTTACTTTAAAAATCATGAGGGCTAAATGAGAACAAATGAACATAAAGCCATTCAGCACAACAGTTATGCTACATGCTGCACAATGACAAAGTTTGATAAGCCCCTACATCTGAGCTGGACAGCGACTGTACATGACAGCATGGATTAGAAAGGGATATGCATGCACTGGTATCAGTAGAGCATTGCCAAAGTAAATTTGGCTTTGGGTAGAAGAAATCATAGAACAGAACAGTCAAAATATGGGAAAATTGCCTTACTAAAAAGCTCAAAAATTGGTAAAAAAAGCAATTAATACAAACCTTCCAGTCTTAGCAGCAAGAACCTTACTGCACTTTTATAATTTTGAAGATGCCAAAGTTTGTGTGTGCCATGAGAATTTTAGCCCCTCCTCCATAAACCAAGGAAAATTCTCATCTGCCTCCTAAGCATTAAGTAATATGCTTAATGACAATATACCTTAATGACACTGGCTGTAGATATCAGTGTGTTTGGATCCAGCACCTCCACAACAGCTTCTGGAATGACAGCTTTCTTCATACAAGACATGTCAAAGCCGTACACATCTTCCCAGAAAAGCAGCTTGTCCACATGTTTATTCATATCCCCAACAGCTACCAGACTGATGGTGCACAAGTCAGGATAAACTGTAACAACACAAACAGAGTAGTGAAATTTTATTTTACACACACAGAGGAATTTTTATTCCTTTGTCTAAAAGTGGTAACATCTCAAAAGAATAAAAAAAGAACTTTTTTTAGCTCTTGGACAAGACACTTTTTCTGGTACTTTACTTTCTAGGGTCCCATTTGTCCACAGAAGAGACTACACACAAAAATTTAATTTTCACACACTAGTCTGGTACTTCCTATTCATAACAAAATATCTTTGTAGTTGAATCTACTACCAGGAAATGACTGGAAACTTGATATCTGAAGAAAATAATTTGGCACAGCCTATTCTGGTTTCTATACAGAGACTAACCTAAAATATATTCCACAACAGTAGACAGACACTCAAACAGAAATTCAGGCAAGGGCTTTGTAATAACAGGAAACCTCTGTGAAAAGACCTTATTTTCAGAAAAAAGCATATTCTTACTCAAGAGTTTTATTGCTGTTTGCTATCAGCTCTGGCTGATTCTTACCTTATAACGTAAAAAATTATTTCTGTGTACTGGAAATAACCACTTTTGTGTCTGCATCTGAACAGTTGGAAGTGGCCCAACAGACAGAAGAGAACCTCATGGATTCCCTCCCTCCCACTTTCAGGATAAAGCTATCATTTTACACTATTTTCACATTTGTGCTTTTCCTTCTCCCAAGAACATCTTCAGAACAAGTAACTATTTACAGCTTTTACAAATAGTAGTGGAAGACTGACATTTGCCTTTTTAACAGCTGCCAACAAAGTCAGTCCATCTCTTGGCATTCTCACCTGACTGGAAAACCCACAAAGAACAGCTGCTATGTACATGGCTGTCTATAACCCTAACAAATAGTAAAAGAAGCTCAATTTCTATTTAGCTAGGTTTCTTTTCACAAAGAAATTCCCATGTTTTGTTCTTCAGAGTTTTAAAGCCTCTAAAGTCATATACATTGAATTCTTAACCTGATTTCAGGAAAAAAGTCAACTAAAACACCCTACTTAATTTAATTTTATTTTATATTAATACATGAAAGGGGTAGTGTTAATACAACTGAAGCCAAGTGTCTCTCTTCCTCCCCAGAATCTGGTGAACTGTAAAATTAATTTTGTCTTCAGCTCTGCTTGAAATTACAGTTTATCAAAATGAATAAATCATTGGTATAGCATGGTAGGTCAAAAAAGCAGTATTTTCTACCTTGCAAAAGACTGAAGACAGAGGCAGCAAATTGAAATTAGACCTTTCATACAGTGAGCACAGTTTTAGGCCAAAGGAAATATTCTTATAAATAAATAGTGATTGTAAAGAATAACCTTCTCTAAAGAAGTTTTTTATTGTTCTATGAAGACATTAAGGTGAGTACACTGCCATTTTTCTCACTTGCTGACTATTACAAGCAGAATAAATAAGTATCAGCAAGCAGAAATTGGAATCCAATTGGTAAACTATCATCACCCCTACTTTGCAGCTGAGGAAATGGGAGCAGAAGGTGTCTCCAGGAACAGCCTACAACTCACTCAGCAGTACAAAGACAGTTTGATAAGAATCCTAACAGGAAGACAGTTAAACTGCCCTGTCCAAAACAAATCACTTGGTTCCAGCACAGCTGACAGCTGTCACACAAGCACAAAACATCACCATCTGTGGTGGTGGGAGGATCTGCAGGCAGTTTCTGGAGCCACCACTGAGTGAAGACTGCTTCTGCAAGCTTTCCCACTGCTGTTTAACAGTGTCTATGGACAACACTGGGCTTTGCCTCACAGCATTCACACCTTCAACAGCAACCACTGATGGTCCAAAAATGAAAAGACAGTGTGATACAAACAACAAAAAGCAAGGGCTAAGAGCCTTTGGGGGATTATTTTTTAGGGGAATGGGTTTCATGGGATGCAATGGCACAGTGAAAAGAGAGATGAAAAGACTGACAGTCCCTGGTTACAGAACACACAGGAGCATTTCAGTTCCACTGGAAATGAAAATTAAACCCACAACAATATGTGATTAACTATTTTATAAAATTTCTTCCTCTGACTAGCCCTAATTTCTGGGACATTTTGTAAACCAAAGAGAAATTTAATCACCTCTATCAAGCATAAAATATTTGAACTGGATCATAATCAGTTTTTATTAAATCTTTGTTCTTACAGCAAATCCTTAAATCAGCAGTGGAACTCATGATCAATTACACAATGTGCTTATGAACAAGGGAAAAGGTAAACACAAAATGCTCCAATTTAATTTGCATTTTCACTATTAATAGCAGCAAAAGTAGACAATGTCTATTCAGACTTCACAAAAAGAAATCTGTGTTCCACCAACAGGGCTCAGGCAGAAGACTACAGAGATTCATTAATTTACAGACCTACCCATGTCTATACAATGTACTGAGATTTGACTGAAAATGTAAGCAATGCTATCTGAATCATCTGAAGACTGTGGAGTTTTGTACATATTTAAAAGCACCTGCGTAAAACTGCATTTGCCATTTCCCCATTGCCCTTGATTTCCCTGGAAATCCTCTGCTCTTTCTGTAACACTTTCCTGTGCAATCCTGACAGACTTGTCATTTTTTCCCCATTAAGCCTATAATTCAGTAATTATTCCTTCTCACAGGTGAAATGAGCAAAATGCTGATTGGCCAGGAGCATGCACTCCTCTGAGCTCTCCCAGATTCATGGCTTTGACCATCTGTGTCCTTCTCGACTCGGTGCCCACGAGCCATCCGTCACCAGAACAGCTCACGTGCTGGGGAGAGCGGGATGGGAAACCCTTCAGCCCTCACAATGCCTCACAAACTGCAGGATGCTGGAGGGAGAGACAGCAATCCTCCAGATACACAGCAATGACTCCACGTGAATGCAATCATCATTTTGATGTGAAGGAGCATTGTGTTTTGGATGTATTATGCTTTGAATGACACCTTCCTTACCTTTGTCACCCCTCAACAATGCAAACTGGACTCAAGTGTGTGAAAAAAATCTCTACCTGAGCAACAGCTCTAAAGAACAAACAGATGGGCCCTGGGCAGCAAAAATGTTATGTTCCCAAACAAAGCTATTCTATACTGTACACATTACCCTAGACAGTTTGGCACAATCCACTCCAGCATGCCAATAGGCTGAGCTGAAGTAATGATGATATGACTGAACGAACACATATCTGGAAATTTGGATTCTATTCCCGGCTCAGTCACTGAAAGATCTGGTCAAATTGCAGCTGCTGCTATTGCTTTTTTCAGCTTTCAAACATTTTCTGTAATAATGATCTTGGGCTCAATAGTACCAAGTGGCTTTAGACAAAATTAAGCAGATTCAGGAGTTTCTCTGGGAAGGCTTCACCTCAGAGTGAACTCTTAGTTCTGGCTCATCTGGATTTGGATGTGCAATTCAGCTGTGCTGCAGGAGAGTCTGTGCTGCTGAGCAGCCTTCTCATGGACCCAGGGGACCCAGCCTTTCACCTGCTGGACAAGCTGGCAGAGGAACAGCAACTGCAAGTACCCTAAAGAAACTGTTGACAGAACTGAAAATCCCATCAGTGCCTGCACAACACTCTATGCTTTGTCATGAATGAAAGAAGGGCCCAAGACCATTGTCAGACCCCAAAGGATGAGTGTACTGCAGAACCAGGACACACCATCTCCCAAAGGAATCTCTGGGAGTTACAAACCAAGAGCAAACTGACCAACAATACAGTTTAAACAGAAGTCAGAAATTTCTGGCCTTTTTCAGAAGGCTTTGGAAGTAGTAGCTAAACATAAAATGTTTGCTTATAATTTTAGGGAATGTCCCTGGATTTAATTGTATTGCAGTGTAAAATTATCAGCACATATCTACACAGAGTACACACCTATGTTCCTGATGTGGCTGGACTATTCTGCATTACTGTAAACAAAAAAAGCTCTTATTCTGTCACATTGCTCAAGTGGCTACTAAATATTCTAAGACATAGCTTGCTTGTATATTCAGCTTTGTGAACAAATGCATAAAGCCCATTCTTCCTGCAGCAGTCAGTAGTATACAAGAACTCACTGCAACCAGAGGGAAGCACTGCAGCAAGCACTGTGACACAGTCATTAATCCAATCACTAGGTCAGTGTAGTGAAACTGTGTGCATGGTTAGCACAAAAGGGGAAAAAAACCTCAGACTGATGACTACAACTGAAAAGGTCAATATGAAATACAATACTGACAAAGGAATTAAGCACATGCAGAACTCATGCACAAAACTGCACCACATGGGGAATAAACACTCACAGGCATTTAAACACTGCTTAAGATAACAATATCTAAGCTACTTATATGTGTAAAAGAAACAAACACTTTTGTTTTGTCACAACCTTACCCTCAAGCCATAAAAATAAAGACCATATTATCACCAGAATAAACATGCTGAACTGAAACAGTGTAATTCCATTTGTTACTTCATGTTTGATAATATGTCCTCCCTACAGGAAAACACCCTATGCACTTTCCCTCAAATCCACAGTAGCTTGCTCAAACAGCATCACATCTTACAAGATAAAACTTATTTTCCTGTGTTCATATTTATGCAGAAACTCGGATTTCAGGGGGGAAAATAAATACCCACATGTGTGGGAAGAAATAGGGAGGAAAAATTTAGTCTGTACTTAAGAAAAAATAGCCCCCTCTATTCTTAAAAACACCATTAACTTGAGACCTTGGTACCCCATCCAATGTTCTCCTATTGCCGATACAGTAAATTAATGTCTTGAAGCTCCTACTAATGGAAACATTTTTCACTGAGACTGGCAACTTTCTCATCCATGCATAGCTTATTCTAAGTCTCTGAGTTCATTTAGCTTCCCCCAGAGCTAAATTTATTAAAAGAACTGAGCACCAACCTGAGCCTCCCTCTGCCAGGTACTTGTCCTTTGCATAGATGACAGAATCCAGCATTGACTCAAAGAGAAGGAAATAACCCTGTTTACAGAAAAGGGAAAGAATTTAGAAATCATTGTGTTTCTTATACTTAGTCATTCTACAGAGAGGCTTTATCAACACAGTTTAAGAACATCATAAACCCATACACCCAGAGAGTTTTACAACAATAAGACTGTCACTTCAAAACTTGTTATATAAAGTATCATCTTTAATTTCCCAAACTGCAAGTATGTAGCACACAGAGAAAATAAATACACCATCTACACCAACAATTACCCAACAAGAGTCCTACAACAACAAAAGACATTGAATTCAACTCAAAGTAAGTGAAAAGCTGCATGTATTGATTTTTTAGTAATAACTGTGAGGTTCCAAGAAAAATAAAACTAAAAAAAAAAAAGCCCTACTCCTTCAGATCTGCAAGTAACACTGAAACTACTGTCAGAGAAAGGTCAAATGAAATGCATCTTTGCTTCTCCTTATTTGCAACCTCATGGTGCCCTGTATCACCCCCAGCGGTGCTCACTAAGAGAGGTGGAAATAAATCATGTACCAAACATTGGTTCTCTGGGCGTTCTACATCATCTAGCAGCACCCAGACTTGCAAAATTTCCAGGATAAAAATGGTAACAACTAGATCTGCACAGGGCTTTTTTGTGTTGGAATTAATTTTATGGCATAGGATACTGCTATTGAAACAGGGAAACATTCCGTATTTGAATATTTGAGATGCTAAAAAACTCAAATAGAAGAAGTATCAAACAAAATTAGCATTTTATAAAGAACATCCCCTTTCTCAACTACTTCTAAACAAACTGCACATTTATGAGATATACAGCCCTTTGTTTTCCCATTGATATACTGATTTTATACCCTTCCTGTCCTCCATGTTTGAGCATCATTGTTACTCAATACTGTAACATATTTCATCTACATCCTCACAACACCAAATCAATTAAGACAAACACCAACAAAGGTTTTGAATTTCCATTTAGCAACCTCATTTTCATTTTACTTAAAACACAGCTTAGCCACATGGCTTGATTTAGTTGGCAAGAACAAAATGGACAACTGAAGTCCACACTTTGGACCTGCAGTCCTACAAGCCCAGGCAGCAGTAATTTACCAAAGAAAAGCTAGGAAGCTGCAGCAGAGAAGTTTCAGATTGGATGTCAGGAAAAATTTCTTCACTGAAATGGTTATCAAGCACTGGACCAGGCTTGCCCAGGACAGCCCTGGAGGGATCTAAAAGTCATGTGAATGTGACACCTGGGGACATGGTTTAGTGCTGGACTTTGAAGTGCTGGGTTGGACTCAGTGATCTTTAAAAAATGCTTAAACTTCAGAATTGCTTATAAGTGCCATTTTCTGCAGCCTTCAGAACAAAAAACCAAAACTGAAAACCCCAGAAACTTGAAGCATTACATATTTGCAATCAAAGAGAACACAATATGAAAATAATGACCATGTCATTTTCTCAATCTGTTTCTTCTGGTAATACTGCTTCACTGAAAATTTTTCTTCCCAATCTTGTCTGTTCTTCTACTTTACTGCCCAACTTCTGTACATCCTTAGAATAAGTCCCAGAAGCAAGACTACTGCTTTGTGAGCAATTGTTGTTAGTAAGCTTTGCTGAACAGCTGAAAAGGCCTGGAGCTCCAGTTGCATCAGGCAGGAATAATGTGATGCCCACAGCAAGCCAAAACCACAGCTTTCTTTTTTATACAGTTAAAAATAGAATATGTTTAGTTCACAAAAAGTATTTTTAGACACCTTTAACTGAAGATGAGCTGTTTTCATAGTATTTTGAAGGTAACCTCTAGGACAACTTGAAGACTGGTCACTACCAAGAGTCAGTAATTCACAAAATGACATCTTCATGGATTAGGTCTTCTTTCTGCCCACTACCTATGCCTGCCAGCCTGTGCAAGGAGGACAGCTGGAAAACACTCTCAGGAGACATACAGAGAAATTCTCACCATTCTTTCCCTGACCTTTTCACTCTGGCACTCCTGGTTCTCCCCCCACTCCCAGTTTTCTCTCTCCCCCATTCATTATAGCATTCCTGTAAGTTACATAAACCATCAATGTTTACGTAATTTACTACTTACACCAAAACATTTTGCTCAGTGTGCTGTGATCATCTGTAGTGTAAGTTAGAATGCAATTTCACAGCCTGCTGCCCCACCTGTAGGGGAGCTTTCTGGAAAGAGAATGACACCTGACATTTTATCCTGGGATGCTGTGGGGAACTCTTACTTCACCCCCAAAAATGGTCAAGGGTTTATTTTTCTTAAGCATGTAGTGGCATCCTCAAAATCAATCACTGCAAAGAGATCTCTATGATACAAATCTGTGAGCTGCATATTATTAATACAATCTTGATAGTGGCTAAACTAAGACACATAAAAGGTGACTCTCTTAAAGACAACCCAAATGTACAGAACACCTTAAACTTAATGTTGTCCCATGACATGTTTTGTACTTAAGAGCTGGCCATTTCCTTCTCAAAAGGAACATAAACTCCTTATTTTTTGTATTTGCAAAGCTGAAAAGAAATGTTCTCCAGCTACCAACAAAGGCCCATATAAACAGATGTGGACAGGAACTGAAATGCAGCACTGTGAGTAACTCTGTTCAAGCACACTGCTCTGCCCTGCCTCATGTCAGCCCAAGGAGACACCCACTGAGCCCCTCGAATCCATTAGGAATGTGAATTTTGCTACATTTCTTTTATATCCTTTGTATCTGTATTCTGTATTCCTAACAGAATTATAAAAGGCTCCCGGATCTTTGATGCCTTCATATCTTGCAATTTCCCTAATATTCAAATATACTACAGCACTGTCTTATTCATTTTCACTTTAATTCAAAGCTACATAAAAATATTTTACGAACTGATCAAAATGTAAGTATTCAAGTTCTTTTAGCTTTAGTGTTTCAGTATTTACATGATAATCTTCATAGAGAAAAAGAGTTTAAATTCTTTAAAAGCATCAAAAAGTGGATTAGCATGTTTACAAACAGCAAGAATCAGCAGAATTGCTGCTGCAGCTGAAAAAACCTGTGTAAAGATAGAATTTGGAATCATTGGTTAACTACTTGAATAAGCATTTAGTTTCCCCTCCACCTGCTATCAAAGATGCATTTTATTATTTTCTATAACATTACTGAACGTGGTCTGGTTCTCCAGATTCAGTAAGGCCCAATCCTGAACATTTAATGACATGAAAAACAGCTATCAAATCACAGGCCCAGAGAGTCAACTTAACCTTTTTTAATCCCCAGTGGTATAAAAAAAAGTGCATTATTGTCTTAAATTGAAGTTTTCAACTACAAGATTTCCACTGGCCTACACAGTAAAGACGGTACAGAAGGTATACAACACAGATGAGACAACAGATTCTGATCTCTAACACAAAATTTAGTCTGGCATTAACAAATGCACAAAATTGATGTGGCCCACTCTATGCCATGAAAAAATATTTATTTGACAAAATTCCCTCCAAACCTGCAGCACACTTAAATGACAAGCAGCAGCCACACATAAACACTTCAGCATCCTCTGCTGCAGCACCATCCCCCACATGCTGTTTGCCCTCATGCTGATCTCTCATGTACATTTTAATTTAAAAAAAAAGAGGAAGAAATTCATTACTGACAGAGCAAGCTCACAAATATCAGTATCACAGCTTGACTTTGTCATTCTGCACACCCTGTTGTTTCCTTAAAACATTAAAAGTAAGAACACCAAATGGGAAGATGTGAAGAGCAGAAATGTGATCCCCATTACTTGTGTTGACAAAAAAAAATCATGCAAGGAAATAACTGTGTATCTCTCACAGAAATAGGGGAAAGGAGCAAGGAGAGAGAAGATGGTTTCCAGTGTTTCAGACATGCTCACTTCCTTGTCTTTTCCCTAGATCTTGAATGCCTCTGCTCACAGCCCATCCTCATGTATTTTCAAAATTACTTTTAAAAAAAGAGAAAGAAACACAAAGAAAGAGAAGAAAAAGGAAAAAAGAAAATATTAGCTATCTGACCAAAGACATGATTAAAAGACAAGTACTGGGTTGTATCCTAAGTGTATTTTAATCTGACAGTCCATCTCTTTCCCAGTTTTATCTTGTGTAACTCTGCTGCATATTCAGTACCATAAAGCACTGCATTTAAAAAACCCAATTTATGAGTCCATGCTGTACATTAACATTCTATTGGAGACAACCATCTCAGGCAACTGTCCCTCATAGCAAAGCCCCTTTACAAACAAGAAATGCAGATATTTTCAAGTGAATAAACCTTTAGCTTTATAGTTTTAGCTGGAGAAAGGAAGCAAAAACAATACTGATGGCAAGAAAAATCTGCACACAAATGCAGCTGTGCAAGAACATTCCAGAAAAACATTGCATACATTTTGTTTTTTTCTGCACTCATCTTTTCAATAAGCAGCCTATGAAGTTTACAATTACTTTACCTAAGTATGGGAGCAATAATTCAGTCACTTTTGTATGTCATATTTTCCTGCCCAGGAATACATGTAAGTCTACACCCTGAATAAGAAGTAAGGGATTTATCTGTAGGTGACTTATGATACAAGCAGACAAATAACAAAATATGAGAGCCTGGTATACAAGTCTTTAGTTACACAAATTAAGGTTTTTAAAGGTTTCACATATCAGAGCTCTAGGCAGGCAGGCAGGCAGGATGATGTGTTGGGAAGAATAAAAGCTTGACAAGAAAATCTCACAGATATGGATGCTTGGCAGAAAGATTTTTGAATGTAGAGTCTGATGAAGGAATAGAGATGGAAGCAAGTTTTGCTATAGAAGAAAAGAATTGCTGAGCCAGTCTTACTGGATAACCAAGGAGGCAAAGGGTGTGTTAGTTAGAAGGAGTTTTTATGGCTTAGAGCAAAGGATAAACCCAACTAAAACAAGATGTTTTTACCAAGCAGAAAGATAGCACAGGCAAACAAGTCAGCAAATGCTGCAAGTAGAAAAAAGATCTCAGAATTTTCCACTGCAAGAAAACTGAAAAACAACTTCTAGCTGAAACTGTAATGTACTAACTGTTAGTGATTGGAGAATAGTGACATGATATGGTAATTATAGCAGTTATGATAGGCTATAGATAAAAGTTAAGGTATAGATTGGTTCTTCTGTATTAAGATGCTCAGCAAAGAAAAGTATATAATGCATTGTAACCAAAAGAAAAGTATATAATGCAATGTGACCTAAGCTAAGGGTGCAGCTGGAGCTCACAGCTGTAGGCACAGCTCTGTCACCCATGACCCTGGACTGCTGTAACTCTTGGATACAATAAATTGCATTTTGGAGAGCCCCTGGAATCCCACATCCCTCATTCAGGCTCTTACAATGATGCATCAGAAGCTGCAGCCCTGCTACAAACCATCAAACAGTCCTGGACATGGAAACCTCCACAAAAACAAGGTCAGCAGTGGTATTTTATATAAAATCCACCCATTCTCCAAGAACTGACAGATTTTCTCCTTAGAGAATCTGTTTGGTTATTGGCACAGACTACTCCCTGGCCATTCTTGTACTCTTTCTCAAGGCAATGTGGTTCACTGGGTGAAGTGGCCCTTCAGCCACTGCTCTCCCTTGTGCTCCTGGCTCACAGCACACAAGAAGTCCTTTGGGTCAGGCTGCAGACTCCACTGAAGTTTTGCTAAAAGCAGTGTCTCTGCAGTGAAAGCCTGAACAGCTTTATCTGGGCCTCTGAAGTCCAAGGAGCCCTCAATCTTCAGCAACCTGCCTTTGGGACACCAAGAGAACACCTCACAGCTCTTCACACCTCCCACTGCCTTCCTCTGTGTTTTACACCCTGGGTTGAATTGTCACAGTCAATTTTACACAGTCACAGAAATGCCCTGGTCTGATGTTGACATTGTCAAACACACAAACTTCAGATGTCACAAGCTGAATTTAGAATGTTACAAATGTTCACTGCTAATTTCTTTCACAGGCTTAAATAAAACCACTGAAGGTACAGCTGCTCTTCATTCAGCCCCTAAACCTGGAACACGAAAAAAACATATCCAGAGGAATTTAAACTGGGCAACTATTATTTTGGAAGATGGTAAGTAAGCATTTGAAATACAAATTTCTACAAAGACGCACATGCACTCACATACACCTGCCCACTGTGTAATATTTAAGATACTTCTCCCATTTTTCCATAATTTAAGGGAACAAATTTATAAATTGTTAAAGAGAGGGAATAAGAGAAGCAGTTTGTGGCAGTCATAGGTCACTTCTGCAATTAAGTAAATGATCATTAGAAACCATCACACTGAGATGCTCATAATGCAATGCTGTATCTTTTACAAGACACTGCTCTATGTGACAGCTTTTTCAGAAAGCCTAATCTAAAAACAATCCTGAGAGAATGCAGTATTTTTCCTCTCTCCTGCCTCATACTTGTTTTTAATTTTCTGATGTTCCAGACACAGCTCTACCAAAAAAAAAGCTTATTGTGTACTGGTCTTAAGTAGCATTCTGTATCAAGCAAAACAAAGCTACGGCTCCACCAAAGGTTTGATATTCACTAATCTAAAAGCAGTTTGCTTTCTAAACAGAAACAGCAACTTTCCATATTTTTGTTACAAAGAAAAGCATGAGAATTCTCCTGCCAGTCCATACAGATTCTCTGCATAAAGACGCAAAATCTGACATATACTGAATTCTTTTTCACTCTCATGCTCACATATTAAGAACTGATTTCACACTATATAATGTAGGGAAGGAAATGAAAAAATAAATTCACACAAGAAAGCCAGACAAAGAAAAATCTTCATCTGCATTAGACAACATAATGTTCCTTTCTGGACAGTGTTGGAACATTGTGTACCCTGTCCAGCTATCAATCTTACTTCCACAGCATCGTCCTCTTTATCTCTGTCATGCAGTAACCTATAAAAATCCTAACACTCCGAAATATTTACAATACCTAATTAACTGAAGTGCACATGGCTATGTAATTTTGACATAAAAAAGGTAAATTAGCACACAAAAGAAAAATATCCAACATTCAATACTTTGTTTCTTACAAGAGCTGAGTCCTGAAATCCTTTAGTTCATCTTAGAGACACTGATTTACAACATGACTTCAGCTCACCTGTCCAGGTTCCCTTTCAAACCAAATCTTGGGCTCCAGAAGGAGAAATGGGATTTTGGGAACATTAATCTTGGTGCACATATTAGGCAGCTGATCAGAAGTTTCTCTGAAAAAACTATAATTACATTTCTAGTGAAGCCACCATACTGTCAGAAATCACCAACCATAATGTGCTATTTTTAAATCACTGGTTTAAGCCAATGGCTTAAACTATCCTTGAAACTAGTGACCTCAACACTAAATTAAGCTCATGCTTCAAATAACATCCATCACAGTGGAGGAAAAACCTGTAGATTTCTAATTTCTAGTTCCCTGACACATGCAATATTAAACAAATATATACAAAAAAGGCAAGCCAATTTATTTGCATCTTTCCCTGAAAAACAGGTCGATACACATGGATTCACAGATGAGTGCCTGACCTCCCCACCAAAGGCCACTGTATGTAACAGAACAGCCACAGTTTGTTAAAGAAAGAAACAAACCCCACAAAGAAACAAGTAACATTGAATATAAGCTTTCATTCCTGATCTTAAATTTCAGGCAGAAAGGAATTTTGAAGTCCCAGCAGCTGGGAGTAACATGAAGAAAACCTGGGCTTTGAAGTGCTTCTTGAAGGCCTGTGATATGAGGATACCGAATAGCAGTAGTTCACAAAAAAACAGTTCAAAGAGACATTTCCTACCACATTTTTGATAGGCAAGAGGCATTCCTATGTCACTATGAAACGCAGGCTGGCACTGGGTTTTGTAACACAGATTTGTTTATTAGGATTAATGGCAGGCAGCAAGGACAGGTGTGTAACAGTTACTGGCCACCACACAAAAAAGGTAACAAGCCAACAGCTGAAACCCAATGGATTCCAGGAGATGGCTCATTTAGACACTGCTGTCCATCACACTTCTTTTGTACTTTTGAATCAGTGTTTTTACTGCCATGCTGAAACCCAGCAATGAAAGGCAACATTGTTTTCAAGCTCTCCCAGTATTTGCAGATTTCCTGAGGCAGCATCTCCCCTCCTTATCACCTTTCCTGCGCTGTCAGGAGAGTCCTCAGCTGAATTTGCAGACTGAAGGTATTTTACCTATCAGAGTGAGCTGGATAGATGACTAATACAGTATTTCTCCATTGCTTTCACCTGAGCAGCCAAAACAGTATGACTTAGTGCTTTATAGATTTCCAAACCAACTTCATAACAGAAACTTGCTGCACCTTGAGCAGCTCAACTGTACTTAGAGAAGCTTGACTTGAAAGAGCTTGAGCAAGAGGCACCAGGAATTGTGTTCAAGTACCACATAATCAGGACTGCCATCCCATCTCACATTGTCAAAGACACCACTGAAATCATGACAGATGCTTTGGTTAAAGAAATCCAACTTTTCAAATGAAATAAAACACATCTTTTTCCTGAAATAACTTGAAAAGAATAGCCATGCACCTTACCATCCACTCAGATATAATTACATCCACTTTTTCCAATGGCAGATCAACTTCCTCAATTCTTCCTTTGACTAATGTAATAATATTTTCAAGTTTATTTAATCTGCAAGTCAAAACATAAACAAATTAGCTTATATTTCCAATTTATGCTGTCAAGAGAACCATACTGACATCTATATTTCACATTCTCCCCTTCACAAACTTTTTGGTTTAACTAATCAAGAAGCACTAGAATGTACTATTCCTCAGTTTTATTTCAGAGGGAACATTTCCAAGTAGCTAAAAATTGCAGCAGATTTAGTGCTGGGAGAAGATGGCAGGCAGTACCTCTGTATACCTCCAACGTGCCATGCATGCAAATAGGCAAGCTTTAGAAACCAGGAAAACAGGGAAGAAGACAATTTAAAACTGCTGCTCCTCTTTATTTAGAAGTTGCTTGTTTCCATTTCTCCTCCTCTGACCTCCACAGCAATCAGAGCCTACTCACCACACCAGGATGCCAGTGGAAATTAACTTCCTTACAAAGCTGTTTTGCATGACTCGGTTTTTTATTTAACCAAACCAGCTGCAAAGTCACTGAGAACAGAGCTTCCCTCTAAATCAGTACTACAGTTATTGCACAGTAAAGGCACCCTCCCCATTGGGATTTGGGCAAAAGCACCTGCAATGTTCAGTACCTGCAGTGATCAGGGATTAGCTCACATGCACGTCATGGTACAAGCATCCTGCGTAAGGAGGGAGGGACTGGGACAGGACTACGGCATTTGAAACAAGAACTGCATGATGGTGAAACTAGTAAGTGTGTAAATGCTTGAAATGTACTGCTTTTCTTCTTGGCAAACTAATATTAGTCTTTCTTGCACTTATCTTTATCACCATGGCTGTTGTTACAGAGGGCAGAAAAGTCTTCTCATCACAGAAATTTATCTTCCCACTGCAGTTCTTATCTCTGGCCCTTCCCTCCCTCTCCTGATATCTTACTCTTACATTCTGTCTGGCTTTCAATGCAGACCAGTAATGACATTAAAAATTCAATCCAAGAGACAATGGAAGAATGATCACTATGAAGGGAGGGAAAGGAAAAGGTCAAAGGGCTCCCTGAACACTTGGGCTGCTGCAAAGACAAATTAAATCCTCTACACAAGACAGTTTTCTGTTAGAGGATAGCAGTTCATTACTAATATAATATTCAGTGGTCTAAACAGAAGTAAAATCAGAAGTTCAAAGTGAGGAATGTTAAAGAGCTACCACCCACAACAATAATTTTAGAAGAACTAAAAGAGATCTAAAGATAACTTTTTAAATGACCATATCCAAGGACATGATTTAAAACAACAGAGAGGAAAAGGATTAATTCACTACATGTTTGTTTTCAATTATAATGTTTAAAAAAACCCAAACCAACCAATGTAGTTTACACATTGTAGGAAAAACTGAGATGTTATTTAGGAAGTCTATTCCAACTTTCTATTTTAGCTTAACAGTGATGAATGACAAAAATCAAGTAATTCACTGTGCTAGAAATTTTACAGGCACTATTCACAGCAAGAAAAAGAAAAGGCAATCATTTAGTTTAAAGTAAGTTTATTTTTAACGCTACTCAGGCTATGTATTCTGGTTCACTTACACACATGGGCTGCACTGTTACAAGTAATTAGCATGCTAGAAATTAACCTAAATTCTGGGAAGGACAAAAGTGTTGAGCACACACTTGAATCACAGGTGGAAGTGTGCCCCAACAGTCATTTTTTAAGCTACAGAGTTGTTTAGTGTTCCAATAAATATTTGTTATTCCACTGCAACTTTGTCAGCTTTATTCCTTTAGGAAAAATAGCTTCAAACAGACAAATATAAATTATTTGGATGTGAACTGCAGACTTCAATGTGAATTGCACCTTGTATAGGAGAAAGTACCTCTAAATGTGCAGCCTTACTGATTATTTGCTGCATACTTCAACTGGCAATTCATCACTCTTAAGAGTTTTGATTCATTGCTTTTCTTAGAGGCCTGCCCTTCTCCTCCCCAAAGAATAACACATACTGACTGTTACTTCTGCTCTCCCCTAAGTATAAATAACACTCAAAAGACTTTATGCACTTGTTGAAAGTTAAAACAGCCCTAAATTTGTAATCTAGCACATTAGATATAAAACACTATTTCACATCTGCAACCATTCTGAAGATGTCAGGAACTAAGAGGAAAGGTTCTCTTTAAGGAATGAGTTCTTGTGCCAGAGAAGCATTTTAGTCAAACATGCACTTAAGGTTTAACATGGTGCTTTTCTCAAGCAGATATCTGAGTAATTTTACAGCATCCAAGTGTGCAGTGCTGCACCATCAATCTGTGAGTGGTACCTAACAAATTCCCCACAGACAACATTACTTCACTCCCAAATTCTTCAGTATCTACCTGGATTTTATTCTCACAGTTGCTCTTATAAAATCATCCTAAATGAAAAAACATAGAGTCTTCAGCTATCAACAGTGCACACGGACATTACACTCCTCCTACCTCATCCTAGGAAATCCTTTGTAAGTCTTCAGATGTCATTGCTTGATTGTTACACACGCTCGGCCTCCATAAATATCCTCCACAGACAAATTAGTGACATGTGGAGTGGATAAATGAACTAGGAGATGGCTCCAGACCATGAGGTCCAAGAGTTGAGAGGAGGAGTACAAATCCTAACTGGTAGCCAGGTACCAGAGGTGTCCCTCAGGGCTCAGTGCTAGTTCTGATACTAATGAACACCTTTAGAGACCTAACTGGACAAGATGCACGCTCAGCGCTGCTGAATTAGGGGAGAGCAGTTGACAGGGTAGGCCTTTTATTTTCTGTAACACAGACAAATTATAGAAATTATTTTAAATTCCTATAAAGAAACAGAAAACTAACAACCGCAACTTCTCCTACCTAATGATGTCCATGGCCTGATATATGATTTCAGATTGGTCAACTCCAATCACTTTCTTGGCACCTGCTTTGGCAGCAAACATGGAGAGAATTCCAGTACCACAGCCAACATCCAAAACCACCTGAAAGGAATAAATGAAAGCAAAACAATCTTATTTTCCTTGCTATGATTTTTCTACACTTCTTTCTACATCAGTGAGACGGATATTCCAACAGAAGGCATAAAGTCTTACTGCTACATGCAGAGACATCCAAGTCAAACTGCAGCTCTAACTCCCACTCTATCACCTTTTCCAGGCAGACAATGAAGCCCACTAATTCCAGCTGCAGATTAACCCAGTCCCATGGGAAACAGCAGCAAGCAATTATGTGGGAAACATCTAAAGTGTTACATGAAGAGAAAAAAAAGGAAATTATAGCCTGAGCAATTTTAATCATTGAATCACTAATAACTGAACTGAGAAAACATATTCTATCTGCAGTTTTTAATTAAAAGTCTATTCAGAAACTTTATTTAGGAATTCTCTGCCAGACATGGTCACACTGCCTCAAAACAGCTATGGCTCAAGATGACTAAATTTTAAAATGGTCACAGTTTTAACACCTGGAAATATTTTCTGTTTAGCATTATTTATAATCAAAATAGAGTGAAAAAAAATCCAGTTAAGATGGAATCCCTAGGGTTTTCATGAAAGAGTGAATTTCACCTCTACAGCTGGAAAAAGTATGCCATAAGATCCATGGAAATGCATGGGGTTTTGTATATCACATATCAGCTACTACAGGAAGACTGAAAAGTTTAAAAATGTGAAGCAACTAGGAAAAGAGTACTGAATTTATGACTAAGTGGAGTTGAGCTGCCAGCAGTTTTAAGCTTCACAGACATTTTACTAAGTAGCATTTTTCAGACCTTGCTATCGTAACAATGTATTTCTTGTAACTGCTGGAAATTCTCAACAGCTGAAACCTAATGATTATGTTACAGTAGATTTTAAACTGAGTTCCAGGCTTGATGTTTTCACAAAATTATTGGGGCTGAAAGGCACCTCTGGAGATTCTGAGGGTGTATTTTATTGCATTGGCCAGATCATCAATGGTCTTATTGTTAGACTCATATCTGATACAGCTAAGCTTTACTAATGGTGTTAAAAAACTCACAGCACTAAACCCAAAAATGTTCTATAGTCTGAAAATCAAAACAAGTTTTCTAAACACTACGTAGAGCCACTCATCTCATGTACAGCTTTAAAGCATGAACAGAATCAGAACTCTAAAGAAAGAACTTACCTTCCCATACATAAGACCTAAAATGAAAGTACTTAAGTTAACAGGAACACTGAGTCAGAATTACCAGTCACAGCAAGAATTTGTTAGAAAGAAAAACTGATTTCACTGTCTCTTTCTCCTCACAGCACAGAGTGCTGTTAAGCCTACCCTCACAGTTTTCATCACATTAAACAGTTTTCCAAAGAAGGCATCAAATCGCTCACATATTTGAGAACTATAATCCTATTTTGCAAAATATTTTAAAAAATACAAAAAAATAAAGCAATAATGCACCCTGCTGCTGATACACTTTCCAGCTTATCATCTACTGATCACTCTCGCTTTGGTGTAAGAAAACCTCTGCATTTCACCTGACCAAGAGCAGCCAAGCAAATACTGGGATGCTCTGCACCTCACGTCTGCCTGCCTTCCTTGTATACAATTCTGTACATTCTGAGGATGGATACAGAACAATGATCCTGAAGCCAGCATGAACAAATCCAGCTGTTCATCCTCAGCAGTACACAGTAAGGGAGCTGCTGCTGTGGTGGTCTGGGAAGCAGTGACTGGAGCACTGACTACCACCTGTCTCTGTAGAGCCACTTAAAACCTGGAAACAGACTAAAAACCATCAGCACTATGGCCTTTTACAGCGGCTTGCGCAAAGGGAAGTTGTTGATACAGTTACATGTTCCACCTGCAACTCTTTCGTAGCTATGTTTCAAAAGGAGTCAACTCTACAACTTGGAAATGAGAGAAATCCCTAAACTGTGAATCTGCTGGAGACAGGAATAAAAAATAAAAATCAATATTCTTGCAGCTGCTGAAATCTCACACCCTCCAACATCACCTAACATTTCACCTATGGTAGTTAACAAAATCACTGAGCCATGACAGCTGGAAGTCACAGCCAAAAATAAACCACTGTGAAAGAATCATCTTGATGTACAGTTGCATGAAAGAGAGCAATCACCACAAATTGGAAAAAAATCAAAACAGACACCATGTTGGACAGCTGCCCTGTCACTTAAAAACCCAGATGGAACTCATCTAGCCTTAGGCAGGGGATGGGATGGAAAAGTGGCACTGGAGGGAAAACAGACAAGCTGGAATACGTGTGAGGAAGGGAAAGACAAGCAGAGTGATCATCAATTAGCCTAAGGACAAGGGTCTACAGCCCACATGTTCTTGCAGTGATCACATATGGCCTCTCAGCAAAGTCCTGAGCAGCTGCACAGGTGATTTCACTACAGCACAACACACTGCAGCTTCACATCCTCCTCTGCAGTCTGAGCAAAACTGATATCCTGCTTTCAGCAATATCCTACTTTAAACTCAGAAAAACAGGAGGCCAGGGACTTTGGCCAACTAAATTCATTTCTTCAATGAACTCTTAGTAGGACAGTAGTTTAAAAGTTTATTTTATTCCCTGAATATGGCACTGATGCTTGCCTCAGATTTCAGTCTTACAATGAAAACTACGCATGGCAACAGTGCTTTACTAAATTATTTTTCCACTCAAAAATACTCTCATTGTAAAATGGACCACATTTCCTTTTACTGAGTACAGCCACCTCCATTACTCCTACCAGGTAACCTGAATTGTCCCATTCTCATCTCAAATACATTTGACAGGTTGAAAACAAAGGCAGCAAGCAGGATTTGTTCCAGTTTCAATAATTTATTTTGAAAGCTGAGACAGAACAAACAAATTGGCTGATTCTGAATAAAATATGCATAATAAACAAACCTAGACACTCTGTTATCATCTATCACCATACAATCACACCTCTTTAGTATCCTAAAGGTTAGGATGCAGACTTGCATCAAAAGTGAATATAAAAATTCAACTGTTTGAACAAGCCCCTCCCAAACTACCTCATAATAGTCCACTCAGAAAAAAACCAAAAAGCATTAGTATGTATTTTCCAGGGAGGAATACCATAAGAGAGTTCTAAGAAATGCAGTAACAGACATTTTCCTCAGTTTTTTTGAATTGTTATTAAAATTATAGGGAAAACAGTCTTTGGAATTGACACTCATTAGTATAGTCCTGAGAGCATTATACAATACATTAAGTTTAACAAAGTATCCTACACAGCTCCTTCAGCAGAAGCCTTTAACAGATGTCACTTCGAGCCAGATTTCTGCAGAAAACTTCATTTATTCTCCATAGCAATGTACCAAGAGAAAGCTGCATCATTTGGCCAGACACACAAGTTAAGCAGGACACTGGTCACATCACATGGGTGGGGGATACTGGGAACTCAAAGCAATTGAGACTCTGTCTTTCACCATGATGGGTTTGCATGCACCATGAATTTGAGGTAACCTTGATCAATAAACTGCTGCAAAAAACACGTTCAGAAATCAGTTTGTGTATGTTGGGATACTTGAGCTTTTCTTCAGAGCAGCTGAATGCTTTTACACCAGAGTAAGCACACACAGTGCCTAAGCTGTTTCCTGAGCATGGGTATCTACTCCTGGGGCTGAAGCATCTTTGACTCTAACAGTTACTCCATGTTTTGTTTTGAATGTTCCCAGAGTGTCCATACAGCACAGGAGACACACTATCAATCATGAAAAATTACTGTTCCACAAGGCCTCACATTTTGTGTAACTTCAGATCAGTCTTAACCTGCAAAAACCTGCAGTTATCAATTTTAGGGGCTAAAATGTAAAACTAAATTTCTCTAGGGAAAGTTTTCTTTCCTTTATTGATCTTTCTGCTTTGTTGGATGAGCAGCCCACCTACGCAGTCATCTGGTGGCATAATTCTATGACACTTTTGCTTGTTCTCTCACTATAATCAAAGAGTTTAGAAATGTTTAGTAGAAACAGGCTTGTGACATGAATTGAGGCAAAAAAGGGAAGGGAATTATTTACTTTTTTTTTCTGCTATAGTTGCCAATTGAAAACTAAGGTAAGACATACAAGGAATAGGCCCTATCAAACACGGAAATGCATTCTGTCAGGACAGAATTTCTCTCTCACCTCTCCTACAAAGGAAGGCTCAGAGGATTGGGATTGTTCAGCCTGGAAAAGAGAGGGCTTTGGGGTGACCTAACTGTTGCCTTTCAGTACCTGAAAAGAGCCTAAAAGAAAGATGAAGAGAGACTCTCTACAAGGACCTAGAGTGACAGAATAAGGGGGAATGAATTTAAATGAGAGAGTAGGCTTAGATAGGATACTAGGAAAAAATGCTTCCTTGTGAGGGTGGTGAGGCCCCAGCACAGGTTGCCTAGAGAAGGTGTGAATGCCCCACCCCTGAAAAAAAACATTCAAGGACAGGTTGGATGGGACTCTGAGCAACCTGGTCTAGTGGAAAGTGTCCCTACCTAGGGCAGAAGGATTGGAACTGCATGATCCTGCAGGCCCCTTCCAACCCAAACCATCCTATGGTTCTATAAGCTCAATACACAACAAACTCATTAGAAACAGCCAGCAGAAATACAAAAGACAAGAGGATTATTACTGTACAGGGGTCATAAGCACTGTAAGATCCTATCACTGAAATCCCTCCACACTGCAAATGAAGTACTAGCTCACAGTTCCAAGCCCTTTAACAATAACCACCCAGTCTGGAGACACAAAACAGCACGAATTCAAAAAAAATCAGTTCCACGTGAATTCTTTCCCAGCCCTAATTACACAGGGCTTCCAGGACGTTTTTACTGTATCAGGCATACATAGAAATTCACTTAATCCTGGTAAAGAGCCCTCAGAGAGATTGCACCTAATATCCTCGACAAGAGAGGCTCAACTTCACCCCGCCAAGATAATTAATGAGCTCCCTGCCACGGCACACAGCACAATGACAATAGAGATCAGCACTGCTCTTATCAGCACGCTGCACCCTCCAGCAGCTCTCCACCACCTCATACAGCCGGAGCGCATCAGATCAAATCCTGGCACTGGAATCTCCATTCCCAGAGCTACAGAGTAGCTAACCTGCAGCTTTTCTACCATTTGAGACAAAATAAACCCCAGAAATTACTGGATCTTCTGAGCAGTTGTACCCACCTTGTCCTTGAAGATATGTGGGTTTTGATAGATGAAGTCACGATAGCTCTCCGTGCGGACTTTATCCTAGCAGTCAAAGAACAAAGAGGGTTCACTTTTTTTACTTAGGTACAGCATAAAATTCAAAAATGCTGAACAACTTGCTTTTCAACTTGGCCTACAGATGCTTTGCACATACTGTACTTACATGGGCACTACAATCATGACACTTCTGTATGATAATATTGCAGAATTTACTGCAGCAAATGAAGCCAGCTGCCTCAGCTGGAGGAAAAATAAGGAACTATTTTATGGTTTCCTGATTCTGCCTTTTCTTTTGAATGTTTCAAAGATCTTAATACCTGTTCATCACTAACAAGGAACAGCAGTAATAGAGTGACAATATTACACCAACTTAAATAGAAAATTGTGAAAATTTGAATCACATGCTCATAAAATGTTTTGTATCATTTTGTTCTCTGACACCCCTGTGACATGGAGATTTCTGTAAAAAAAAAAAAAAGTTATGCATCACATTAACTTGGTTTTACTTCTGAACAAGTTGCAGATTTGCAATCCTGATGACAAGCTAGTAGTTAAAGCTATACAGCCCATTTGATGAAAGTCCAACACAGAAAATAAGTTTGATTGAAATACAACAGGGCCAGAGAAGCTGCAATATTTTCAGGCCTACAACAAAAAAGCCCACAGCATAGCTCAGTTTACCAGCAAGGTAATCTATTAAAACATTGATTCTCTTAACATGCATCAGCAGGTACACAAATTGACAGCCAAGTATAGGTTTTGGAGTTGCTGTCACAGTTCAAGTGTTACAGACAAAAAAATCAGCAATTTTTTGTCTAGTGTAAAAAATGCTGAAGTATAAAATCCCAGTACTTTTATTAAATCTAGAGGATTTTTCTACTACAGCAAGTTAAGAATTTCTACAAATAACAGATAAACAGAAATTTTCTACAGTGAGAAAGAACAAAGTCTATTTTAATAAAAGAACAAGATCAAAAAGAGTGACAAGAACATTTTTATGATAATAAAAATTTTGGACACAAAAAATTATTTTGAGGCTTGAAAATCCTAAAATCCAGCTCTAAGTACAATCACACACACAACCCAAACAAGCAGCTGGGGTTTATTTTAGAAAATGCTGCTTTAAAATCCTGCATAATTAATATTAATAACAGAACCATGACTCTTTAAAACCATATTGGTTTGCTATGATGTTCAGAGCAACTATTTTTAGTACTTCACCTCTACTGCAGTATATATTAGGATTTGCTGGGAGGACCAAAAAAGTGTAAAAATAAATAATCAATTGAGAAAGCAGCCAGCTGGAAAGCTTTCAGCCTTGCAGCCTGCCCCTCACATGGCTTCAGCACTGCCCCAACTCAAAGCAGCTGAAGCCACAGCCAAGCACTTTGGGACTCTATTCACCAATCCCCTTCTCCACTCAACTTTTCCATGTAATGCTTTCTTGGTTTAAGTAAAATGGTGAAAAAAATTATTAAGACGGCAGCCAAGAAATTCTCAAACAAAAAGGTAGAGTAAGGGAAACACCAGTGACTCGGCAAGTGTGAAGTAACACTATTCTTGCTCCACCTCTCAAGTATTCGCAGAAAAATACTCCAAATTGAAATTTTGTCTTACCAACCAGGCATATGGACAAAAAAGGTTTCAAGATGGAACAGTTTCAGAAATGGGCTTACAATTCAGACAACAAGACTGTTTTCTTAAAAATGTTCATGTAGTAAGCCAGTATGTTTATGTAAATAAGGTAAAAGGGGAAAAAAAATCAAAGTCAATGCCTTGCATAAAGAAAAAATTTCAATGTGCACACAATAAAAGTAATCCTTTTCCTATGTTTTGGAAAGTCAAAAGTCTTCTTAAAAGCATTCTGACAAAATTACCCTTAAATCAGTAAAACACAATTTGTACCAATCTCCTTGTGCAGAGATGCAGATTTACTGTAAACTTTATTTGCCAACAGAAAGGCTTCCTCATCCTATACCTACATTATCTCAAATGACAGCTTTATACAGCTGTAAAACCAAACACCTATCTTTTTATTTATCTTCAAGTTACATTTCTGTTGTATTTCTACAGACCATACATTTCAAAAACATTCTTCTAGTTCTGCAGCCATCCCTGAGCTTCTGTAAAATCTCCTCCCCTTAATAATAACCTCACAGCCACACTACTCTTAACACATATTCATGTGTATTTCTGCATTGGGGCCACTAAATGCTTTACAAAGCTGAAAGCTTTATATGCCAGCTGCAGGCACAAATTCACTTTGCAGCTCTGTATTCTGCCTTGAATTTAGACAGGAATTTTTATTTATTTATGCCTTAAAATGATAAAACTGCTTATAACTCTCACAACTATGACATTTTCTCTGAAAGGAAGCATTAAGACATTTTAATTTACAATTTAATTTTAAGCTGTTGGGCTTTGTGCTGTTTTTCTTATTTTAAAGTTAAAAGGGCATACATAGGTTTGCCTTAGAGAAGTTTTGAGCATAAACTTTTTTTAATCTTTAGCATATGAAAGGAACTGCTCCAGCATGTTCATGAACATGAGCATGTTCATTGTCATGCTATCAATACACCGAACCATGCACAAGTAAACATTTTCTGTTTACAAAGTGCAAGAGAAAACCACAATATTTGAGAAATGGTCTTGCCTAACAAATTTCAGTTATAAGGAAAATGTAAAACTGAAGAAAAATATTTGCTGTCTGTATTATGTTTTATCCTTCATGTTTTAAACAACAGGAAAAAGCTGCTTTTGGCAATGTATTGTACTATCAAGCATAACTGTGAATGATTTTCTGCTCCTAACGCTTCCCGTAAACAGAGCTTACACAAAGGAAATAAAACTGAAAAATGATCTCTTCGCCTAAGTGCCACCAAAACACCTCTCCTGGACAGAAAGGGTTAAAAATGCAGCTGCTCTGCAGTATATTTATGGGCACACAGCCCACTTCATTCCACCTCTCCTCTTTAGTCCCAGGAAGGTGCAGTGGCGATGACTTTCTGACCTTTAGCATCTCCTCGTGTATCCCATAATGCCCATAGGAGCTGAAGTAAACGCCATCCTCGTCCTCCTGAAGGTCTGCAACGGCGCTGCATGACGAGCTGCTCCTGACATCTGTGTTCATCACAAAGTCCTGAGCAAATTGTCTGTAATCAATTTGAAATATACCCTTGAGACGTGTTTATGGGACCATGAAAAGGAGGCTGGGCAGGGGGGGAGAAAGGGCTCGGGAGAAGACAGGAATGAATCCAGGCTGCCCTGGGGCTGGGCAACAACGGCAGCAGCTTTAGGTGTGCACATCCTCCCTCTGCAGGCTCCTCGCGGCTGCTGCAGCACCCCCAGCAAGCCCAGTTTTCTGCTGACAGCAAGCAACTATTAGCAGTGAAATACTGGGGGGTAGTTTCTATTTTTAAGGCAGAAGTATCTATTTTGAACTTGCTGGTATAAAAGCCAGCACTGCAGTGTCAAGGTGTTTCAGGCTGTGTAATGCAGATATGGACTCAATACAAAGAGCACAAGAACTGCAGCCCACACAACACTGGGTGACTACTGGAAGGGAGAAGGAAGCATTTTAAAACTGAGGCATTTGGGTGAAAAGAAAAAGAGCTTAAAATTCAATTTGTTACTTGAATTTTATGCTGCTCATTTCCCCTTTTCCCTGCTCTTGCACTCCTTCAACACATAAAGAAAGGCTGAGAGAGCTGGGATTGCTCAGCTTGGGGAAAAGAAGCCTCCAGGGTGAACCCACTGTGCCTCTTAGTTCCTAAAAGGGCTACAAGAAATAAGGACAGGGACTTTGGACATGGACAAATGGCTTTTAAACTCAAAGACTGTAGGTTTAGACTGGATATTAGGATGAAATTTTTCACTGTGAGGGCAGTGAGGCCCTGGCACAGGTTGCCCAGAGAAGCTGCGGATGTCCCTGGATCCCTGGAAGTGTCCAAGGCGAGGTTGGATGGGGCTCTGTGCAACCTGGGAGGTGTTCCTGCCCATGGCAGGGGGTTTGGAACTGGATGAGCTTTAAGGTCCCTCCTACTCAACCATTCTGTGATTCCATGTTCTCATTCCTCAAGCAGGTTTGATGACAAAATACACAAATCAAGGGGTTTATAATGAAAACACTATTAGACCTTAACAAGCAGATCATACTACACCCACAATGAAGTGAAAAAGCAAACACACTTCAGCCAGACAACATTCCTCCAGGGTCTACAGTCCAACAGCAACAAAAGCTGCATCCTAGACCAGTTCAAAGCCTCTGACACTCACCTTTAACAGCAATCATACTTTCTTAAATGGGAACTTCACATATAGAAACTGTAGGGAACAATCTCATTACCAATATCTTCCTTATAGAAGAACAAAACCAAAAATACTATTTCACTCCTGATATTTCAATTTCTTCCCTGCTCAGCTAGTTTGGATAGGGAAGAGAATATGGTAAGGGATTTTGTATTGAAATTTTCTAAGTTTCAGAAACTTCCTGTATTTTTTTACACAGAAATGATCTGGATCTTATTTTTAATACTGCTCTTTACCACAGTATTTGCATTTTCTTTACTTTTATACAAATATCTACATGATACAATTTGAAACTTTCATAAAATGGATTCTGTGACATACAGTTAAGTGTAATTAGCACTGTGTGAGATTTAAATTATTTAATTCAAAATTATTTAAGCCAATAGTTCCACTAATATATGCACGCAACATGAGCACCAAAGAAATTCCAAAGACAGAGCTGTCCTGCTGGCTTCTTAATCAAGAAAAAAGATAAGTAAAAACAAAAGCCATCACCTCTAAAGAGGTGACAGACTAAAAAACTCAGCATAAACAAGCTGTGCTCTTAAATCTCTAAGTTACATGTAAGGCTAGAGGTGATCTGATTTATAGAAATGTTACTGTCGTTATTTCACAGAGGTTTACCTGAAAGGGAGCAGACGATATTCTGTGCAATAACCTCCAGCATGAACCACTGAATTACAGCATTTAGACTACTACAATGCAACTGACTCATCTGTCCATAATTTAAAACTGTGCTGCTTCATCAGATCTACATCTGGCTGTTTTTGCTGCCAGCCAACCCCCGCTGAATTGAAGAGGTTGCATTGAGAAAGAAAAATAAAAGGCTCCCTCTTACAAGAGCAGATAACTTGATATACTTACTTCAAAAAAAATCTGTAAGCCTCACTGAAGTTTAGAGAGCTCAAAAGAAATTGCTACTGATAACCTGCAAGGGTTTTTTTGTTTTAAATGAAAATGAATGGAACATAAAAAAGCAAAAAGACACACAGAAAATACCCCCCAAAAATGTGTGTTTTTGAAGCACAATGATAAATTTCTTTAATTCTTGCTGTTCATGATCAATTTAAGCATAATGTACACAGAGACACCAGAAAAGCACTGTGTGCAAAATTCAAACTCACCTGAAGACAAAATGGATCCTTTTTGACACAAATAATTGTTCACAGCTGAGGGGATTTGAATACATTAAATATTCTGGTGTACTTAGTTACCTGTAGCTCCAAGTGTGTACTGTCAAAATGTACAACTAACACTCAAATGTATTTTACAATACAAGGGTTTTCTGATTAACTTCTCATGCAAAAGAACATGAATTATTTTTCCAGGTCTCTTAAATATAATTTCAGTTCCTCAGTGCCCAGTCAGTGTGATCTCATGCTTGTAGGGGATTTAAATGAAGTTTATATTTCCATGTTATCCATGAGCATCATCAACCCATATGCAGACCTCAAGACTTAGAAGTAGCTACAGGATGTCCTGACTGTATATTCTTACTACCCTCATCTGATACCAAAAATGAAAGTAGCTGAAAAAAGCTGATTTATTAATTTCACTGAGAGTTTCTCCAAACTGCAAATGAACTCCACTAACAACTACTGTTTGAAGCAAACTCTGAACATCTCTGGAGTCCTGTATTTAATTTGCCAGTCTCTCTCTCTTCTCCTGTGTGTGCATCCTCAGTGCTTAAATGCCTATCTAAAGAACTAACAGAAAGGTATCTCAAAAACAAATAGTAGTCTGAAGAAAAAAACCTGAGTGATGTGCTTGCTTAGCTCTTCTCCTAAGCATACTTTGTCCTTTCAATCTGTGCAGGTTTTTGTGCATTTTTTACCAACCATCTACAAGACATTTACTAACCATCTACAATAGACAAGTCAAACCTACAGTCCCACCCCAAGGTTTATTTCATAGTTACATTCTACTACTTCCTTCAACTTCTATTTGTCTTTGAACATGAACATCTTATATAATACACATCAAACAAAAACAGCCCAAAACTTTAGTTGAGACACTTACTTCATTTTCTGAAGATCATCCTGTGCTCTAGCCAAGGCTGCTTCTGCAGCTCTGGCTCTCTGTTCCGCGTGTTTTAATTGTTCAAGGAGCACCATGGTGTCACTTAAGCCATTAGAAGGCAAAACTTTTATAGGTTCACAAAGATCTTCTATGTCTGATGAAACAGGGAGGAAAAAGAATACCTACCAATCATGTTTATGATCTGTTTGCAGCAGATGCAAACACTTCATGCTATTTCTGTCTTTGGATGCTTTGTACAAGTTGGTTGTTTTACAAAAGGCACAACTGAATTTGACAGGGCTAACTACAAAACACAAGCCTAGGCAGAAGAAGAAAATATGCTAGGGTCTAAGTTAAGGCAAATAAATCCAGAATTCAGGCTTCCTTAAATACCAGTGTTTGATTATTTCTAGAAGAGACATTTGGTTTAGATATAATTAAATTAGATATAACTACTATGTGGACTTTCTCAGATACATAAATTGAGTAACAGTGACAACGCTTCACATGTCATGAACTCTGACAATACCACATTTACTCCTACAAAGCAGGAGTCATACTGAAGCAGTTATTTACCAAACTGAAGAAGGAGATCATCTTCAAGTTCTGGTTTCAAATATTCCTCTCCTTCCCAAGGCAGTGGGCTGGTGAGAGAACTCAAATATGCTCCAGTTGGTTTCTAGACAGGAGAAGAACATGTACACTAAGTTTCTTTGAAAACACCAGCCCTTCAATTTCACTCAAGAAAACAAGGCAATCTTTCACACAGTAAAATATGCAGGGTATTATTGAAGGAGCTTTGTAGTAAAGCCTGGGAAAGCCCAGGCAGCTCCAGGATCAAGGAATTCTGTGCAAGCAGTAATGTACAGCACATTGACAGATACTGAAGGATACCTGCAGGATTGCACTGCTCTCAGGAATCAAGTTCACTCAGGTGTTTGGCTAATCAAAAAATCCAAGATACTAATCCTGTCAGGTGTTCTTACATGACCAGTGCTGTAGCAACAGAAGTCAGAAACACTGTACTGTCTCTCCTGTTTCCATCCAGTTAATACTTGGTTAAGAAAAGAGAAGTCAGTTTTGGACTTCAGTTTTTGCCTTTCTGTGTACAGAAAGGCAAAAACTGCCTTACTCTATACAGTTATGCATTAAATAACTACTCGAGGATTTAAGATTTGAAGACTGAAGTAAAAACTACTTAGTAAGATAAGATGGTATTGAGTTTTAACCCAAACTTTATGGGAATAATGAAGGAGCAAAGTCACAAGACACACAAAATATACGAAGGCCTATCTTAAAACTGTAGGTTCCCATTAGCTTTCCTGACTCAGGTATAATTTTAGCAGAGTTTTAAGTTCTGTAACTTGAGGGATCAGCTATTGTCCTTACTAAGTAGGGGTCTGGCCAGCTCATACCCTCAGGAAAGGTTTTTACATCAACACACACGCAACAACTGAAAAACTTCAGTTCTTGAGAAGTGAACCCATTTCTGAAGTGAGACAGCAGAGTCAAAGGCCCAAAGAACCTGAATAAAACAAGATGATACTACAGGCTTTAAGCATATCTCAACATCCTCTTCTGAAAATAAAATTTCACATTAATTAAATATATTTACAATTAAAACAGCCTTGTATCTACATAAACAGATCAACAGCTACTTTAATTCCCATGACTTATTTTTTTAAAACTTCAATACAAAATCTCATGCAATTATTAGATTTGGGCAAACTGAAAGCACATCACTATTCTCCAGAGCCAGAACACAGAAGAAGTAGGTGGCACACCTACCTTTAATCTGATAAAGTTTATTAGTTTAATGTATCCATAAAAATCGAGTCCTGAGTGGGAAAAAAAAATGGAGAGCATTTGTATTACAGAAAAGACCACATGTTTTACAGTTATGTGAATACTAACTACCTGTTCAATTGGTAATTGTTTCAAACTTCCCCTTGGGTGTACACCACTACCTAGTGCACTCTTCCTATCTTAAGTTTGTCATCTGTGTTTTTCTTCTCTTTAGGACTAACCCAGGAAATCCTCACCCTCAGGGCAAATACATTTGCCACAATTTAAGAATGGAACACATCCAAATGGGAACTATGGGCAGGGATTTCATCCATTTGGCAAGCAAGTACATCAGGACAGCCACTCTTATGTCCTACCAGCTACCCTGATGACATTTTAGGCTGCTGTGCTCCCCTGTTCATATTCTTAGCTTTCTGCTTAAAAGAATGTAAACTGATGCTACTTACCAAGAATACCTACAAATATTGATTTAAAATTGCCACCTTGGCAAAAGTTATAGGAGTTTAACTGTGTTCCCTCCCCAGGAACAGCAAAGATAAACCCAAAATACTTTTTCTTGGATTTTAGACAGAAAACAGACCAGACTAGACCACAGGATATATAATGACTGCTTCAAGTGACAGCCAACCTTAAATTTGACTAAAAAGAATTTAACAGACATGGGAGGGAAAGCCTTCCTGTGATCACCTGAAGGACACAAGCCATGGGGCTCTGCTAAATACTGAGCCCAACAACAGCATCACTGGTCAGGCAAGAGCTCCCAGCAGATCAGATCAGATCAGATTAATCATGTAGTGACTGATTCAGGTCAATCAAGTAGGCAGTGAGGAATCAGCACAAGCCAGCAAAGATCAATCTCACTTTCGTCACTGGTTGAGAGCTTTACTGGTAGAAAAGGCATGCAGGAAGCAGCCAGCATAAAGAAAATGTATAAGCATTTTTCTACAATAGCTCATCTTATTCAATCTTGGAAGCTTCAACTGCGAACCAGGAGATCAGTTATAAACAAATTAATATTTGCAATTTATTTTAAAATGAGATACTCATACACAAAAGGAAACGACACATCATGCAAAAAACTTACCATGTTTCTGGATCACATCACTAACATCAAACTGATGCTCTGTTTTGCAGTGGGAGAACACAGCTTCAGCAGAACTAAACAACCTGTAAATAACAAACTATTAAATATGCAATACTGACACATTAAGTTCTAACTTATGAGTGCTACATGCTCTGTTCTGACTTACTGGGCAATTTCCTGCCTTTGAGAAAGGATGATCAAGCACTGGCTCACATGCCTCACAAAGCTTTTACCTAGTTTGTCAAACATCTTGAAACAAAAGCCAACGAACACAAAAATTTTGTTTAACAAAACCACAGGTCCTGTTAACTTCCAAACAGTGAGAGCAAAGCCTGCGTTAAACCTGAGATCTAAATACCACACCAACACAAGGTCGGAGGGGCAGTTTGATCGGCTGCATCGAAACAAAAACTCTCACCTCGATACTGGCCATGGGGAAAAGACGAAAAAGAAAAGAAGAGCCTCCACGCTGCTTCAGCACGAGGGAAGGGGATTACCACGCTACTCCCTCCTTCAATCCGAATCTAACACACGCTTGGCTCCACAGAGCCGTGTATGCGATCAGCACGCTACACAGAGAGGCCACAAAGCAGCGATTCCCGATTCCCGATCCCGCGGGCCGGGCCGAGCCCAGGCGCTCGTAGCGCAGCGCAGCGCACCCAGAGCAGTGCGCTCCTCACGGGGCCCCACGCTCCCCGTCCCCCCACCTGTCGCAGAAGAGGCAGCGGGTCTGCTGGGCCACGGCAGCGCCTTCCTCCTCCCCCTCCTCCTCCTCCTCCTCGTCCCAGGCGCCCTCGCCGTCGGACAGTTCGGGCATCTCCTCCTCCTCAGGATCCATGTCCCGCCGCCGCCCCGCGCGCGCCGCTTCCGGCGGCGGGGACGGAGCGGGGCCGCGCGCGCCCCCTGGCGCAGCCTCCGGCCGCGGCCGCGCTGAGGGGCCGGGCCGGCGCCATCTTGCGGGAGAGCGGGGCAGGGGGACAGAGGGACGGCGGGACTGTCCCTCGGCCATGGCCCCGTCCCTCAGCCGTCGCCCCCGTCCCTCAGCCGTCGCCCCCGTGCCTCAGCCACCGCCGCCGTGCCTCAGCCACCGCCCCCGTGCCTCAGCCATCGCCCCGTCCCTCAGCCACGGCTCCGTCCCTCAGCCATGGCCCCGCAGGAGGCGGCGGGGTTGCTCCGTGTTCCAGCACGGAGCAGGAATCCCGACGTCCGCGCCCGGCTTTTGGTGTCTCGCAGACGGCGCGGCTGCCATGGGATGGTTAAAGGGAGCAGCACGCGCTTTTGAATGTCAGCTTTTAAATAAGGTTTTTAGCGACTGACAGAACCGCAGAGTCACAGAAGCGATGAGGTTGGAAAAACCTCTGAGGTCATCGAGTCTGACCTGTGGTCACTTGACATTTTGGAATCAGAAAATGCAGTGCAACAAATTATTTTATAAAGCGTTCTCTCACTACCAGTATGCTCTTGAGTCCCCAGTTTGTAAATATTTCATTTACTTGCTTGCATAAATGCATCAAGGAAGCTCCTCATGAAAACTTTATCTGTTTCTCTCCCCCTTTTCCATTATGCTGTTTTCTGATACAGTATAAGCCTTGACCCAAAGAACTTGATAATATAAGAAGAAAAAATGTATTTCATGCCATGAAGATAGACAGAAGGAGCAGAAGATATCTAAACCTATGTCTTACAAAGATCTGTGATTATTTGCATCTCTTACAAACTGATCCTTTAAACCTGAGTAGAAAAATCAGGTTCAACTGATGTTACCTAAACATCAAACACCACCTTGTCAACCAGAGTGCCCACAAACTCGGATTTATTACCTGGTGTGCAACAAGCCAATAATGCACCCTCAAGAGGTGTCCATTATTTATTTCAGAGTTGCACAAGCCTGGGTGGTGTTCCACAAATAAAGCACACAAACTATCAGAACTTTTATTTATACATGATACACTATTTACACATTTCAGCAAAAGAATTAGTGTCCATTAGCCACAAGCTACATAGTTCTCTTATTAATTGGTATTCTATCTTTTATTGTTTAAAGATTCTCCTCCTCCTCATGTTGTTAGGCTGTGTGCTCACTCTTATTTGAGTTGGTGGTTTCTTGGTTTGGTGTTGTGAGTCCGTGATCTTCCCCCTCTGGAGTCACCTTTTGCCCAGCTGGAACTGATTGCAGCACAGTTGCTGAGTTCTCTTTATTCATTTCTTCCTTATCTTGGGGGTTCTGCCGCATGTCCTTATGGCCCGTAAATTCTGCATTCTCTGTGTCCACTATCAGGGGTATGTCCTTCTTCCCAAGCTTTAACCTCCCCCCAGGTCTGAGATCATTTCCACCCCTAAACCTTAACAAGGTAATTCTACCAACAAGTAATTTGTTTTTCTAACACCTGGAGATCCCTTAGAGCTAGTTAGTGGCTCTCCCACCAATTAGATCTCCCTTCTTGTTGGTTAGGCTTGAAGGTATGCGAAGATCAAATGTTATAGCACATCCTTTCCTAATGAAATTTTACATATTCCACATTTTGCAACACGACCTTGGCACTAAGTGCCACATTCAGTCTTTCCTTAAACACCCCTAGGGAGAGGTGTTTAAGGAGTCCACCACCATCCTGGACAACCCATTCCAATGTCTAGTCACCCTTTCTGTGAAGAAATTCTTCCTAATGTCCTTTATAACTGAGATCTCATTAAAATGCAGAAGCTAAAAAGTGGTTAAAAAACAATATAGAAAACCAAAGCTTGAAGCTTTTCGCTTGAAGAACACAGTTAGCACCTGATGTCCAGTTGGGTTACTGAAGCTCCTTCATTTTCTCTCTATTTTGTGCCTGACAGAAGCACATATTTGTTTCTCTTTAGAAACAAATGGTGCTGGTTCCCATGGTTCTCCTAAGCAGGATGTGATGGGGGAAATGTTGAAGCTGGAATTTTTACAATTTGTACCCTCAAAGTGTCTAAGTTAATATCTGTGCTACTACAAATATTTCCAAAAATAAGGAAATTACTATTTCACCTGGAACCTGACTACTTTATATAATGGCAGGGGCAGAGATAAGCTCTGCATCCTGCTAGAACCGCTCTGAGTCAGGTGTTTGTGCAGTGTTTATTCCCTAACAGGACATACTTTAAAAATCTGCTATATCTCATTGCTGCTGTTAGTCAGGTGTGCCTCCCTAGGCACGCATATTTTTAAATGAGTGTCGGCCTGATTTTTTAAGATTTCTAAGCCTTCTGATGTTTACATTCTTGTAATGAACTTTCTCATGCACTTTATGTAAATAACTTATTGTTTTGCATTCTTTTATGGAAGAGGAGAAATTTGATGGACTCTTGGTCTGTCCAGTGTCATTGCAGAGGTGGCAGTGTCACCCTCCAATCCACTGTCACTTTTGGAACTCTATAAATGTTGGAGGCAGAAATTAAAAAGCCCTTTTTACCTTGAAAAGAGCAGCAGGTCGGCATCATGTTATTTCGTGTCCTATAGTGACAAATGACATCTTGTACTTTTGGATCAAATTGGTTATTTGTGAGTAGGTTAAAAAGTTAGTGAAGTTTGCAGGCCTCTGTGTTGGCACTTTGATTCAGGAGACCGAACATATCTTTAAAAGCTGATTTGCCAAACTCCCTCACTTACTATGCTTTGGTGCTTGGTGTGGTCACACCACACATCAAATGGGTTCCTTTTCCAAATGAAACTACCTGGCTGCTCCAGAGCTGCCATCACAGGAACAAACTACAGCCGCTAGCCTGAAGTGAAAATCTCAAAGGTACCAGGTACTGGATTTTCGCCACCACATGTTTTGCTACACTTTTGCCACACTGCTCACCAGGTCAGACATGGCGATAGTTTCTTCCCTTTCCATCTAGTTTTTCACAAGAAGTTAATCTACATTACACCTAAGTAAGTTTGCTGACCACACTAAACTGGGAGGAACTGTCAACTCCCTTGAGGGCAGAGAGGCCCTGCAGAGAGACCTGGAGAAATCAGAGAAGTGGGCAATCACCAACTGTGTGGCATTTAACAAGGCAAAGCACCAGATTCTGCCCTGGGGATTGGGCAGGCATGGCTGTGTCTATAGACTGGGGAACAGAGCAGCACTGCAGAAAGGGACCTGGGGTCCCGCTGGATGGCAAGCTGAGTGTGGGTCAGCAGTGCCCTGGAGCCAGGAGAGCCAGCCCTGTCCTGGGGACATCAGGCACAGCTGGGAGGGCCAGCCCTGTCCTGGGGACATCAGGCGCAGCCTCCCAGCCAGGCAAGGGAGGGATTGTCCCCCTCTGCTCTGAGCTGGAGCAGCCTCACCTTGAGTGCTGGGGCAGTTTTGGGTGTCACAATATGAGAAAGACATGAAGCTGTCAGAGAGTGTCCAAAGGAAGGCCATGAGAATGGTGCAGGGTCTGGAGGGGAAGCTGTGTGCGCAGCAGCTGAGATTACTTGGTCTGTTCAGCCTGGACGAGACTGAGGGGAGATCTCACTGCAGTTAAAACTTCCTCGTGAGGGGACAGGACTCAAGGAAACAGCATGAAACTGAGTCAGGGGGGTTTGGGTTGGATGTCAGGAAAAGGTTCTTCACCCAGAGGGTGGTTGGGCACTGGAACAGTGCAGGGCAGTGGTCACAGCACCAAGCCTGGCAGAGTTCAGGAAGCATTTGGACAGTGCTCTCAGACACATGATGTGACTCTTGGGGTGATCTGCCCAGGACCAGAAGCTGAACTTGATGATCCTGATAGATCCCTTCCAATTCAGAATTCTATGATTCTACGAGACTTATTTTACAAAGGCTGACTCTGCAAGAGCACTCGATATGTAGCTCTGTGTAAGGGAAGGTACCAAGTGTTTGTTAATATATTATAATCATTGCTCAACAGAATGACAGTCAGCATTATCATCATCTTTGCAGCTTTTGGTCATTTGTAGGGGGGTGTAAACAAGAGTCTGATTGTCATCTCATTTTTAGAATGCAAATTCAGTAGTGTTTGCTGAGTATAAAAGCAAAGAGATTTGACTTGATTAGTAACAAATTTTTTTAAAAAAAGAGTGGGATACAGGATTCAGGAAAGAAACATGAAAATCTGATTTTTACTTGTCTGGATTACAATTCCTGATCTCACAAGCTGTACTTGTGTATCTGTCCATATATCTTAATTTTCCCTTTCGCTCTCCTACCTCTCAAAGCTAACAAAGACTTTTAAGTGTGGTACTAATTAAACAGATTAGGCTTGCTTAGTTATAGGTAAATCCAGAGGGACATGAAAAACCTCAATTTGGAAACTGGTTTTAGATAAGACCAGAATGCCAAATTTGAAGAAGGGTCTAAGAGCTACTGAGTCAGACTCCTTCACAAATTTCGTCCTGTACTTTTAAAAAATCCTATATCCATTCAGACTTCTACAGGTATGAGAAGATACCACCAATTTTGCAAACACTGCTTCGTGGTATGAACTAAGTGCTTCTCATGGAATTTTTTTTCCTGTATAGCAATTCAGTACTACCCAATGAATTAGAATTAGCGCAAAATGCTAGCAAAGTGCTGCATTCCCTTAGTGTACAGAGGAAATCTAGCCAAGTCAGATGTTCCTACCTTATGCCCCCTAAGTAGGATCCAATCCCTTGAAAGAAACAGAAGTGATGCAGAATGATAAAACACAGTTTCCCTCTACTCTTGCCCAAGCAGTTGGGAGCAGAAATAAAAGCTGCTGCTCTGTCAGCAGCACCCAGGCTGATAGCAGCAAAAGCAGAAACAGCAGCTTCTTTGTGTTTGACTGAAATTCTGCTCTCCCCCCTCCCGCCCCCGAGGGGCAAGGGGTCACTGATTGCATAGTCTTTGCTCCATTGCACACCCTCAGCTATTGTGGAGTCCCCTCGGAGAGCACAGGCTGAATGTGCCACACAGCCTTGTAACCGAGCCTTCTTTTTTATTGTTCTGGGAATTAAGATTCTCAATAAATGTAAAGCACCTGTTTGTTTGGGTCACTGTATGTAACATGTTGGGTGAGGACTGTATGAAATCTGCAGCAGAAATATGTAACTTACATTGGTACCTATTGAAATATGATCATCTTTGTTACAATCTCCTAATCCTTGTAAAGGGATTTGCATGGTACAGGAAGATTTACAATGTAATGGATTACTATTTCATAATCTGGGCCAAGGGGAAGAAACTTCAAATATTTGCTGGGTTTTTTTACTGCATTTCAAAATTTTTCAGTTCTGGAAACACAGCACTGGGGAGACTGTTGGAGGGTGTTCACACACAAAATATGGTATCGACATATCACTTGTTTCATCTGGATTTCCAAGCACGTGTAACTTTATTCTCTACCTGCGTCACTTTTTTGTGGCTCCTGTGCTTGTCGTAATTCAAAACCAAAGAAATATGTTAATAGAAATTGTGTAGGGAAAAAAAAAGGTATTTTTTAACAAACTATTATTAAATGGCTATGACTTTACCCTGTGTAAAATATATTAGAAAAAAAAAAGAGAGAGCAGATTTTAAAAATTCATATTAACGCACCAAATTATTTCTTAGTTGTGTAGTCAGAGTTGTGTTTTTTAAATTTTAACCACTCAAGGTCATCAACAGAGCAGACAACAGGTCACAGCCATGAAACTCAAAACTAAAGACAATTTTTCAGAAGCATTTTCTATCCAGAAAGTCCAAACTGTCCAAAATTTTGTTTTATACTCCTTGGATACTAAAGGCGGCCTGCTACATGTAAGTGCCAAGAATGACACTTCCAAAAGCTAATACACTTATATTCAGTCCTCCCACCCCAGTTTGTTGCATTTTTATTCATTCAATGATGAAAGCTCTCTTTAGCCAGCAGTCTAAAACAGACAGTGGCTTTTTCATTGAGCCTTTAAGATGTGTGGATGAACACAAAGCTATCAAAGGTGTGTTTTTCCTCACAAAGCCGTCACTTCCCCACATCACACAGCAATGAAAAGCGCAGGTCCAGAGGCCTTAGGTGCAACAGGACCAGGTGCAGAAACCTCACCTTTTGCAGAATGGTATCCCTGCAGGTAAAACATCAGTAATGACAGTTAGCTCTTAACCCTTTATTGCCTTCACAGCCAAAGGCTGAATTCAGAATCTGTTAAAATAATAAAAGCTTGGAAAGAGTTAGATGAAGTATAAATCAGAACATGTGAGTGCCAGTTTGTATGCAGAGGGAATGAACCGTAGTCAAAAGGTGTTTTTTATAATAAGGAAAAGTTAGTAGTATTGAAAGCGGAATTGCTATTCTGAATTTAAATGCTCAGTCAGCTTAAAAGTCTCATAAAATGATAACCATATTCCTCTTAGTATACTAAGATAACTGACTGAGGCATTTTTTATCTGGGCAAAGCCCATCAGACCATTTGTAGGGCTCACCCTCAAACCAGGCTTAGGCTTAAGATTGAGAGAGAAGGTAAGCCTAGATCTGGAGCTGAAGTGGGGCTGGAAAGGGCTGCCAAAGGAAAGTATGGGCTGCAAAACAAAACTTATCTGGACAGGGGCAGGTTTTGGATTGTTGGGTTTTTGGTTTTGGGTTTTTTTGTGGGGGAGTGGGTGGCAGGGAAGGGGTGTTATTTACTTGGGGGATTTGGGTTTGTTGTCGTTGTTGTTTAGTTTTTAACAAAAATTCACCCTGGAATTAGGTTTAGGGTTATATTACAAAGTGTGGGACTCAGTATGTTACACACACCTTTATACCTCTACAGAAGTGCCTCCATAAAATGTGCATCATGGAGCAGCTTGAGGAAAATGGGATCATTTCAGATGCTACAGGTCACTGGAATCCAACTGAGATCTCTCCAAACAGGTAATGTTACAAAAAGAATGAGATACTTAGAAAATCACTGATCTCAGGGTTACATTGACTGTTTCTGTCCAAAGGGTAAAAGCAGATAAAAGAATTCATAAGCACGTTGAGGATAAACCATTGTTCACAGAGATAGCATCTGTAAGCATCTCAAACTTTTCTGTCTCATAATATTTGTGTTTCTACAGGGAAAATGCCTGTTTTCTACAGGGAGTAAATGAACTTGGAGTAAATGAACTTAGAGTAAATGATTGTGCAGAAAAACTACAAGAAAAATCCTATCCCAGTTTGAAGCAAAATGAAGCATTTACCTTAGATCACATCTTTACAATGAAAATATATGAACTTTTTTCATCCACAGTAAGAAAACAAGCAAAGACAGGTGGCATTCTGATAATTCTCATAATTTGGCATTTCAGTCAAACTAGCAGAACTGTGAGAGCTGTGCATTAAAAACAACCCCCCAAAAGCAACTATTTGGCCCTTAACTTTTTTTTATAGTATCTGCAAGATGATTAGTGTCACAAGAGTGGATGTCAGGCATTTAGCAAGCTTTGGAAGGAAATAAGTAGACAAGTTACCTGGGGAAAAAAAACCCCTTCTTGTGTAGGGATGAGCATCTGCAAGGTTATGTCCACCAGAGCTGACCAAAGAGTGGAATCTTGAAGTGTGTGAGAAAAAAGAAAGGAGAAAATTGTTTGAGCTGGAAATTTATAAATCCTAAATGAAAGGAGCATTAGGATGTATGTGTATAGCTTAGTGCCTGCATTTGCAAGGGCTTAATAAGAACAGAAATGAAATGCAAGCAGAGGAAGACTATGAAATTTTGTAGATTATGGGAGAATAGGGACTAACAGAAGCCAGTGATACTTATCAGGTCTATTACACATGCAGTGAAAATTATTTACCTGAGTGTGCACTAGATCACAGCTGATCCCATTACCTCCATTTTGACAAGTGTAACAAAAATACAACTATTTATTTGTTCAGCTTCACTTTCCCTGGGTTGGGATTGCCTCAAAAGAATGAGGAACAACATTGATGATCTTGGGCAGCAAAAACCACTTAGAATTCAGAGATAGAAGCATTCAGAAAGTAGACTCAGGCACAATATCTGTTTACCCTCCTTTTCTCGCAAAATTATTTTTAATTTTGCAACAAAGATGGAAGAAGGTGCTTATTCATCATGTTGCATTTTTTTTTTTTAAATTTTGTGGTTAACTGGGATGAATTCAGTTCATTGCTTCCAGCAAAGGATGTACTATTTTACTTTCATTTCTATGTCTAGAAATCCAGAGTTACTTTTACAATGATTATGACAACACACAGATTTGGAATATTTCAAGAATTCAGGATCTTGAAAGATTTATTGCAACAGTTCAGTTAAATCTTTGTAGAGGAAATACAAACACAGGATTTTTTTCATGTTAATAATATTGAAAAGACAGTTACTATCTCTTGCTGTAAACTTCTAGTGAAAACTTTGCAGGAGAAGATATAAGGCAGCTTAGGAAAATTATTTTCTCAGACACAATCCGGATACCTCAAAGATTTTTACACCCAGAGGTGTAAAGAATGTAGGGAGGAGGAAAAAGAATTTCTTACCCTGCATGAAAAATATAAGTAAACAATAGCAAAATATAACTGTGCAATCAAAGCATTTTTAGAGCAGGTAAACTAAAATATTATGAGTCTGACAAGAAATCATTAGGTAGCATTAGCTAGTGTTTCCATTTCTGTGCCAGTTTGTTTCAGGTTCTCTCTGTCTAGATTTTTGTTGACAAATTTTAACCTCATTTTCAGTTCATTTCGTTGAAAAAAAAAAACCTCCTAACATAAAAATGGAAATATCCTTCAGTAAAACTGCAAATTTTCCTGATAAATATTAATTCCTGCTTCTTTAAAAGGTGCTTATTTGAGGTATTATGAGTAGTAGCTGTGTGTTAAATCTCCCATTCTTTGTACCAGCTTCTTTAAAAAAAAAATAAACCAGCCAATGAAAAGTGCCTAGACTGACGCTGTCTCCCTCGGTTAATCCAAGGCCAGCAGAGGGATAATTTGATTAAACTGAGACCCTAATTTATTTAGCTTTAGTTCTGGATCAACCTCTTCTTAATAGAGTGCTGTCGTCTCCAATTGTTTGATGAAAATTAAAGTGACATAAATACCATGGGACTTTTTCAATCTGATTAGTCAGCTAACTTGCATCAATACTACCCCAGCCATCAGGCGCTGGCGTCCTTCCTTTCACCAGCCTCACTAACAACTGACAAGTTCTCCTTGAAGCCTGGGCACCCACGCTGCCACTCAGACCCCCACACTTAACCCATCATCCCTCCTCAATGGGTCCTGTTTGACAAGGTGCCCACACCTTTTTTCCATTGCTGTTCATCAGACAAAGCTAAATATTGTTTTATTAGCAATCAATAGCCTGTTAATCCCAAACGATTTCACAAATCCACTGGGCTCTCAAGCTGATTAGAAACGTTTGGGTTGTTTTTTTGGGTTTTTTTTTGTTTTTTTTTTTTAAGCTGCTAAATTTTAGATCTCTCCTCCCAACCCTCACACTCTGATATGGCACATTGTAGCTGGTAAGCAAAGCCACAAAAGCAAAAGAGGTCTGTTGTTTTAATGTTGCCTTTAAGTAGACATTTGCAAATGTTTCACAGTTTAAACATGAGGAAGCCTATGCCACCAAACCCTCAGCACATTTACTGGCTCCTCCACTTTCAATCCATCAGCTTGAAACATAAGAATACAAGACCTCCTGAGCCTTCCCTTTTCTTTTTACAGCAATATGGTAAAATCTTGCTTAGTCTGTGGGCTGGGGCACTAGGGAGTGAGAGAAGTAAGCTTCTTTGACTTACAATATCTAAAATGCTAACAAAGCAGCTGTTGCACTGTTGAGCCTTGCTGAATTCACCTCCAAGCCACAGACACAGGCTGGGATGTTACCTGTGTGTGCATGGTGACTCACAGACAGATCTTCTGTGAGGCACAAGTGGAGCAGCATTACAAACACAGCTCATCTTGGATTTACTCATCCTCACTGCCTGCCTGCCTTTGCCCTGGGGACATTGGGTATGAGAGCTGGTAATCCAATGGCACTTCACTCAGGTGGTGCAGGACAATTCAGGATTAAGGCAGACAGGCAGTGTCCATAGGCACACCCTGAGCCTCTGAAGCACCCAGGGACACAATGCTGACTCGGTGAGCTGGCTTTGCAAGTCTGGGTTTTAGTCTGGGTTTTACTCCTCTTCCCCCTGCTGAATTGTTCCTGTAGATGTGCTCCCTCTACAACAACAAGGAAGGAAGGGCTGTGGGCAAGCTGATGCCTCAGCCATGTTGCACATACCCTGCCTGAAACAAGTCTTGAAATGGGTGGTCTTGAGTCTTCAGTACAAGGTAGTTAACTCGAGGAAAAGTTCTTGTTGGCTTTCAAGGAGTTAACTAAAAGTAAAAAATGAACTGACACACATTTTATGCTCTTTGTGCAGGGACTTAACATACCCAAGCTGCATCTTAAGTAGAAGTGGAAAAGTTATTTCAGCTGATAAAATCCTCTGGAAAGTCTGTTGAAACAAAACATAGATTTCCTAAGTCATCAGCCTTGACAACAGGGTCCTAGTTCTGAAACAGACTGAAGATGTAAAGTCTCAGAGGCAACATCTCAGATCAGGGACTTTCAAAAGTCAGCTCAGTTACTTTGAGCATATCTACTTGGAAAGTAATGTTAAAATAGCTCTAAATTTGGCTGTCCAGTAATTGTTTCAAATGAGTCTTCCATATAAGCTCAAGTCTTTTACAGGCTCTTCTCCAACTCTTCTTTCAGCAACTTCTTCTGTCAGGACATATCTATCCTATGGAAAATACTCATCAAAACAGTGGAACATACAAACAAAAACCCCCCAAAACACCTACTCATCATTTTCAAAAGAGGCTGACCTGTTAAATCTCAGCCATTTAAAATGGAACATGTAACTTTCTGCCAACCTAAATAAAGCAGCAACTGTGTATTACTCTTTCTTTGGTTAATGTGCATGACCCTGTTGCATTTGCCAGTGGTAAAAAAAAAGCCACAAATGTTGGAGAATGTTTTTCAGTTTTGTATTTTTAACAATAAGAATTAACAGGAAACAGTAGTAAAATCAATACTCACTCCAGTAAGTATTTACTGTGGTTTGCAATTCCTTTCCAAATCCTCTATTTCTGAGGCCAGTGATAGTAACTTTAGAAAATGATTGTTGATTGAAGATCTGAACAACCCTACTGCTCTCAAATTCTAGCATAAAGGAACATATATTTTGTTTCAGGCTGGCTGTTCTGCACAGCAACTCTCATGTAATTATTTTTATTTTGAAATTTTAATTATTTCTGCAGATGTACTGTGCGATAGCCTGTGCTGTTTGAAGGAGAAAAAGAGTTTACTCCTTGTTCATAGAATTATTTTTGTGTAACAACATGAGAAAAATGCCATTGATACCTAATCTTCACCTAGGCATTCTGTAAAGATTAATTGAACATCTGAAAACATTTAGGGAATGAAAGCTGAAACCTTTTCTTTGACAGTGCAGTGAGAAACACACCGTCTTCATAAAGAAGTAGTAAGGACTGGAAATCAGGAAGATTTGCTCTGTGGGTTCTGGGTATGTCCTGACTGCAGCAGTCTCTGCCAGCCAGCTCAGACGAGGAGAGGAGTGCATCCAGGTCAGCCTGAAACTCCAGACTCTTTTATTTACCATGGACAGAAGGCTTTTCTGTTCTTGCACAGAGTACTTGTCTTGAAAGTTCCATAATGTTTTGCTTTTAATGCACTGCTTTTTATAGGAAAAAGTAGTAAATTAATGAAGTTACTCAGGAAAGCAGAAGATACACTTTTTCTGTCTGATCTATATTAGTGCAAGGTCACAACCTCAACTGTATGTCAAGACTGCGGTGGCTTCATCTATCAAAGCATTTTGTTTTGTGTTGGAGCAGCACTGGAGGTTTGAAGTGATCCCATTTCTGATTTTTCATTTGGATCTGCAGACCCCTTTTGGTGGATGCACACTGCATTCTTTTCAGAAGAGAATGAGACAGAGTCTCCACTGTAGATGCACACCAGATTTGCTCTGCAGCTGAGCTAAGGGTCTGAACTTCTTGTTTTGACAGCTCCAAACCACAAGTGTGGTGCAGATAGTGAGCCCAGGGCACCAGACCAAATCTGATCTGGATTATAAATCCCTTGATTTTAGAATCATAGAATGGTTTGTGTTAGAAGGGATCTCCAAAGATCATCTAATCAAACCTGTCTGTAATGAGCAGGAGCACTAGACCAGGTTGCTCAGGCCCCCATCCAACCTGGCCTTGATGTTTCCAGGGATGGGGCATCTACATCCTCTCCAGGCAACCTGTCCCACTGTTCACCACCCCCATCACAAAACATTTCTTCATTTTACCTAGTCTCAATCTACCCTCTTTTAATTTAAAACCATCATACTTTGTCCCATCACTACAGGCCCCATTAAAAAGCCTGTCCCCATCTTTCTTATAAGGCCCCTTTAAATATAGAAAGACTGAACTTATTGTGCTGTAGATGTAAGAATTTCAGTATGTCTTGCTTCTGTTTATTGATCTGCTCCTAAGAAACCCTGTAAACATAATAGTTTTTGCTGTCACATTGAGCAAGCTGTTGTTCCAGAGTTCTTCCCCACAGGAATAATCTCTGTGAATCATTACAAATGGTCACAAGTTAGAGTAATTCCTCTAAAGTTTCACTTGGTGCTACGAGTCACCTGCCTCTGTGGACTGAGATTAGTGATGCTCATGCATTTTTACAAAACTGAGGTCACCCAACTTGTTTACTGGAGCTGGCAGCCAAATCCTACAGCTGAAAGCTGAGGCAGATGCTCAAGCAGCTGCTGTCCAAGTTACATGAGCAGCAAGGAGATTTCCTGCTTTGCTCAAGTTCTCCAAACCACTGGTTCATTTCTCTGGCAACACTGAGAGCACGCTGGAGACAACAGTTATGCAGTTTTGCTATTAATCGATCAGACACGGGTTTGGGTAGTAATTACTTGGTTTCTTTAATGACCATATTTGCATGCTGAAATTCTGTCTTCTGAACTTCAAAGCCCTAGAACTGAATAACTGTCAGAGTAGCTGGAGACTAGAAATCTAGATCCAGATCCAGGGTAGAATTTGAGCCAACAGCCAATTTCCAAACTAAATCACCTGGATGCACAGTAGTTCAATAAAATTTAGATTAAGTCTCAGTGGTTTATTTTGACTTCCAGCTTCCACGTTCAGAAATACCTGACAATAAATGATTCTTCTATCAATATTATTTTCACTTTTGTTCCCCAGAAAAAATCTGTGACTGCAAAAACATGAAAGAGTCTGTCTTCAAAAAACTTCAAAAAATGTCAATTGCCACTTTTACATTACCGTTACAGTAAAGCTGGTGCAACCCTACTGACCTAACACTTTGCTATGTTATCCCAAATCTGTCCTCCCCAGGAGCTGTCCTGATTATCTCTTATCAGCCTCAGTGGTTAAGTTGTGTTTGGTCTCCTGTTTCCTGCTTTCCTTGTCTGCATACTTTGTTTCTGTTCTGTTTGTGCAGGTGTCACTCCTTGCCCTTGAAGAACCAACTCATTTTGAAGAGACATTACGAAAATACAGCAGCATAATAGAGGGAGGAAGGCTTTACCCAATATGTGGTGTAAGGTCCTTAAACAAGAAAGTGTGTAACCCTTCAGGGAACCTCTGATTTGTGTAACTCCTGATTTGTATAAAGCACTCTCTAACAAGCAACATCTTTCACAGAATCACAGAATGCTTGGGGTTGGAAGGGACCTTAACACTCATTCCAATCCCCCCTGGCATGGGCAGGAACACCTTTCTCTAGGCCAGATTGCTCAAAGTCCTAGACAACCTGGCCTTGGACACTTCCAGGGATGGGCCAGCCACAGCTTCTCTGGGCAACCTGTGCCAGTGTAATTTTCTATGTATTTACATAGAATTTCCCATTCTGCCTAATTGCTCTTGCAGGCCATTCTGGTTCCTTTTAACCCCACTGACTCATTTTAAAATGAGCTGTTCTTCTTATTCCTAGGCTTTCATTAGAAGATTGCCCTAGAGCCTGTTTTCCTAATGCTCAGGAACTATTTCATTTCTAGCATAGCTGTTGGATGGAGCTGCCTTGCTGGTGTGGAGCTGGGGGCCAGGACCATTCACATGTATCACCTCTCCAGGAGCCTGCAAGCCCACCCTGCTGCAAGCAGAATGAGGGAGAGGAAGGGAAATGGTTTTAAAGAAAAAGGGATATAAGGAGAATGTTGCAGCTTGAATTGCTGCTAGTAAAGTCCAGGGTAAAGAAGCAAAAAAGGCCTTTGCATAATATCCATAGATGTTTAATTCAGCCACGCGGTGAGATGTTCTCCTCTCAGACACACACTCCCTCCTCAGGTCCCACTCTCTCCACCAGGGGCCTCCTGGCTGACCTTGGTCTCCAGGCAGTATCAAGGTGAGGCCCAATCAGGGAAAAGGGAGGGAGAGCCTCAGGAACACCTATGTTCAGGCATAGGAACAGGGGAAGGAGCCAATGGGGTGTAACTTAGGAGAAGCCCCTCCAGAGCCTCCTCAGGAGAACATTTTTTATGATGAGGGTAGTAAAACACTGGAACAGGTTGCCCAGAAACATCCCTAGAAACACTCAAGACCAGGTTGGATGGGACTTGGAGCAACCTGGTCTAGTGAAAAGTGACCTTGCCTGTGGTAGGGGGTTGGACAGGCTGACATCCCAAAGCTCCCTTCCAGCACAAACCATTCTGTGATTGTGTCAGGGGCTGCTGGAACACCCCCACCCAGCCAGCCCACTGACCATATGATCGAGGGACATACTGTGCCACCCAGCAGTGCATGTGCCAGCCTCTGGGCTGTCCCCTGCAGTTGTGCTTGACACAGCCAGTGCAGCTGGCGTGCCTTGGCTCAGCCCTGTGGGCTGTGCTTGCCAGCTCCAGCAGCTCATGGCTGCGTGCACATCTTTGTGTGGTACAGCCTGGCTGTGTCCTGAGCCCTTTTCTGCTTTCCAGAAATTGATGAGTTGCCTAACCCAGCATGTGGGGAGATGACAGGAAATAACGGGGCAACTTCGGTCTGTGTTAGGAGATTTTTAGTGCTGGATGTGTTGTCAGTGATGGCTTTGGAATCTGATCAGCTCAAGATGGTCTCTTCAGAACTGCTGAAGTCTTTGCACAAGACTTCACTGCAGCTTGAACTGGCTGCCTGTAAAAGCAGAGCATCCTGCAAAACTTCCACAATATTTAGGCAAGTAATGCATAGCTGGAAAAAGCGCTCCAAATTGTTTGGACTATCCTCTTTTTCTGTATGTTCTGGGTGAACCTGAGAGCAAAATCTGCTCTGATCAGCCAAAATAAGTTCGGTTCTGTGCTCTTCTAAGTAGGAGGGCACAGGAATATTTGTGTTCCTTTTGTTTCTCATTCATGGCATTTAAACGAGACGCTTCCTCTGTCCCGGGGATGTGTCACAAAACTTCTCCCTTTTCCGCTGTGAACGCAGGAGGGCAGTGCAATTCCAGCTTGGATTCAGACGTCTCTGGAGCATCAGATGGCCCTAAGCAAAGCTCAGCCCTAGTCCACGTAAAGCCTCCAGTTCCAATTAAAGGAGTTTCTAATATTTTCTTCATTATTACGCTTGGCAACCCACCTGTAGCTAGACTTTTAAAAATAAATTCTCTTCCCTATTTACATGAGCCGCAAATCTGTACTGCCAAAGAAAGGATGTGGGGCAGAGGGGAAGGAAAAGAAGGGGGGGAAGGAGGAGAAAAGGTGGGAAGAAAGAAGGGGACGAAAAGGAGGGGAGGAAAAAGGGGGAGTTTGAGGTGGGATTTAAGATTAAAATAAAATAAACGAAGTTGCTGTTGCATTTTTCTGTACCACACATAAACAAGCTGCTGGACTCATAGGCATCAAAAATGTCCAGTCAGCTACACCTCTAAGAATAGCTCAGAAATTGTACTTGCAGTGTAAACAGTAGCTGCATAGTTTAAAAACATGTGAAATAGGTAAAGGATATCTAAAAAAAAAACAACCTGCTAACTCTGGCAGATTTGGTCAGATTCCTTCTGATGGGCCACAGCCTCTTCATTCAAATTTCCTCTGTGAAATGGATTTCCACTGCCACTATTACTTTCACTGTATTAATTTCACAGTGGTTCTTCCAACCAGATTCCCTAGTGCAAAGGCATCTTGCCATGTAAATGACTAACATCACCAAAACAAATTAATCACTGAGGTAAATGAGTAGTTTGGTGCAGTAAAGAGTGCCCTGTTTTGTGCAATAATTTGGTTTATTACACACTTATTTCCACCCCACAACACATTGAAGCAAAGTCAGCTCTTTGGAGCAGAAGTCTGTAGTTAGCAAGATGCTGGCTTTAACCAGGCTCTTGCCTTGTGTAGAACCTCAGGTGTGGATCCCATCACAAACCACAGGGCTAAGAACCACTAAGAACATGCAGCCACATGATCTTTTATCAGCAGGACTACATTCCATGCATAGCACACAAGATCGCACAGAATCTTCTGCAGCCACATTGGCAGAGAAGATTTGGTGCTACAATAGTTCTTAACTGGGAAATACCAATTCTGTAGGTCATCCATTTGTGCCATTTCCTAGCCTTTTTCTCTTTGATCCTTCTGGTTGGTGGTTTTGTTCCTTGGAATTATAAAGAAATTGTAGAAATCATTGACTATATCTATAGTATTTGCAGGGAATGCCCTGACAAAGGAGAGGAATGAGGAGGAGGAATCCATTTTATAGAATAATATAGTATAATAAATTAATTAATTAGCCTTCTGATACTATATTACATGACATCTAAACTGAATCTGCCCAGCACTCAACTGCACTCCCTGCACAGCATCTGTGACTGTCAGCCCACAGCCCCCACACACACCTGGATCCAATTGGTCAGTGAATCACAACACTCACACCAGAATCCAGTTACCAATTCCTTTCAGGTAAACAATCTTCCACAATGCATTCCACTTGTGAGCAACACAGGAGCAGCAAATGAGATAAAAATTGTTTTTCCTTTCTCTGAGGTTCAGAGAATGTGAAACCCAGAAATATTCTTGGGAAGAATTGTGCCTTGCTTTTCTGTATGAAGAGAAATGTGGTGACATATTATCTGCAACCATTGGTTTATGCTGTTATTTTATGAATATTTCTAGATAACATTTTAGGGAGAGTTAAAAAATAGTACAAGACTTACTAGGAGAATATCACCTTTACAAACACCTAGTAAATAATAATAATAATAATAGTAGTAGTAGTAGTAGTAGCTTCTGACAAGAGAGGAGGTACCCTGCTTCTCTTTGTGGTTTCACATTCCTACGGCACTAACACGTTCCCATATGAATGAAAACCTCATTCTTCTGAAAATTGAATCTGCAAAGAATGGATCGGCCAGGTTGGTGTCAGTGCTGTTTCAACAACCTGGCAAAGCAGAGAGGTGGATGGTGCTGCTCAGGGTAGGGAGGGGACTGCTCTTGTCAGCAACACCTTTGATTTGGATTGGTGTAAACCCGAGGCCATAACCTGAGAACAACTTCCATCAAGTTCAAGGGAGTCACAGCACTTTGAGAGCCTTTCATTGTGGTCCCTTTCTCAAAAAGTCTTTCAAAAAAAGCTAAATCCATTTTACAAAAACAAGTTGAAAATATTGAGGTAATAACACACTGTATATACCTTGTTCTGAAAGGATTCCTCTCCAATAAAGGGGTATGTGACATAAAAAAGAAAAAATGGTTAAAAATCAAGTGGTAAAAGAAAAAAAATCACAGCACAATCAGTATCCTCAGGGAAAAAAAAAAAAAGAAAAGATGACTGAAATTGAGAAGATTGACTTCAAAAAGAGATACGTTAAGAAACAACTAAAACCATTTAACAAGCCAATACTTTGGAACTCAGCTGCACTGATATAAAAATCTGGAACGGCTCCCTCTGCTTTTCCTTTTGTAACAGGCTTGTCGAGGGCAAAACTGACAAAATAATCAAAACAGTCACTGGAAAATTATAAGTAAATTTTAGAATGAAGGGACCCCCAGAATTTGTTTGAACAACTGACATTCTTCAGTGAGATGCTAGAAATTTTAATCTACATTCCTATCAATATTTGTGGTATTCACCAATGCAATGTATGTTGCTAATTAATATTATCTGTGTAGTCACTTACATAGCAAATAACATTGCAATAAATGAGTTCTAACCTATAAAACCAACAATAGGCTTTGAACTTAGATTAAAACCATCTTGTCAAAATGAAAAATTATACAAGAGCTTATATACAGCAAAAAGCATTCACCAAACCATTTGAAAGTTAGAGCAGAATCATATTTTTTCAGCAAATTAGGTTTTCTGTTTCCTCAGAGAAAAATAATGAGGTCTGAATTTTTCTTTGTTTTGTTTTGTTTTTGATTTTGTATTTTCCCAGATAGCAAGCATAAAACTGAAGAAAATGTAATCAAGTTCACAGAGAATCTTCATTAACATTGGTTTCAGTTGCAATTCTCTACTAAGGGATTTTCTATTCTTCTGTGGTGAAAAATTGATGTTTTCGCTATGCTGGCTTAGTTTGGGAAAACATTTGAAAACTGTATTTTGGGCTGGATCATCCTTATGAAGTACCTACATTTAATATGACTATTTTTGTTATAGAAAACTTCACCTATTCATGGATTTAAATAGCAGAAATCTTCATGCAATGAGCAATCAGTTTTTGCAAATAATTGTTTCCAAGAGGGTTATTGAATTGTATAAACTATTCAGAAGTTAGATTAGTACTAAACTATAGGAAAGTATTTGAGCTTTTACAGAGAACAGCTGAACCAAACTACACAAGAGCAGCTGAAAAGTACTTCGAACTTTTGGTTGAGATTTTCTCAGTCATTCTGTTACAGTAATAATAACATTTTTAATTCAAATTTGGAGAGTGAGTTGTTCCTTTTATTTTTGTGAGAAGAAATGTGAAATCTAATGTTTCTCTCTATTTTACTGGCCTAATTCTGATTTCATTTGCAAACTCTGTGAAATCCCTTTTGATACACAAGAACACATCAGAAAAACTCAAACTTGCCTTTTTTTTTAAAAAAAGCACTCTTAGAACAAGATTATTCAAAATGACAGGATTGTACTTTTCTTTGTTTTTCAGGCAGAGCATTCCTGAAATATCGTCAGGAAGATGGTTGGACAACTGGGAAGGTTAGCAAATCATAAATGTCAAGAATAATAAAATAATGAGATTCTTGCATGGCAGACAAACTGTTTTGTAAACTAAGATGCTAGATGCATCTCCTGCACAGCCACAGGACATGGCTGAGATAAAGGGATGACCGCCCAGAAATATGCCTCCAAATCCTATAATCCATTTCTCCATAATTATTTCCAGCCACCAAAATGAAGAACAAACAAACAAAGCAATCTGACCTCGGTAGAAAAGACAAAGTGAACTGCAAACAAATCTGGAATTCCATGTCCCTGATCAGCATGCTCCAAATGCCCCCAGCAGCCCGCGCTGAGAGGAGCGCAGGCGAGAGCCCGGCCAGCCAGCTCTGCAAAAACACCCTTGGGACCACAAAACCCCTCAGCAGGGGGATGAAAGAAAGTGCCATATCCATTTCATTTCCATTCATCATTGTTAAGCTCCAAGTTTAAGAAAGTTTCATTGCCCATAAATGCTCTGATCATAAGCAGCTGCACATGATATCATTTAGAGCCTGGTTGCATAACCCGTATTTCCCCCGAGCTTTGTCCCTAAGCTGCTGCCTGACAGGCATCAGCCAGACCCAACTTGTTGTTTTAAAAAAGCCTCTGCAGCGTTTTTACGTTTAGCAGCTGAACCAAACTTCACAAAAGCAGCTGAAAAGAATTGGTAAAAGGTTAGGATAGATTGACTGTTTCCAAATTGGAATACTAATGATGATCTTTAATGAAGCCTGACAGTACAATCTGTTTCTTATTGTTCCCTAAGTGCTGGCTACTGATCATATTCACTGGCTTTAGGTGACGGGGACAGACAGGGACAAATGGGCCCCACTGGTGAGCAGGACTGTGCACAGCTGATCTTTCAACAAGGATTAAATTAATTAAAATGATTCTCCCATCAGAAGAATCAATCTTTTGATTTGTTATCATCGTAGTGGTTATTAATTTTGAATGCTGTCTAATTGGTGCCACTACTGTTTGGGTCATCTGGCTTAGTAATCTTCTTAGAAAGCAGTAAAGAATACATAATTTTAGTAGCTGTGTCAGAGAGCAGGGAGCTGAACAAGGAAAAAATCCCTGACTTGGTTTAATGCTTCTCATAATGTGTAAGAACAATGGAAAAAGTAGGCAAAATACCTGCCAGACCCAACTGGTGAAAACTGACTTTGCTTTATTAACTTCACTTCTTTAATAAAAAAATTAAGGCACTTTCTCATAAGGACAGACTTAAATAAATGTTTTATTATGGCATTGCTAATAAGCACAATTGGAAATGCTTTATGCTCAGTGCAAAGACAAAACTCTGAGGGCTGGAGAGGGCTCAGAGGAAAGCCCAGACTGATGGAGCAGGTTTTCACCAGACTGCAGAAGCAGAACTTGCACAGATGGGTGATATCTGGCCCAGCCATTTCTAGCTCCACAAACAATGTCTCCCTTTTCTTCTCACAAGTCTTTTGATGCCAATATCCAAAGGAATAGGATCTGGTCTCTTACTCAAATTTCTACGGTATTTAAGCCCTTTAAAACACCAATGGGAATTTAGAAGAGGTCATGGAAGCACCTGTAGGTCAAATAAAATTTCCTATCTGCCTGGTTTTGATATTTAGGCTGGGTGTGTTACCTCCACAGCTACAATAATACCTAAACCATACCTGCAAAGTGGATGTGGGGCTGCTTCTTGTGTGTTGTTCAAATTGAAGTGAAGAGTAAGAGAAAAGCCATTCTCTGTGCCTTAGAACAACAGACAGGTTGGTGAGGTGAGGACTAAACTGGCCCTGACAGAGCTGGGATAGTACAGAGCACATCCTCCTGTTCACTCCTGAAACATAAATATATGGCTGCATGGGCAATCTGCAGGAGGGATAAATCCTGAATCTTGGATATTCACACAATGAAAACCCCAGAGGTTTCTCCTGAAGGAAGTGATATCCAAGTCTCACTCAGATCAAAACAGGGACATAATTCTTGGGTTTTGTTATTTGTCTTCTACACATAGGAAATCTTTTCTGCCTTTCTTATGCATGACTAAATACACAAAAGCAAGGAGGGGTTCATCTGGGAAGGCATCCATTCCATCAGTGGAATAAGTATTTAGATGATTCACACCAATATAAATTTACTCATTTGGGGGTTGAATGTGTTACCTCCCTCTTCCCTGCAGCTGGCAGTGGGAGGTATCAGTCCTTTTGCAAATCCTCCATTTCACCATCCCCTTCTCCTGCTACACTCTCCAGCCCCACAACTTGCTGTCTCATTGGAAAAGGAAATATGTTGCATGACAAATAAAAGTGGTCCAATCCTGCTTTTTCATGGAGTGAGCTGTTCTCCTCTAAGTCATCACAATTGCCGTAATGCACGTGCTTTAGGTAAAACCTCAGTTAAACTGGAATAGTAGCGCTTGAGTAAAAGTTATTCCCACATGTTATCTCTTCAGAGTCAACAGCAAAACCATCAGCCCAGGAGCATTCATCCACTACAACAAATGACAAACAGGTCTTTTACAGTCTAACCTACATTTGGTAAGAAATTCTGGTTAACCCAATCTTGCTTACCAGCCCCAATTCCCACCAAATTATCTTCATAACTCCGCTAGTAAAAAGAGATTTAAAAACTCTGTTTCTAATTCCTCATCCTACAGATGGTTGTTCCTTAGAAATCATTCTATAGAAAAGCAAGATAAATCTCAACCAAATTACAAATCATTGCAACAATAAATAAAAAGCTTTTACATGATAGAGTGCAAATTGTCATTCAGGTTTGGGGAGCTGGACCTGGGTCCTATTTCATAGGTTAAAAACATTTATACTTGTTAGATGAAGGTTCTTTTCTTTTCTCTACATGCATTCTCCCTACTTGTTCTGCTGTGTTTGGTTAGGCTGGGCACACTCATCTTATTCAGCACCATTAATAATTGTTTAGACAAGGAGTTAAGTTACAGATCATAAAATCCAACTATTGCTCTTGCTGGCCTCAGCACTGATTTGAGATAGATCTAGCCATCTATGACTTTGGATAGATTACATTTCTGCTTTTTCTTTTTTTTTTTTTGTTCATTTGTTTGAATATCCTGTTCTGGGAAGTATTTTTAAAGAAATTAATCTAAACATAATTTCATGTGCTCCCATGAATACATTTGTTTAACCAATCATTCTAGTTTTTAGTTATTGTTCTTTTCAAAATGCATTTTAGGATTGGATGGAAGCAAAGGCTACTGACTAATATCCAGTGAGACAATACCAGCTCCTAAATGTCATCTCTAAAACTAGTATTCTAATAACTTTTTTTCATATCTGCAGTCAGAAGAGATAAACAGGTTAAAAGAATCTCATTGAAATGTGCATTGAAAAATTTATTTCCATAATGAGAAGAGCCTGAGATTAAAAAAACCCTTAAAATATTTTGAAAACTATACAAAGCTATGATTGTTTGCTTAGCCCTTGAATCATGCTTGAAGCTCAAGTCTTCTTATATTCTTTTTAGAGAAACAGCTGTTTTGATTGGGGTTTCAGAATTCTCCTGAATATGAACGTGTGTGTTAAAGTGAGTACACTGAAGAACCCATTTCTATATTCAGCTCTTCAAAGTTTATGTGTTGCATTGCTATCCAGTATTTCTTTCTCCAAAATATACCTAAATATAATGCTTCCTATTCTTCCTTACAAGCATGATGGCTTTGATTTAAACATCACAGTTGCCTTTTTTACACACCATGAGGCTGTAGCACAGATCTGCTGTGGAAAAGCCTCATTGCAGCAGTAGCAGAGCAGCTGTTTCATGTCCTGAATCAAGCCAGTGTTTTAGTGTGAGGTGGAATGAACATCTTCCCCCTCATGACAGCTGTGGAATCCAATAGTGACATTTTTGTAAACTTAGTTCTAAAAGTATATTCACTTTCATACATGCACGAAGTGTTAGTCCTGATAGCTGTACTGGTCCTTTAAGGCTGTGGAAGTGCTTTCTTTTCTTCCCTAAACCCCATTCAAAACTGCTGTGGACTTTTTCATATCCAACAAAGGAAACAGCTGTGTTGTCCACAACAGCCAGCCTCTCAAAACCCAAAAGATCCAGGTACAAACCCCCCAAAATTAGAGAAGAAACCCTGCAACCCAGATCAAAAGGAGATCCAACACCTGTACTCACTGCTTAGACAATTAGAATGTCTCTGGCCACCTATATTATAAACTCTTCTTTAAAAGAGGACAATAAAACTCTGAGATTTTTTATTATTTCGGGTTTCCACCTGGTTTTTTATTATTTCAGGTTTCCAGTCCCTAGAGAGATATTACTCTGAACATTGCAAGATCAGAAACCTCCCACAGCTTTTCCCTTTGATTTAGACCTGACTGTAAAATTACCACTTGCTTTACAAGCTCTTAAAAAAAAGGAAGTCAGATCCTGAGGGGCATAACTACATCAAAGGAAAGCAACATGGGAAGAGAAAACTCTGTATACATGGAAAACAGAGCTTAAATAGAGCCAAGCTTAAGTATTTGTGGAGAATGCTCTCATCTCTTTCGGGTGACCACGATTTCCACACAATCTATTTGGATACTGTCAGATTTTTCTTAAGAGAACTCAGCTTCTAATGGTGGGTTTTAGTTTATATGGTGACAGGCTTTCTGGAATTCCCTGTCTCTGCACTCTTTTTGTTCTCCTAAATACTTTCCCTGCTGGAAAATGCACTGATTCCAAACAGCCATAATGGCTAAGTCCTCTAGCAAATGTTTTAAGTACCTGATTTTGAATAACACCTTGTCCAAGGAATTGGTCAGTTGTTAACCTTTAACCTTGTGTACTGCCATGCAGGAGGAATCCGCTTAAAATTCTCATTGTAAAGATACACAAGGAGTAGCATTAAAGCAGTTTGACCTCAGGATTTTCTGAAGGTAACTTGGACTTAATTTTCTCACATCGTTTGCATTTGAGAATAACTCCCTAAACAAGAACTTTAACAAACTGACTTTTCATAGTATTTTCATTCCTATTCTTTTTTTTTCCCATTTTGTGATCCCATTTCAGCAGTGAGGGAACTGAGAGTTCTTTCCAGAAAAAGTTTAAACAATTTAGGATTTAGAAGTGCTTAAGAAAGAAGCTGTATTTACTTTCCCTGGGATGGGATACATAAGCTGATTTTCACAACTGATCTTTCTGATAACAGAGTTATCCCAAGGGACCAAAATCATCCACTGGGAAAAGTGAAAAGCTTGGTACAGACCTGCCTTATGCATGGCACTGGAAAGAAAACTCTGTGTTCTAGACAGATGTCATAAAAACGTTATATAATAGAAAATGACATCTAGAACAAATATATAGAATATAACTGTTGCCCCCAGATATGGAAACTTGCTTGAAAAAGAAGCCACAACATTGAGAGAAGCCAAGGCACAGTGGGGAGGATGCAAATGTAGAAGGTCCCAGAGCAGGGGCACTACTCCACAGTCTGTCACCTGCTTGTGGGTGACACCCTGAGACACAATTCAGGACAAAACTCAGTTAATCAGGCTAAATTCATAATCTGGAGCTCCGAAGTTATCTTGATTAGGCATCTCCCCTCGTCTGAAATATTTTACTCTGTAAGTGAGCAGAACACAGGATTTCTTTAAGCAGTATAGAATTCTTTGCTGATGGCCCCACAACATTCTTAAAGATAGTTCTGGTGGGCTGGGAATAATATATTCTGTTTAGCATGGTCAAGGACTGTCTTCAAAGTAAGGGAGGATGAAAATGGATTCACTTTTCTATTAATTCATTTGTTTCCATGAAGTAATTTAAAAATTACTCGCATGTAGATAGATCCCAGATTAGATTAATCTACTCGATTCGATTTCTTGCAGCTGTAGATGTATCCCAGCACTGGAACTTAAGCTGAAACTCTCAGCAAGTCTGATGCATAAAACATTCAGTCCTGTTTACAAGGGCAGTTTGTGTTTGGTTTTAATTTTTATTTAGTCTGCATATATGGGAAATAAATGTTTTACAGTGAGTTCCTCTGTGGTGGTGTTCACAGGGGTCCCAGGACGAGGGAAGAGATGAGAATCTTGACTCCATGATTCAGAAGGCCTGATTTATTATTTTATGATATATATTATATTAAAAGAAAATTATATATTAAAACTATACTAGAAGAATAGAAGAAAGGATTTCATTAGAAGGCTTGAAAGGAATAGAAAGGAATGGAATAATAAAATCTTGTGGCTGACCAGAGTCTGAGACATCTGGACTGTGATTGGTCATTAATTAAAAACAACCACATGAGACCAATCACAGATGCACCTGTTGCATTCCACAGCAGCAGATAATCATTGTTTTCATTTCGTTTCTGAAGCCTCTCGGCTTCTCAGGAGAAAAAATCCTAGCAAAAGGATTTTTCAGAAAATATGTCTGTGACATTCCTCAAAACAGGTGTATGATTCATCAAACTCCCAGCTTCTATTGGCAAAAATATTAAGTAAAACATCAGGCTGAAAAACTTATTTCCCAGAAATCTAGAAGAGAGTGCTCTTCAAACTCAAACTGTTATGAATCCTGGCAATATCATTGTGTCATTTCCATTTTAGAGCCAAAGTAGATTTCAAAGAACATTTCAATAAAGCAGGTTTAATTGGAATGCTTGAAGTTGCAGTATCACTGATCCTTTGATTATAATCTATGTGGAAGTCAAGGACACGTAGCATTTGAATGGTTCATTTCCAAGAGACAAATGAACAGTACCTGGCAAATTAGAGAGGTGTTAGAGGCTGATAGTTCTTGGACAGAAGTGAAGGCAGAGCTCCTTTCTGCTCCAGCCTCCAAGATTTACCCTTCTGGGATGATGTGGATTCTGTCATCCAATGGAAAGCAGCATGAGTGGATTCTTAACCCAATTAAATTTTCATTTAACATTAACTGTCACTGTTTCATCTCTCAGCATGTATTCATTCCCATAGCCCATGTGTTTCTCTCCACTGGAGAACAGACAATTTTTCACAGGCATTCATTTTTGAACAGTGCATTGTTATATTTTCTTGACCAATGAAGGTGCTACCTTTTTCTCAGATGCAGCATGCACCCTCTTCAAGGTGTCAGAGGTAATCATCTGTGTGTTAAAGATGAAAAGAAGAGATAAAAAAGAAACACGCAGAAAATTTATTGTGTAACTACACTCTTAGAACCAATTCTTTTGCTCTCATTTATGGCAGCTACTACCAGTGCTGTTACCTAATCAAATGTTTCTTTAATGTTTTAACACTATTTCTGATATCTTCTGTCCAAGCGCAAGTAGACTTTTTTCCTACCATGTCTTTTTACCTAGGTATGATGCATTTCATAAATTTAATATCCTTCACCTTCTCAGCTCTCAACTAAAACAGAGCTATCAGCATTGGGAGGTGCTGCTGATCACTGAAATATTAAAAGAAGAAAAAAAATTTCTGTTGCTCTAAAGAATTTCTGAATCTTTCTGAGGATTTATGTTCATTGTGAACATTCAGGGTAGCAAGTCTGGACCTATTCTGGGATTTTGAATAGGTCCAGACTTGCTACACTTTCCTCACCTTCTCAGTGTCTGGAGTAACAACATGTTTATCCTTATGACAAAGCATAAGGATAAATAGAAGTGATCCTTTTGTTATCTATAAATAGCACAACAACATTCCATCAGCAGGACTCCACTGGGCCTAATCAAAACAATCCACATTCTCCTGATCATATCCTCCAGGTCATTTTAGAGGCAGGCAAAGAGCAGGGTGACAGAATGATAAATCAACTAGAAATACATGCTCCATTTAAACCATTCCATTATGTCTGGATTTTCCCCACCCATTACTCAGTGCTTTTTAGCTCATACAAGATCTTGTGTGTCACAGGCAAATTCATTGCACACAGGACCAGGTTATCCCAAGGCAAAGGTTGACAGGACAGTGGCCACAGAAAACCTCAGGCTACAGTTTGCAGACCAGGAGGACAAGGCAACCTTAGTACAGGTGATGAATGAACAGATGAGCCAGCCTCACTTATCTAGATCCCTCACATTCAAGAGCTTGATCATTGATCTGAATTTTCAAATTTTGGACCCCTATTTGGTTTTCAAACACCTGAAAGCGAAAGGCACGAGAAAAGTTCAGCACAGAACTTTGCCCTAAAGATTCACATTTGGTTAGGGTCAGTCAGAGCAAACACAGAACAATGGATACGTGGGCATTAAACCTCAGAGGCTTTGCTTATTGACATTCGTGGAGTCACTTTTGAATACTTTGCCCTTTAAACTTTTGTTTGAAACTCCCAATGTAGAAGATGACAATTCCAACTTAATCAATTTAAAGATGAAATCAGACCTTTGAACTCATTAAAAGCTACCTGTGCCCCTGAATTTCTGGCTTTTACTAGAACAGCTCAATACTTTAATGAGGTCCTCCAATTTTAAATAGCATTTAAATGAAGCTGGAGGTACAGCTGGAGGTATTACTATTGTAATGAAAAGAAACCCCCCACAACATCACATCTTTTTTGGCAAAATCCTCAAATGGGTCTTAAACAGAGATTTACTTTAAAATGCAACCTTTCCTCTGCTGACTGGAAGAGATAAAATCTGTAATTCATTGGGCATCTTCTAATCAATTTTGGCACTTGTCAGATGATGTCCTTATGGATTTGTATTATGTTCTGTGTTCCTCCTAGGCAGAAGAAACTATGCTTCTGTATGTCATTGTTCATAAAGTGGAGATCTTTGAAATAATTTGCTAGTCCTATCTTAGTTTCCACCAAAGTCCTTTTGGGAAAAAATGAAAATTGCTGTAGGCTTGGCACTTTTGTTTACATGTATGGAATATTTGCTGTTTACAGAAAGAGTATATTTTAGGAGATTTTAGACAAACATGTAGCAGGGGTATCAGCCAACAAAGCGTTGGCATCGTGTGCTCTGGTCTGTGAATACTGATGCCACTCTACTTTTCTCCACTGATCTGGTAAGTAAACGCCCTGCAAAGTGCACAGTGAAGGAACTTTTTGAAGAAATATCACTGAATAAGAAAAATTTAACAGCAGAAAGATGTACTGGACTGCTGAAATGGCCAAAACCCCAGAGAAATGGCTCATTTGCAGACACAGTGTTTTTGTTCTCACTGCATATTCCTGGGCTGCAGGTTTTTTCATGGAAGAGACTTGGCTGGTTGTGACCAAGGGAAAATATAGGTTAATCATACTTCAGTGCTTTACATTTTATTCAAAAGCATGTGAGAATCTCATATAAATGTTAAGTAACTGTCAATTAAACTTCCCCTTTGCCCTGCGGTGGCAATTTCCCAGGCAGCTGGGGTGGAGGGGGAAATCCCCATGTCAGTCTTGGGTCGTTGTCTATGGCTAAAGACCAAACCAACCGGATTTATTAACTTCATATCGAGCAGCAAGAGGTTTGCCTGGACCCACCACAGCCCTGATAGATGTCCTACTGGGCCACAAACCCCAGTACAAATGGCAGGGCTGCCTGCACAATCCCAGCCTGAATGGGCCTGAATGAGGCAGCGCCTAAGAACCAGTTTACTAACACCTGTATTAGTACAGCATCGCTGTGAGGAGCACTGCTGTCAGACAAGGCATAATCCCATAAGCTCGTCATTTGCATATCCCTCATTAGCTGATTGGGAGCTGAAGGAGGCAGGGTTTGCAGCCGGTGGGTCCCTGGCTGCCTGGGTGGCGCGGTAATGAAGCCACGGCGCTGAATGTGAGGTTTATATGTATGGAAGGGATTAGGAGTGTTGGAGTTTGTGTGAACTCATGTTGCCATATTCTCTCCACTGGATCACAGTAATTGGATGGGAGGAGCAAGAGTGGATCCATTAGTTTTGTCTGTTTGCCCAGGAGCTGGGTGCTAGGGATTCAATTTTGCTTCCTTTTGCTCCCCTGCTTTTGTGAAGCCTGGTGCTTTGTCTAGGCAAGCCCTTAGCACCTCTGTACACTGCCCACACTAAGGGGATTCAGCCACAAAGGAGAAACCTCAGAGACAGCCAGCAGAAAATGCAGCCGGGACTCAAGTGCTACTTGAGGGCAGCACAATCCTGCCCAGCCCAGTCCTGGGAGAGAAAGTAAGAGATAATTGAAATCTATAAACACCTCTGGAGCCTTTTTATTATTTTATTAGTTCTCCACATTTGGGCTTAGCAAACCCCATCATCAAAGAAGCCGTGAGCTCCTTACAAGTAAACTGAATGGCTTGAAATTTCACTGACTTAAGAAGCAATTGTTGGGATTATTTGCTGGGCTTGCATAATTCTAATGCAAAAAAATTCCATTTCCTACATTATTTGTACAGCTGGAGTAATCACTTTGTGTGACCGATGATGTAAAAAAAATAAAATAATGGCAATCCTGTCTCTCCCATAGTGCCAAAAATGCACCTTCAGCCACAACAGGAAGAAAACACACAAAATAGTTCTGGGAAGCCTGGTGCCAGTGATAGGCTTAGCAGGGTGTTAAGCCACAAGTTACATGCAATAGACATTATAAACAGACATTATTTAGATGGGAGGAACAATTCAGGCATTTAACATTGCCACATCATTTCCACAATGGTTTGGAGGATGGTTTCTTTCATTCAGGATAGCTAAGACTTTGAAAAATTACTATAAGAATGAAACTGTGGGGCACAGGGAAGATGGGGCTATTCAAAATAGTAAAAACAATAACCCACAGGTGGCATATCCTTTCCCTTTTGAAAAACTATTTTCATCCCCAAAACGTAACATCATCATTCTGTTAATTACACTTCCCTGAAATTTGATAGTTTGTTTTATACCACTCTTTTATTTTATGTTTTTATCCCAAACAATGGTAGTTGATTTTTGGAGTAAGAGAAACTAAAAATTCCTTTAGTTAGAGTTGTGTGAAAGCTGAAAATATTCTGATATTTATGGCTAAACTTTAGAACCAACAAATGCACAGTAGCAATACAGCATTAAGGATAATGTGTGACCTGTCCTTGTGTTACTCCAGGATTTCCTCACTGGAATAGTTTTATCAGCATGGAATTATAATGATACAGAACCTATTTATTAGGTAGTGATTCAATCTGTATTACTGGTTCCATGTAAATCAGTGTCTATTGGAATGATTCTGTGATCATTTATTGCCTGAAGATCATAAAGCAAGAACGCCCTTCTGTATTTTTAAGTGGATGTAAAGGACTATGCTTAAATTCTAAACAGACCAACATTTCCCTCTCAATTCCATCCATCCCTTTATTATCCAGGCTTGTGAACTGACCAGATGAGGCAGCTCAGAGCAGCTTTGTAGCTTTTTTCCTTCAGGTCAGCAGAAGACAAGGACAGACACAAACCACGTCCCTGACTGCACAGGAGAGGTTCTCTGGCAGGTGACATGAACTGGGGATGCACTGACTCTGTCACCTTTGGGCCCAGCATGACACAGAAACTGCAGAGCCTCCTGTTCCCAGAGCCAAGCTGAATGTGATGGTGTTCACAGGGGTCCCAGGATGAGGGAAGAGATGAGGTTCTGACTCCATGTTTCAGAAGGCTGATTTATTATTTTATGATCTATATTATATTAAAACTATACTAAAAGAATAGAAGAAAGGATTTCATCAGAAGGCTAGCTAAGAATAGAAAAGGAATGATAACAAAGGCTTGTGACTGACCGAGACAGTCCGAACCAGCTGACTGTGATTGGCCATTAATTAGAAACAACTCTATGAGACCAATCACAGACCCACCTGTTTTCTACAGCAGCAGATAATCATTGTTTACATTTTGTTCCTGAGGCCTTTCAACTTCTCAGGAAAAAAAATCCTAAGGAAAGGATTTTTCATAAAACATGTTTGTGACAGCTGAACCCTTGGATTCAAACACTCCTGAACAGGATGGTGTGAGATAGTGCTGACAGCTGAAGATTAAAGGAGTCCAAAGAGTTGAGTTTCTGCCCTCATTGACCTCCACTGCCACCAGTGGGTGACAACCACATCATTTACAATATTCCTTCTTAAACAAGGGCTCCTGGTCTGTCCATTTCTCATTTAAAAATGTGTTGATAGCAGCCAAGAGACCAAAAAAAATCTACAAAAAATGTGTTCCTGTTTTTCCACCACTAAAAAATTACTTAAGAAGTATCCTCATCCAGGTACCCTAGAAGGTGCCTAGAGTGCCTCATGCCCTCTCTGTTTTAAGAAACAAGCAATTCCCCGTGTCTTTACCTACTCCTCATTTGTGGCAGCCATTCATCCCTGCCAAGAACAGAGAGTTCAGACTATGATTGTCCTTGTGGGCATTTCAGGAAGCTACAGAAAGTACCACCAGCTTATGCAAGCAACCACTTCCCTCTCCTGGTGACACAGCCCTGAATTTCCTCTGTTCTTTCCCTCCTTCCCGCAGGAGCTGAGCCCTCTGTAGCAGCTCTGACAGCCCCAGGGTAATGCTGGTTTGCAGGGTAATGCTACTTGGAACGCCTGAGCTAAGCTCTTGGCTGTGAGAAATCAGATCCTCCGTGTATGATTAGTGAAACTGCAATGGTTGTGAACCCACTGCTGAAAGGGCAGCACAGGTTTGTCTAACTATCGTTTCCAGACTCTCAGGTTCAACAGGACAAGTGACAAACAGGAATGAGGCTGTTCTGAGGGGAGTTGTGGCTGTCTCAACAGCTCCTTATGTGCTCTGTGTCTGCTGGTGAAATCATCTCAAATCTCAGCTTCAGAAGGGAAGGAGGCAGCAGAAGTTCCCAAGTTACCTCTCATTCCCCCCAAGAAATTCAGATTATTTTCGTGCCAGGGTTTATAACACAGACCCAGCAAATGGATTTGCTGCCAGGAAAGAATGGGCACTGAAAATGTGAATATTTGTGAGTCAATAGGGCTATGAGTGCAATGCTGGAAGGTCAGACCCATCATGTGTCTGCTGCAAAATAAGAGGAACAAAACAGAGTTTCCTTTGAAACTCTGTTTCAAAGGAATTGAAACAGAGCCGGATTCTGTGGTTCAAGTTAGCCCTTCCAGACTGATGTTCCTATTTTGAAGCAGGAAATTATTTAGGAAATTACAGAATTCCTTTGGGGCTTTTATCTAAAAATAACCACCTTATTTCTTCATAGAAGAGCAAGCACACAGGTATGTTTTCACCACTGACTGCAAATTACTGTCCAAATGGCTTCATGCAAGAGAAGTGATGTAAACAAGCCAGTCAGAACATTGGTTGTTAATATGTTATATTGGATTGGACAACAAAGAGACAGTATGAAATAACCACCTGTGTTTTTAGCAAGCGTTTCCTACCAAATCCCACCTGGTGTTTTTTACATCTCAGTGGTGTATGGTAACTTCCTCAGTTCCAGCTGATTATACTGCAGAACACGAAACATTGGGTACCACAAGGTTCCCTTTCCTCTGGTTGGAGCACAGGATCTTTTAAGGTGCCTTCCAAGCTGGGCTGTTGTCTGTGAGGTAGCAAAAAGAATTAAATCAGCAGGCTGTGAGAGATAGAGAGAGATAAACAAAAAGTGCTTGACAACTTCAGAAACAAACTAAGGAACAGAACATTTTTTGTAGATGACAGAGGGGTCTTGTAGTACTCTCACTGGAGGAAATCCCTCAGGCCCTGCTATGGATGTGCCTTTCCAGAAAATAAAAACTGAAATGCAGAACACACACTTCATGGAATTCGAGAAAATGAACCACTTAAATTAATTCAAAACAAAGGTGGTTTTTTGCCCCAAAGTGAAGGGAGTTCAGCACCTCTTCAATTCAACATGTTTTAGTTAAGGATCACAATGTCTTTGGAGTAGATGATGATGATGACTGCTGTTGGTGATCACACACTTTATTCATGGGATGTGTCTTACTATTAAGCTGAGTCTCTGTGGAGAAAGACCAACAGTTTTCTAAAATGACTGTACTACGCTGTGGGAGAAGGCTGCCAAATGAATCATGCTCTGGCTGCACTGTGCTAAATTCCAGAGCGCATAATAATGCCCCCATTTGTTTCTTTGAATCATCTTATGGTGCTGCATGCACATTTAGCTGATGTACCAGCACTAATGCATCATGCTGTTCTTGGAGTTGGATTCATAAAATATCTCATAAAAATAAACAGCTTTATTTCCAGGCTTACCAGGAATGATAATCCCACAGATAAAAGCCATTAATCAGAGACTGTATCAAGGTAATTACCAAAGAAGGGATCTGTTTTATGGAGTTTGTGGGTATGTGGTTAGACTAAGTTCTTTTTGCACAAAGCAGACAGCAGTTGCCTGCTGCTGAAATTCTTCTGTGTCCACAAGGGTCAGATGTTAGTAGAACTGGTGTTCAGCCAGCCCACGTTCATCCCAGCTCTATCAGTGTACTGCCTGCACTGAACCTTCTCCTGTCATGTTCATTTAGCACACATGCAGACATCTCAACATCACTGCTGGGAACCAAAAAAAAATCTTCATTGCATGCTTAAGCTTAAGAAGGTGCAATTCATAAACCAGAAAAAGGGCCTGACTCTCACAGGGCTGTCATCTCTTTGTCAATTCTGTTGCTGGTGAATAATGAGAGAATGAAGTACAGAATGAGGGCAGTATATGAAGACCAAACTCACTTTTAAAGTGGAAACATTTTGCACAAAGATATTTGCTAATAATTTTAATTTCTGCCATCTTTGACAATTTATTTTGTTTCTAGTCAGCATCACCATCCCATGTCCAACACTACCACGACATTTGTGGCAGCCACTCATTCCTGCCAAGAACAGAGAGTTCAGACTCTCTGAACTCAGACTCTCAAAGGGGCTTAACAACACTGCAGGAAGCTGCTTTTCCCTCAGGCCTACTCTGTTTCATACCTTCTCCCTCTACCACCAACCCCCCAAAAAACCAATACAAATACTATTACAAAATCCAGCTGAGGCTATTCTCCAAAGCACAGCTGAGCCCTGGGATTCTGGACAGCCAAGAAACACCTTGAAAGAAAGCTCCACTGTCTCATGTAGGAGGAAATAAAAAAATTATCTGTACATTGGTCCAGAAACACTAACTCTCAGTTGTTGGAGTAATTCCAAATATTTGTCCAGCTTTCCATATTGCATATAACCAGGTATCCCTAAAGAGCCTGCGGCTCACATGTAAAATGGGCAGAAAGCTCATTACCCAGGTTATCTACATTTTCCATCTTTATATTGGAATTCTTATGATCAGTAAAAGCAGTGTACAGAAAAAAAAGGGATCCTCCTAATGAGATCAGCAGGGTGTCATTGGAACCTGTGTCACGTGAGGCGGCCTTTGGAGAGAGGCTGCGACAGCACTACCTGGAGCACAGGAAACTTCCCAGTTTGGGCTGTAAATGTGGGCTAACCTGTACTGCCACAGACTTGTGGGGGTGCTTGTAAATCACAGAAACATTTAGGCTGGAAAAGCTCTCTAAGATCATTGAGTCCAGCCATTAACCCACCACTGCCAAGCCCACCATGAAACCACATCCCCAGGTCCAGCTCTTTTTGGTCACTTTCAAAGAGGGTGACCCCACCACTTCCCTGGACAGCCTGTGTACCAGGGCTTGACAGCCTTTCAGTAAAGGGATATTTCCTAACATCCAAAGTAAACCTCCCCTGGTGCATCTTGTGGCCCTTTGCTCTTGTCCTGTCACTTGCTACCTGGGGCTCTCTGTGCCTGAAATGCTGGGATGGTTTGGAGAGGACACCTCCATCTTCCCAGTGATGGGAACCACCTGGCCCTAACAGTTGTCTCCATGCAGCTGTGCTGGCCTTTCTCCCCTCAGGAAATGCATTCCTGCTGCCCAAGTCCCATAGCTGCACAGGATCAGCTGTGGGGGACACTCAGTGAGAAACATTTCAGCTGCAAAACAAAAATCTGAGTGTCACTTCAGGATGACACTTGAGAGAACAGCTGAGGCTCAGCTGCACTTACAAGCCATCACCAAGGCTCAAAGGCTGAATAATTCTTTGAATTGACTTTATCTCCCTGTCCTTTTTGCCTACCTAACAGTGCCTTGTGGGGGTCTGCATTTTATTCTGCCAGTGAAAAAGAACAGAATTCAATATACCTTTATAATATGGAAATAGATTCTGTGCCCCATTGTACCACTACAATTCAGCTTTCACATCCTGGGACATTTTGGTGAATGACACCTGAAAAACTCCCAGCATTTTACTATTTTATTCTACACCACCATTGTTTCAGCATTACATAACAGGCATGCAAATAAAATAATGGAAAGGATGGGAGCTATATAGGCCATGGGACCTATGTAATAGGAAAACCTGGCAGTTATCTGTTTAAACAGAATTACAATGTCTGTAAACATAGTGGGACAACAATGAGCAGAAAAGATTGATCACCTTAATCGACTGGGGTTTGTTCTTTGGGTTTTGGACCATAATGTGAGAGCTGAGAGTGCAAAAAGCTCCAGCCCAGTGAACACCTTGCTTGCTGATTCTCAGGACACTGGACTACATGATTGTTGTAGGTCCCTACTAACTGCATGGCTCTTCTATGATCAGTGATACCTAAAGTGCAATTTCCTGAATAAGTGAGTGATACTGGTGGCCTAAGCACAAGAACAAGGCAAGTTATAAACCTACAACACATGGTACCACCTTCCCTGTGTCTGTGCTTGCTCCAGGGGTCCCCCTGGCTAAACACAGAGTAGTTGCTCCCTTGAGTGCTGCTACCGCAGTGTAGTTGCAGCTCAGTTAGAAACATCATCACTTCCATGGCAGTAATGAGTGTAATTGTAACCCTGAGTCTTTCACAGAGAAAAGCACAGCCTTTTTTGGGTCATTAGAGAAGAACCAGAGACATGCTCATATTTGAAAAACAACTCTCATTTGGGCTGTGCATGATTATTTGTATCAGTGGCATCTTTTGTAACTCTCAGCAGGTCAGTTGTCATGGGAGGTGATTGTAAGTTGCTTTTTAGATCTTCTTGAAGAGAAGGGGTTAGAAGTTTGATCCTGAAATCAAGACCTTTGCTGTACTAGGCAAAAGGACAGAACAAAAGGTTGCTCCTGACTGTCATAGCTGATTAAAATAAGTCCACACTTTTGGATCACTTAACTGTCAATCAACTGTCAAAGCACAGTTACTGATTCTCTATCGGAACCTCATTGCTCCTTACTGGTCTTTCCCAGCTGTCACAAAGGTGGGAGGTGCAAATAGGTCTCTGACTCAGCCCTGGACACAGCTCCCTCTCTTCCCCTTCCTCACCCTCCAGCCAAGTACCAAACAGCATCTCTGACTCTGGAAGAGGCTTATATTGGGGAGCCTGTGTGTGCCCACCGACACACTTGCATTATTTAACACACGTTCACCCCTTGTTCTGCCTGCTCTGTCCCCACCATTTACTGCTAAACAGGTCCCTTATCTTTATTGATCACTTAATTTATCTTTTCTTAGCTCCCCTTGCTCCGTCTGGTGCAGTGTGTCCAAGGTATTGAGCTTAAACATCCGTCTGTTCATCCTGTCAGGGCTGGTTTGCCTCTGAAAGAATAGGGGGAGCAGGTGGTGTGACTAAGCAGAGCCCTGACAGAATAGGGGCACCATGGCTGTGTCCTGTCCCAACCTGCCAGCAATTCCCCACCCTCCCAACTGTTCCACATTAAAGCACTCAACTGTGCCTTTACAGTCCAAGTTTTACACAACTGTTTTACAAACCAGGAAGAATTTCTTTTGTGGAAAATCTTTTGTTAGGCAGCACAGGACGGGGAGGGGAGCAGGGTGGAGGGAGTGGAGGGAGCCGGTTCTGAGAGCGAGCGCATTTTAATGTGCGTGGACAGACACCATGGGATGTGCCAAGCTGCTGAGGGAGCCAGCTCTGCATTTCTGGGCTGCCTCTGAGCCCTCAGCAGATCTTTCAAAGTCACTAATCTTCCAGTCCCTTTCCTTTGCTCCTGTTCATGCTACTACTTTAGTTTGTTAGACCAAATGAGACTGAAATCCAAATAAAATCAACTTTTACACTTTTTTTTTTTTTCTCAACAAGAATAGAATATCCATTTTTCGCTGTTGCAAAATTACTAGAAGTCCATCTAACTGGACAGACAACCCCAAAGAAAAGTCCAGACAATGCTTCAACAACATTCCAGTTCCCAAACTGGTCCTGCCAGGGGCACTGTGCTGCTTCTGATCCCGTACACCGTGTTTCTTCACAGGATTCTGTTCCACCCAGATGTACAACAGAACTTACACGTGAAGCATCTCTGAGGAAAGCTACTCTGAAATGTTTGGTCCACAGGAGACAGAACAGGAATGCACAAAATGGAACCCAAGAACAGCAGGTGTTTGTTACAGCTGTGAAACTGCTCTGGTGTCACCGCCAGAGTGCTACAAAGAGTTGCAAACAAAAGATGAACCTATCGAATTCTTCTTGTTAGTTTGTTTTTTCTTTTCCCCCTCCCTGTGAGAATTCACAACCACATCATTCACAATTTTTTAAAAGCCAAACACAAGATTTGGGTGTTTTCCACATTTCTAAAGGACAATTACAAGCTTTTGCATATTTACATTTTGCCCTGCAGGCTTTTTCCACAGGCTAAAATGCATTGAAAGTTCTTTTTCAGGCAAAATTGCAAACCAAGAGACAGAGATGCTTTTCTTTTTTGAAAATATTGCAGGCAATTGCTCAAATCTTATAACTGCAATGGCAAAAAGGAAAAGAAAAGATACAGAAGTTGTCCTTTCTTCCCTTCAGAGATGTCTGTCTTTCTGCCCTTGCCCTTCCCACAAAAGCTGAGACCCTGCTCCTATAGGAGTCAATGGTCAAATTTTGAGGCCTGAATTTAACCCAATCTGCTGTGTCCTGCAGCAGCAGCAATCAGACACTGCTGGTGAGAGAGGGAAGGGTCCACATTTGTTACTAGATACTTGGGAAAGTGCTGAGATTGAATCCTGTAAAAGCACTGGTTTCTGTTAGGAGCCTGATCCTCTCAAATATGTATGTGGTGCACTTATCAGTCCAATTTATACGAAGCATACAGTTCAGACTCATGGGGGTTTTTAGCTTCCTAATCAAACACAAACCATAGAAATACCAAAAAAAAAAAAAAAAAAAAAAAAAAAAAGAGAGAGAGAGAAAGACTGTATTCAGAGAATATCTGACATTGTCTGTCCTGGACAGACAATGACCTGGGTGCTGTCTGATTTTTGATTGCAGTCTCTTGTATTACTGCATTTCCACCATGCATAAAGAGAACATGTACTTGAAGGCAGCATCAGGAGTGTCTTTTCTGCCAGAGCAGTGTGCTAATTGTGAGGTTCTTTAAGTCTTATTTTTCATTTTCTATCTCACTGAATATTTATTCAATACATGGTGAAGCAAGGGAGGCTCAGCTCACCCTCTCACCATGGTGCTTGGGCTGGTCACCTTGCAGAAGGAAGACAAAGATTTGATTTTTACCAGATTGAGGAGAATAACAAAACTAGCACTCCAGAAATATGAACAAATACACTTCTACTAAAATATTAGATAAAAAGAGATCATTATGACTTAATTTCAGTCCGAGCTTTTTCTGAAATGCAGCAAGATTTTCACCTTTTTTTTTTTTGACAACCAAGATTATTTTACAGTCAAATTGGTAGACAGTGGTACATCTCCAAATGTTTATTTCAGACCTGGAAATGATCATCAAGAAGATGGGGATCAGCATCACTAAGAATGAAACATTTTCAAATGTCCTGCCTAAAAATTTATACCACAAATGCAGTAGAAAATAGAGCTTGGTATTTTAGTATTGTAGGTAAAGAGAGAAAGAGGGTACCTACAGAGCTCTATATAGAGTCTTTGTTACTTAAAAAGGTGTACCTAGACATTTTCTCAATAATTTATTAAAATCTGTGTTAAAGCTGGAGGGAAAGAAAACATCTTACATCTCTGCTCATTTCAAAAGTATTACAATTAAATGTGTACTTCAGAAGAACTCTGTCACAAATACTGCATTGCCTGTAAACTACCAAGCTGCCTTACAACTAGGAAATCACAATTATAGATCAGAAAATCCTTCCTTATTGTCCATTTTGAATATTGTATATAATGTCTCCACTACCACGTTAAGCCCTCTCATTTTGCTCCTACTAACTTAACTTAAATGCTGATTTCTCTCATATACATATATTAAACATCAATACCTTTAAATGGATGATGTACAAAATGCAGGCATAAAAGACAAAGCAGGAAGCCCACAATCATTCTGTTTTATCTGCTCGTGGAGCTTTGTTTACAATCTATTTGTGTACAAAAATATTTGGAGAATTACTAAACCAGTTATCAATTCGTCCTTATGTTATACAGAGAACCAAATGGGTAGAAAATATGTGGAACTAGACAGGAGATAATATGATGTTTCCAGTGACCTGAAATGCAAGTCTGAATTAGATCACAAATCATCTAACTAGACTGAAATGGGTCTCATGGACTTTGCAACCCTTGATGGATGTTTTTCTGCATCACAAAAGTCACCATACAGTTTGCCACATTTTGATACAATTACATTTTCCAAGAGGCTTATTGCTTGCTAGGCACAGATGTTGTGGTTCAGAATAAGTTGTGCTGCCTGCTTCTCTGTAAGAAAAGGTTACATGGCAACTGCCAAAAGCTGTCTAAAATCAGCAGTGCTTTCTTTAAAAAAAAATGAAAACAATTAATGAAACAACCCAACACAGGCATAAAGAAAACTTAGTTTTATGGGACAATCAGCTCCATGCACCTCTGTATCCAGAGGTTAGAACAAGCTTTCTGCACTGGTATATACAACCCTCAAAATATTTTATATGGATTTTGCTACTTCTGTGAAACAACATTGTCACTTGCTGGACCCATCAAATTTGATTGAACTTGCCTAGAAGTCACATAGTGGTATCCTTAATATATATAATGCCATCATTTCACTTCCCAAATGGATGAACAAAATTATAAGAGGAGGGGAAAATAAAAATTGTTTTAGCATCAACTCATCCCATTGCAAAAGCAATATTTGTGTAATTGTGCATAGTAGTTTAAAGTATAATTTAATACATCCCTTTAACAACCCACAAATTATCACTTGACAACTAGAAATAATAGATCTTTTTGTTAAAAACAGAAAGCATGTGAAGACTAAAGGTTAAACAGGTCTTTTCATCATGATAAATCACTGGTTAATGAGCCTGGTATTGTTGGGTATTATCCTTGCTCACTTCAATGCCATTACCTTCTGGTTGTAAAGCTGACACTACTAATGATCTTCATTCTTTGAACTTTTCCACAATATTGACTGGTTGCATAGAGCAGATGTTACTTGGATTTGACTGCAAAAGTGGCAATTCTTCTAAGGCTTGGAGCAGGCCTGAAAAGAATGATACTGAACACAATGTATTTTGATATTTCTACATCAAAAGAGATTCTTCTCTAAGTGTCAGTTCTCGCTTTTGCATTTTCTTGAATTTCTTGGTATCACACGGAAACCAACCATAAATAAGAGATCAAAATTATTCATTTGTCTTCAGCAGTTTCCCTTCTTTTGGCAAAGTTGTAATATGAACTAACACAAGAAAATTTGCATCTCATCTCTGTTGTTGTACCCATAACGTCTCCTGCATTACAGTACTAGCAAGTAGATAAAAATCTGAGCTGTGTGTTTCCCAGATTTTCTTGCTGAGGTCGCCAGGAGCTGTGTCAGTGAGCCAAGTGCTGACAAAGCAGGATGCAGAAGGCTGCACACATGTGCTTGGGCACCCACAGCCATCACTTTTTGTTCCAGAGGGAAGGAGGCCCAGCAGACCTTCCCTGGGCAGGCACTTAGGAGAAGCAAAGAGCTCCTGGACACCTCTTTACCATGCCAGGAATGGGTGAGGGACCTGGCTCAGATAAACTCACAGAGCCTTGGCACAGCAAACAAAGACTTCAGGGTAAGAAGGCAGGGACTGATAAGTTTAATTTAAAACTGAAGCAAAGTGTTTATCCCCATTCCTTTCTCTTCCTCATCTTGCCCTTTTCTTATACTTCTTGCTCTGTTCCTGTCACTACTTGACTCTGGAAAATGTGGACTGCAGAGCAAAATTCAAACCTTAAGAAGGCAGAGGTAGTCTTATCTCAGTTTACATGCAGTCCTGGACCAGAAAAGTTTTGCTGCATCCTAGAACAGGAACGGGGACAAATGAACTCACCATTCCCCAAGTCAAACATGAAGCCTTGCACATTCTTTGAAGACTTCTGTGCAGCAGCAAGCACAAAAGCTCCCTAGTTCAGCTTGTATGAAGGCCAAATTCTTGCCCCTTTGCACCACTATGTTATGCCAAATGTATCTTAAGGACTTCTAGATTCTTTCCTACTTTTCTGTAAGTAAGGGTGTATTTTTCTTTTCTTTCAGTGAGTTTGTGGAGAATGGAGAATGAGGATGTGTCTGCTTTTACAGATAGCATTCTTGTCTGGTGTTGTCTGGAAAAAAATGAGCAATTTCTCTAAAGAAAGACAATAACGCTAAAAGAAAGAAAATAATACTGAAATTCCATACTCAAAAATCCAAGCTAGCAAAAGCATTTCACATGTACCAGTAACACCTCACTGGTATGTAAAAAGTGCGTAATGAAAATTTAATCCCAAAGGTTCAATCCTTAATCAGCATGGGAAACTTAAGAAACTTTTCAACAGTGTTAATGTCATAATATGAAAATGTAAACATGAACAAAGTTCCAGCCCATGACCTCTGATCCCACTAAACTCTGTTGGACTGAAACAGTCTGCACATAGTAAGTCTATCACACCAGCACCTGAGGCTATCTGATGTACAAAGAAGGCTTCTCTTAAAAAAAATACATCAACTCACATACAGGATAAAATCCTGAACAAGTCAGCCAAAGCACCAATAAAACTAAGATTTTACTTGAGGAGTAATTGGATACTATTCATTTATTTGATAGGGGTTGAGAGGTGTGACATGATCTCTAATAACCCCAACAGGCTGCAACTGAGGAATTTCTCATCTTTAAGATGTCATCTCTAAAAACACGTCCTCATATGGGATCTGCCCTGGTGTCAGAGAAAAACTGTCTCTTGTCACTATTTCCAAAGTTACTGTTAGATATACCTAAATATTCATTTATTGTCCCACAATCAGAACTGCAGTCTTGCAAGATCCAGGCTGGCGTACACTATAGAGATATAAATCCTCTCCTGCTCAGGGTTTATCAAACACATGGAATGAGAATTTTCATTTGAAGAATATTTACTTGTTAGTGTAAGCAATTTGTTTCTATTTTAGTGTCTACAAAGTTGGTTTTTAGCATGTAAAAATTAGTCAAAATACTTTGAAAGGCATGTTTTTGATAATTTTTTTAAAATTTCTTTTTAGTGTGGGTAATACCAACATTTTCCCTTTTGCTTATTAGTATAAATGTTTCCCAGTTTATTGATAAATCGAGAAAAAGAGTGACTTCTGCGAAAAAAGCCCTTTGACTCCAGTAGACTGTACACAAATATATATCTATTTTAAGATTCTTTTTCAACCAGTTCCACTGATATTTTGTTGGATGCCAGTATTGCAAACTGCATTCTCACTGTCTCGGTGGTCTTCACAGACAGCCTGTATTTTGCCATAAAATGCTTGAATTTTTAAATGCTATTCTGATTTTTTTTTTTTTTACCTGATGCAAAACCAGTGGCTGGACACCTGCATTCATTTGGACATTCAGATATAGTTTACTACCAGGTAATCAAAGCACTTCTACACTATTTGAACCATGAAACATCACTAGTGGTAAATACTCCAGCACAAGCTAATGCAAATTAACCAGAGAAGGCTTTGTTAGACAAACCATATTTCCAACAGAGGCAGATGCACTGGGAGTCCTGGTTTCATGAAGGTGGGTAACCTCTTTAATCAAAGAAACAGCAGCTTCTGACATCATTCAGGCTCTCACTCCAGTGCCCTGACACCATGCTTCCTGCTTATCTTGCCTTCCAAAATCAGAAATCCCAATAAAATTAGTATGAGTATAAAAATAAAAGCAGTATGAGTATAAAAATTCTAACAAGTAATACATTAAATTACTTCTTTCACTATTTCTTTAAGCAGAAGAGGTTTCGGTTACAAGGAGAGCAGCCCATATAAATGTGTATGTGTGTGTGTGCAGCACACCCTGCTGATGTGTAACATTCAGTTAATATACTTCCGCCTGTGCTAGCCTGGGGTTTATAAAATTCTAGAAAAACCTCCAGACTGGCAGCAGAACTGGCTGGAAAGACTTAGAGCCAATCCATTAGGGCATTTCCCCCACAGATCCATTCCTGCAGCCTCCTCTGCCTATCACCCCCTTGACCACATTCACCCCCACTGGCCCTTTGCCTTTGACCTCCCTCTGCCACTGCCTCCGATTTTGTATTTGTTTTCTCAGGACCCGTTATCAATCACTTTTAAGCACCCTTAAGCAGGACATTTAACCTAGGCATGTGAAAGTGCTAGATCCTTCCATGCAAAGAAATAAACTGCAGCAGGCAAGACATAGTTTGTATCCCTTAAGGCAGCAAAGCCAGGAAAAAAAAAGTTTTGCGTGTTTTAGCTGCCAAAAAAGCCAAGAAAACAAAGGCAAAATAAAGAAGCTCCTGTACATGATGCAGTTGCCAGAACTTGTGTGAGGTTTGAAGTGCCTCACACCATTACCCACTTTGATAACCTACAAACCAAACTTCTGCTTAGAGGAGTTCAAGCGCTGGTGTCAGCTAATTTCTCTTGTACCAAAATGTTGCATTTTATTTCCGCTGATTAGCATAAAATTGTTCCCATTGTCTCAGCCACAGAGGCACACAATGGTGCCAAAGATCCCTGCAGTGGGGAGTTTCTGTGTGTTTCAGCTCCTGGCTTTGCTTTAGAATTCATTAGCCACAGGAACACCACATGCTCTGTGTTGGATTTTGACAAATACATCAAGAAATAGACTATTTTTTCACCAGCAGCTCCCAGAAAATTTTAATTATTTGCTCTCAGCAGCCAGAGGAACTATTTTTTCATCACTGAATTGTGGCTGAAGCCATAACATTCCTGTGGAACTGTTTTTTTCCTATTTATCCCCTTTTTTGGCCAATGTCTACATTTACCTGCCAGTATATTGTGTACATTATTACTTTCTCAAATGTGGCTTTCATTGAATTGTCTCAGTCGTGAGAAAATTGCATGTATGTGCAAAAAAAAGTGAAAAAAAGACAAATTTCCCTTACAAAATGCAGTGAAGCATTCAAAAGGGCTTAAAAATCACTGCCAATAGCTATCATTTTACTCCCCTTCTCCTCCTTTCTTTTTCATTCCTCTCCTACTGTATATCTACCTAACTACTTGGAATTTTCATTATTATGGGGAAAGTTATTGTTTAAAAAAAGCAAAGAAATAATTTTTAAAAATTAAGAGAGGTTTTGCCTCTGGCTGGGTGTGATGAGCTCTGCAGCCAGTCCTGTGTCCGTGAAGGAGGAGCTCCTCACATGGGATTAGTGATGAGAAGCTCCATTTTTCTGCCCTAACAAATCTTGTTCTTGGCTCTTTTAATTCCTAGTGGCTGCAGCTGTCCTGGCAGGTCACCCTCCCAGAGACCTGGATACAGCTGGAGGAGACAGGGAAAATGAGCAGGCAAAAAAAATCTGCTCCGTGTGTAAAAGTCAAGAACCAAGTACCACAGTGAAAGCAGCACTCCGGCCAAAACCCTTGTGGTTTATGGATGACTCCATTACTT